>NC_041385.1:61721262-61799059 GCF_002162155.2 Triticum dicoccoides
CTAAGCACACAACTGAAAGTGTTATCCCCGTCTTCAACTGCATGTCTGCAAAGGGACTACAAACTCTATAGTGTTTTATCAAAGGAGGTAGTTGCATGTTCGTCACTAGGCACACAACTGTAAGTGTCACCTCGACTACAAGTGCATGTCTTTAACGTGACTGCAACTTAGTGGTGTCTTGTCGGGGAGAGGGAAGGTAGGCGGCAGTTGCATGTCTGTCAGTAGGCACACAACTGCAACGACATGTCTTCAATGTGACTACAACTTTTGTGGCGTGTTGTCGAGGGGCTGGGGTACAACCCGCTAACAATTATAAGGTGTCGGACTGCATCTAGGGATGTCGGTCAGTCGCATGCACACGCTAGGCATGCAATTGCACATGTCGCACCCCCCCCCTCCACGGCGCCGCAACTACAAGGGGTTACAACGTGACTGCAACTTTTGTGGTGTGTTATCGGAGGAGGGGGTTGCAACCAGCCAACAACTACAAGGTGTCGGTACAATGCGACTATAACTAAGAGATGATAGTCAGTCACATGCATGCACACACTAAACATGCAATTGCACATGCCACAACCCCCACACCTGCAAGGGAGCAGCACGACTGCAACTTGGGGGAAGGGATGCCAATATTTTTTTTGAGAAATAGGGATGTTGATCAGTTGCATGTACACCGCTAAACCTTCAGCTGCATGTGTCACAATCAGTGTGCAACTATAAGGGGTACAACGCGACTGCAACTATGAATTTGTTTCCTATATTTTTTTGTTTTCTAGTTCTTTTTTGGGAAACGTTCCAAATCACCCAGCGCATTTTCATCGCTCGCGTCGACCGCCTCCATTGGTTAACACACGTCCATGTGTGCCCCACATACAACGCACCCCACCGTTTTAGAAATATCTGGGACGACTCGTCCCCCTTCCTCTCGCGTTTCACCCTCGTTCTCTCAACCTTCTGTTGTGAAAAGATCTATGAAAGTTTTCGGTAACAAGACCAATGTTGCAGAATAATTTTGCAACATGACCTTTGTTATGAAAATTTCTGAGTTCTATAAAATTTCTGCGAAAGGACCTTTGTCATGAAAAAATTCTGCGACGGGACCTTTGTTGCAAAGACACTGCAACAAAACCTCTGTTGCAAAAAATAATTTGCAACTTGACCTATGTTGCAAAAAATTCTGCCAAATGGGATGTGTTGTAGAAAATTTCCGCAACACGACTTGTGTTGCAATTGTAGAGGCTGGCGCTCAGCCGCTTAACCTGCTAGATCGGGCGGCTTGTGAGGCAACAGATCTTTTAAAAAGATACACCGCCGATGCGTAGAAGCGCCCTTATTTTTTAGCTTCAGTTTTCTTTTTCCCTTTTTCTTTTATGCATTATTTCCCATTTTATTTTGCTTTTCCTATTTTATCTGTTTTATTTCTTATCTCGTTTATCGGATTAATTTCTTCCTTTTCCCTTTATAATCATGTTTTTCCTTTTTAGTTAGTCGAAATATATTTTGTTGTGTGTATATAAATACTAAAAAATTGTTTAAGTTTTTTTTTTCAAAAATACATAGTGAACATTTTTCCAATATGTAGTGAACATTTTTTCAATACACGATGAACAACTTTTAGAAGTGTTCATGCCATTTTTAATAGATATCACAAATTTTAGAAAGTGATTATGTACTTAAAATATATTCATATATTTTTAAAAAGTGTTCATGTAGTTTATAAATATTCGCACATTCCTAAAAATATTCATGTAATATTATTAAAAAAATACGGACTTCTTTACAACATGTTCATGTAATTAAAATGGTGTAGACACTATATACCTCTATGTGTGTGTGTTTATAAAAATGGTGCAGACTCCAATATATATAGGGAAGCAAGTTCATGTACTAGCTCACGAGCAAGGAATTGCAAGCACAAAAAAAAAAGGAATTGCAAGCACAAAGTCCAACCTAAATCCACCGACGAGCACACAACAACATAACTCAGACCGGGAGCCAAGGCAAAGACAACACGTCAAGATCATCGAAGAAGGAGAAAGATAGGCTAGAGCATATAGGGATGGCGTTAGTCAACCAAGACTTAATCATGAACGAGTCCTAGCTAGACCCCAATTTCGGATGTTGATAATTCTCACAGTAAATTTGCTGAAATATACAGTAGAAATTTTGACTCATACTACATCCGTTTCAAAATAGATGACCCAATTTTGAAATAAAGTTAATACAAAATTGAATCATCTATTTTGGGACAGAGGGAGTATTTATATGCGTGAAACAATACATCGACAATGACACTACATAGATCCCTTAATCAGGCGGGCCACACTGAAAATTTCGCCAAAATTTCACCAACATACTACAGGTAGAAAACCAAAAACATTGTGTCAAAAATAAGAAAAGCCGCATATTTTCCATGGCGAACTTTTGTGTCACTAACAACAAAACATGAACTGCAAACATGTTTCAGTCGTAGATTGGGTCTTCTAGAGGGTATACTTCTGGCCGGCGAACCGTTTGGCATCCTTGTCCTCCTCGCCGTCCACCTTCTTCGCCGACTTGGCGCCGCGGGGTGGCACCGCCACCGAGCGGCCGCCGAAGAACCGAAGCACATTCTCACTAGCACTCTTCCCCTTGCCCGAAGATCCCACCGCCGGCGCCGGCGCAGGGGGCGGGGTCTGCTCCACGGGCTTGCCGTCCATCCTTATCCCGACGCCAACGAACCGCCGCTCGCCGCAGTCTTGGCATGGGGCGGCGGCGACCTTCACGGGCGCGGGAGCAACCGGCGGCTGCACGTAGTCGAGCGGCGTCGCGAAGTCGACCTCGCAGTCGGTGTCGAGGGTGGAGACGGCGTCGGCGGGCTTGGCCTCGACGACGTCGAGGAGGTACCTCTTCTCCCCCTCGGCGACGGTGATGGTGTCGCCGACCGTGACCGTGGAGTAGTTCTTCAGGTTGTGCTCGAGCAGCTCCTTCTGGTCCTTGGCGCCCAGGAAGTCGGTGGTGTGCGGCCGCAGCTTGATGGACGTGGCCTTGGGGAGCGACGTGCTGGTCATGAGCACCAGGTCGCCCTCGTCCAGCCCGAGCCGCGCCATGGCGTGGGCGGGCACGTGCACGAACCCCTCCTCGCAGCCGAACTCGAGCACGCCGCAGTGGGAGGCCGCGAGGGTGGCGGCGTTCTGGACGCGGAACAGCATCGGGTAGCCCGCCCCCACCGATTGGAGCCGGTCTAGCGCCGACGCCGGCATCACGACCCAGTTGCCGTCGTCGCTCTTGCCCAGCTGCGACATGGGGCGGCACCGGAGGTACTGCGCCCACCCGCGGCGCGACCGCTGCTGCCGGAGGTACGCCTGCCACGCCGCCTCCGCCTCACGCGCGTGCTCCTCCTCCTTGCTCTCCCACTGCATCGCCGATGATCCACCCGTCGCTGCCTCCATGAGAAGATATAAAATCAAATCACAAGATGGATCTGAAGTTTACAACGAACTCGATGGATCGATGGATCAATCTGCGAGTCCAGCCGTGGGTTTGCGCCCGATTTTATCGATGCGTTTCGTGGGTGCTACGGTCCGAGTAGAACCGGGGGCCGACTACCATACGGTGTAGTGTAGGTCGGTAAACCGGGCCCGCGTGGCGGTGAGACGACCCAGCCGGAACCCGGGCCTGTCCATGATAAGTGGGCCCGGCCCGTCAGAGCCAAACCCGGGCTTTGGTTCGGTTGAGTCAAGTCCGTCTCTGTTTCTGCTCGTGCTCCCCTCCTCCTCTGTTCTCCGGTGTTCCTCCCGCGAGACGAGACGGCCGCCTCTAAACCCTAACCCTAGATTGGATTATCGGGGCTGCGAGAGGGAGAGGGTCGGAGCGGCGGCGGCGGCGAGATGTCGGCGAAGAAGGGGCTCTCGAGCACGCTGCGGAACCTCAAGGTGAGGAATCGATCCCTCTGCCCTCCCGGCTGCTTCCTCTCGCCATGGCCTGGCCTCTCACGGGCGTGTTTTCTCTTCTCCGCGTGCGTGCGCGGTGGCGCAGTTTATGCAGCGGGCGGCGGTGGCGCAGAAGATTGAGGACAAGGCCGATGTGGAGGTGGAGGAGGCGGCGGCCGAGGTGGTGATGACGCCGGCGGCCAACGGAGGGGGTGTCGGCTCGTCGGTCCAGGTCGCCAGGAAGTGGTATGTGGGTTGTTGACTGGCCCGGTTCTTCTTCGCTGCATATGTTCTTCCCGTGCTGCTGTATTTTGGCTGGGTATGCTCGGGTTAGGGAAGTGGTTGTATAGGATTTTAGATTTGTTGTTATTAAGACTGTACGATTGCGATGCAATTCTAGTAATATTTCTGCTAGCATAGTTACTGACCCCTGCGCAAATGAAAATTGATGAAGATCGCTCTGTTTTCGGATTGGAAGTTTGATGCAAAAGGGAACTCACACAAACTCCTGTGAACATTAACCAACAGTTTTACTCAGGAAAATGCCACATATTGGTGAAAAGCATGCCGTAGAAATGCAATTCCAGTAATTTGTGTGCTATAGTTTAGTTCCTGACCCCTGCGAAGCCGGAAATCGATGAAGAGTCACACCACTTTTGGTTCAAGTATTTGGTGCAAAAAGAAACTCATGCATACTTCTGTGAACGGTACCAGTTTCCCTTAGGCAAATGCGCATTGTGCTTATGCAGCTGCACCTAGTAACTGTTTGGGAGAGGGAAACTGTTGGCATAGTGTTACATGCTTTTGTGTCTATCTTTTGAACTTCAATCATACTTTGCAGTCTGGTCATAAATTTAAAACATGTTCAACAAATTTATTACTCCCTCCGATCCATATTACTAAATCAGCGACAAGTAATATGGATTGGAGGGAGTAGTTGTTTTGTCAGATTTTTTTTTCATCCAGTTCCATCTTTAGATTTACTGCCTTTCTTATGCAGCACAATATCCATGAAGAATTACTAGCTTTGATTTGTCACCGCAGACTAAGCAAAACTAGTTTCTTTTTTTCAGTGTAGTTGTCATGGAGGGTAATCCGCTTCCAGGAGCTGTAAAGGGTCGAATGTCATTCCAAAATTTCAATCCATCCATTGATGTGAGTTCTGTAGCTTTTTGTCCTTCGGGCTGTTATGTCCTTTAGATGTATGTTCCCTTACACAAGCCTAGACCTGTAGAAACTAAATGACGAGGCAAGTGGTCGCCCAACACAATCAGCTTCACCTAGTAATTCTCAACAAGACAGTGCAAATACCAGCAGGTTAGCTACTACCATGATTCTTTTTCTCTTCTCTGTTAAGTTACCTTGGAAATGTTGTCAGTCACAAGTTTCATTTTAGCTATTTGCCAAGATTGATGCATTGCAAATGTGTGAAGTAATTATTTAGTTAAGGTTGCTTAATTTGGACCAATTTGATCAACGACATGTCGAGAAAACCTGTAGATTCCACTTTGTTGAGCTGGGCATGTCTATCCTTGAAGTGCTCAAATACAAGTTATATACTCAGAGGAACTGTATACTTTCAAGCTGTGTGAATGAAGGACGATGGTATTTTATTTTTTATTTTAAGAAGTTATATTGATAGAGGACATAAACAACTTTAGATTGGCGTACATACTGGGTGATGTTTTATTTATTTCTGATGCAGTTCTTTTATGTTCAAACTATTGCTAAAAATTAGATTCAGTTTGATCTCGTGAGTCCTTCTAGTGTGCCATACATAATTGATATCGTATTCACCAGAAGAACACTTGCATTTATACATGGTATATGTCTTCATCAGCTGTCTTTGGCATATGTAGTTTTGAGGCTTTTTGATGACTTAAGTGGGAAATGAAACTGCAGAGTGGATGATATATCAGCATCAAGATTTAGAAGCTTCAATGTTGATAGTTCAGAAAGCATATCTCTGAACGAGTTGAAGAGAAAAGAGCCTGAGCTGGAGATGGAAACACCACCATCGCGCAAGCTCCCAAAGACGGCCGGCCAGAGCGTGGACGGCCAGCCGTCTTCGCAGAGCAATGGTCGTGGGTCTGGCAAGTCGAACAAGCATGAAAAGCTTGACTTCAATCTTCTCAGAAAACGGAAATCAAAATGAGGTCCGGGTTAGCATCAGCCAAGGCTAGCTCCGTGTACTCTTGTGTCGCCATTTGTACCCTGTACCTGATCAGCCTTTGTGCGTTGTTCCCTGAATTATTTATGCCGTAGCAGGTAGCCAGGTAAAACCGGCAGTGGTATATCTGTTGTTAACTTAGTTGGAAGGTTTACTACTGCTTTACATATCTTATTAGTTGGGGAGGTTCTGTGTTCTTCAACACTTTTCTCTCTTGTTTCACTGCATTGCTATTACTTCCTGTAAGATGTAGTAAGATTCTGCAACACCAGCGAGGATTTCAAAGTCATAGGAATGCTTTTTGATCAGGCGTGCTCATTATTGGCGGTGCAGTCGTGTTGTGCTGCAGTCATGTGCCGTACTGGAATCGGAATCGATTGCTGCCTTGGCAAAACAGGCAATCATATACATGGTCTGAGAGTGTTTTTCAGAATCTTCAGAATCAAAATACTGGCAGTTTGGCCTTGCCCAACAGGGTCAGCGGTGACCTCCTCCCTCACACCCTACTGAATCGCCTATTAGTCAGATCGGTATCGACAGCGAAGACCGATTATGTATGTAATGAAAATCCAATTGCATGAAGATTTATGTGCTGGTATGATTCGCCTATTTATCATCAAACGTCGATTATTTTCTTATAAGGTAGTCCCTTGTTGAATCATCCGGAACAAAACCAAGCTCTAGAAGAGAGAGTGCACTGTGAATCTGCTTTACTATCGACGTGTCTAGAACGTCCTCCATAAACTGGAATGGTTAAAATCATCCACTCTAGGAAATAGGTGGTTTAACACTTAAGCTTTTCATCATCCTAGCAAATCAGGTTTCTATCATTCATACCATAATGATAGAAATGCTACAAGCAACTTAATTAAGTTTAAACAAGAATCGATAAGAAAGCTCTAAGTGGGTATACTACCTCAGTAGCAAAATACAAGACGTTTTTTACAAGACGTGTTTTGCAGTTCAAATTACTTTATATCATCCTACTGTCATTCGTCCGATTCGTGGATCGTAATCGTCCAATGCATTGCCTCTTCTTCGTCCGTCCGTACGAAGGATTCCCCTTGCATCTCGTCGATCCCCTTCATCTCGCCGGGGCACACGCTCTATGGAAGTCGTCCCTCACCGTCCATCCTCGTCGTCGGTCGCTGCCCTTGCTGGCCATTCTCGTCACCAGTCAAGGACCTCGCAGGCCGTCCTCACCGCCGGCTCCACCCATGCCGCAGCTGCACCCCTTGATAGCAGCTCCGCGCGGCGGCGGTAGCAGCTCGCCAGTGTGCTCGCCGCCACAGCAGCAAAACAAGATGGCGGTTGTAGCCAAATAGGACGCCGGTAGCAGCAAATTCCCCCGGTGATGCTGATTGTTGCTTGGAGCAGGAGCGTCCGTCCTTGCCGCGCTCGATTGCGGCAAAAGCGCAAGATGGTTCTAGCTTCGACTTTGCTAGTTGCAACAAAATCATGCGCTCCGTCGTCGTCACCGCGGAAACACTCCGATGATGCCGCAAAAATGGATGTTGGTTCCAGCCGCCGGCTTTGCCGGTTGTAGCAATTTCTGATGCTGGTTGAAGCAGGACGCCTGCGCCGGTTGTAGCAAAAAAAATGCGACGGCCGTGTGACGTAGCAAAACGCGGCTACGGTTGTAGTCGGATGGGACATCGGTTGTAGCAATTCATGATATCCGTTGAACGATGGTTCTTGCGATGTAGCAAAACGCAACGCCGGCTGTAGCTTAATGGTATGTCGGTCATAGCAAATTGTGACACCAGTTGTAGCATCTAATAAAAATTGCGACGTCTGCTGTGTTGCTAGGAACATCACCGCTGTCCTCGCAGCTTGCCGTCACCACTCCCGCTTCATGGACGGCGTGGTGGACGCCTACAAGGTGCCGTGCCTCTACAAGGGATTCGGCTGCGCCATGGACGACATCCCCTACCACTCGGCCGCCGACCACAAGGCCAGCTGCAAGCACGCGCCCTGCTACTGCTTCGACTGCCGGTTCGTGGGCTCGCCGGTGAAGCTCGTGCGCCACCTCGCGTCGCCGTCCGGCGCGCACGCGTGGCCCGTGGAAAAGATCAAGTACGAGGTGCCCCAGCCGTTCGTCGTGCCGGCATCGTCCGAGGACCAGCGCCGCCTGCTGGTCGCGGAGGACGGCCGCGTGTTCCTCCTGGCCGTGGGCGCCGGCAGGGAGCCGGCCGCGGCCGGCCGCCGCCCCGTCACCGTCGTGTGCGTCAGGGGCAACGCCGACACCAAGCCCCTGTACACGGGCGTGCTCTGGGTGGACGGCCCTCCGGCGCCCCCGCGCCAGCCGCTCGGGTGCAGCTTGAGGCTGAAGGCGACGGTGGCGAGCTGCTCCGTCCCCGGCGCCGTGGACATGGAGCAGGGCTGGCTCCACGCCCATGTCAGCCCCAACATGCTGCACGTACGGAGAGTCCGGCGAGCTTCATCTGCGCCTTTGTCTCACCAAGCTCTCCTGAATTAGCTACCCCGGCCTCTCTTAACTTAATCACCATGGCTACTAAGCTACACTTGTCGTTGGGTGGATTTATGGATGGTGCGCCTTGACTTGTTAATTAATTTGCGGATGATTTGCGCTTCTTAATTTGTGCATCACTGTTTGGTGCAGTGGGTTTTTGAAATGAAAAAAAAAACGGAATCTCTGTCTGCCCACCTTGTGTTCTCTGTTTGTATGGGTGGCAGCAGGGCTCCCTGCTAGGGATCACGAATGCATCACATCTTGCCGTTTTGTTGCAAGATCATCGGCAGCCTCGCAAGGCCATGCACAGGCAAATGCAGGCTCTCACCGCTTGCCCGTGCACCTCACTCTGTGGGTGACTCCGGTGGCCAAGAGAAAATCCCGCAAAAACCGGTACTGCAAAATCGTTTTGTAGTTCCCTCTAAAATGATTTTGCGGGAACTGAAAATTTAAAAACCTCTTCGCGCTACAAATTTAAAAGCATAGTCCATACATAGTTCATCACACCCGAAACTAAACGACACTGAATCGACAGACTCTCACTCATCTAGGCCTAGGTAGTAGGCTTCGGCGGACTTGCGGAGCGCGTTGGCGAGGGCGAGCCCCTCAATGGTGTCCCAACACCGCTTGATGTACGGGGGAAAAGATTATCGTGCAGCTCGTTGAACCGGGCCCACAGGCACCACCTGCGCCGCGGGAGAGACGGACGCGGTCGCGCGCTTGCTTGGATCGCCATGGCTCGACAGCAGACTGGATGGTGATGTCGGCCTCCGCGTCGTGTCGGCCAAGCTTGCGCGTCGGCGACCCGCCACATCTATGAGCAGCACCGACCATGGAGTGGGAGAACAAAATGGCGGATTCAAGGCGGGATTGGACACCAGAGGCTGGGATGGCTATCTGCGGGGCGGGCGATTTTGCGGCGGAGGGATAGGGTTCCGTAACCCTAAATCCCGACCAAACCCGTAGACATAGTGTCTGAGGGATGGTTTTGCGGGCCGTCTCCAAATTTTCTATGGGTCAGGCTAAATCTAGCGGATCTATTTGAGGCAAAAAAATACAAGATCCTGCAAAATGGCTGGAATTTTACGGGCGACGAGCTTTTGCGGCATATGCTAGAGATGCTCGAATCAATCCGCTTTTCCCGCACTCGCCCCTCTGTGCCCTTTCCTCGCCGCCGGCAAGCTTGCCCATGTAGCTGACGACAGTGGCGGGGTTTCATTTTTGAGATGAAAAAAAATGGAATCTCTGCTGGCCACGTTGAAGATAACAAGTAACTTAACCGACAATTGCTTAATTTCCAAATCTAACAAACCTTTATATGTCTAGGCAATTTTTTGTTGAAAGCCTTTGTTACCGCTCTGAAACCCAAGTTCATCAATGTGAACATTCTCGTAAAGGAATCATTGTAACTCGGATGTTCATGTGCCATTCTGTGATACTAATGTCTCACAACCTGCTGCTTCGAATTAAGTACCTCGAAACGATTTTGAACTTGTTTTCTCACGCACGTTACTAAATGGTATTTTGATGTACTTGGAAAAGGTGCATGACTGCTGTTACTAGAGACTAGCGAAAACTACCCAGATGTGTCTTGCCATCCTGAGATGTAGCCAACCAGCAATAGATTGAAATTTGTGTAAGCAACTACACTTATAAATTCGTGGGGAAATTTTTTTTTGTAACACGAAGGCTGAAGCTATTATATTTTAGTTCTGTTCATTGTGAACTTACAACTATGGAGGCTGAACAACATCAGTCACTTTTTTTCTTTCTAGTGAAACATCATTTTAGTTAAGTTGATGTTGTCTGAAATCATTTCATCTTGTCCAAATAGTTCAGAACAGCAGAAGCATATGGCTGATGTTATTTAGAGCAGGAAGTGTTCTTTGATATGGTTCGAAAAAGAAAAGAAAATATTTTGTGCAAAATGCTTGAAGTGCAGGATTTACTCCAACAAAATTTACGACTTTAATATATTTTACAGTCGCTCTGTTAACTCACACCACCATCAATTTTCTGTTTTGCTCCCTACGGGATAATATGGAGGGCTTGATAACCTGGTAATGTTGTACATAATGAGTAATAGTACTATCTTCACTGAAGCAGCAAGATGATCAAGAAAGCAATGGAACATGGAGGCATGTCTCGCCACACAAGAGTCCACCACGGGGCCGAGCAGCAAGATGGTCAAGAAAGCTGCCCATGATTCTGAATTCTGATGGGTAGCAGCAGAGGAGGATGCGACGGAGGTAGATGATGACTTTATCTTTATGGTCCTTGTCGCTCGGAGTGGCTGAGGGGTGACGGGCAAAGCTGCCCCTTCCAGCACTTTGCACTTTGCACTTTGCACCGAAACGGCAAGCCATGGGTGGGCGGGTGCTGTGTGCAGGAGCAGCCAACATGCAACCTACTCTAGTCTAGTCTCACATTAAATTTCACTGCAGGTTACCCGGATGACATTGCACTGATAAATCTTTAATTAACAGCACCCGAACAGTTTAAGCTGGATCTCCAGACCATGGAGCACGATTTGCCGGTGGTAGAAGGGATACATCGATCGATCAGCAGGAATCAGCGGGAGATCTTGTCGATGCGGATGTTGAGAGAAACCTCCATGGACGCCGCATCCCCGGCCACCGGAACCATGTACATCCGCGGCACCGTCAGGAACGTCGGTTCGTCCACGGCGACCACCGCGCCGGGCGTGGCGCTGCTCCTCATCTGGATGTCCACCAGGGCCATGTCTGCCCTGCCGCCGCTCGCCGGCTGCACCAGGTTCACCCACATCTTGCACGAGAAGCGCGGCTGCGTGGCCGCGCTCGCCCTCACGCACACCACCGACACGGCGGCCGCGGCGGCCCCGAGCGCGCCCACGGTCAGGAGGAACGCGCGGCCGTCCTCCTCGGCCACGAGCAGCTGCCGCGGCCCCGACACCGGGACCTGGCTGACCCGACCGTACTGGACGGTGCGCACCGGCACCGAGTGGAGATCGGCGAGGTGGCCCGCAAGCGCATGCGGCGCGCCGACGAAGCCGCAGCCGGGCTCCGTGCAGGCGCAGGGCGCGTGGGGGCAGGCGCTCCGGTGGTCGGCGGCCTCGTGGTAGGGCACGTACGTCTGGCAGGCCGCGTGGGGGCACGCGACCTTGGCCGAGGACACGATGGCGTCCAGCGCGGGGCAGGGGGAGAAGAACCCGCCGCCGTCCTCGCACGCCCTGCACTGTCCGCCGGGCAGCAGGGCCACGCAGCCGCCGCAGGCCAGGTGCCCGCCTTTGTTGCACTGCACACAGATCGGAGCCCGTAGGTAAATAAATCGGCACGACCGCACGAAAGAATCGATCGACCGGATTGTGGAGGAAACAGAGAGAGCACGGAACCTGGAAGACCGGAGGCTTGAAGGGGAGGGTGCAGAGCGGGCAGTGAAGCAGGCTCATGTCGATCTTCACCGCGAGCTCCACTCTGGAACCGTGCCCCGCCTCCGCAGGAACGATTGCTCCGCCTTCGTCTCCCCCTCCGACCGCATGGTGCACGCTGATCTCTTCTTGCTTCACATGGCCGTCGGGTAGCTCCAGCCTCGCCTTCTTGGCGCGCTCGTCGGATTTCTCCATCGTCGACGGTGAGTCCCTGTTGGAAACCTTTCACGAGGTGGAAGAGTAAGGGAAGGGAGCGAGGAAAAGGAAGCCCGGCCGGTAAAAGAAGAGGAGCTCTTTAAAAATCCCGCACAGAATTCTCTGCTTACTCTTCACTGCCGAGCTCAGTCAGGACAGTATTTTCCCGAACTGCGTGGCTGAATGAAATGCGCAATGCATTGGTGTCCGGCACTAGGCACGTGAAGGAGGGGTGCTAGAGGATGCACTGCGGCCTTGCAGAAATTTTCTCTCTTCCTTTTGAACACGGCGTGCACAAGTCTGTTTTCCTTGCTTTATTTTCGAGCTGAACATGTCGATGCTCCAACGATTCGTCAGACGGTTTGAACATTTGTCCCGTTTTACTTCTCATCTATTCACAAAAGATCTCACTAATAATAAACCGTCCTCGTAAAGCTTTCGTCCGGGATCTGGAACCACTTCGCATTGAGATAAAGCAGCGAAAATGATCAAACACCCAAGTAAAACGAGGCAAATGATTAAATCTTATTCGACCGGGCATAATACAAATATATATTATATTAGAGTACAAAAATTTCACTACGTTATGTTTCTTCTTGCATAATATAAATGGTGCAATTCTTGTACTAATTGTGTGGAAATTTTTGTTTTAAGTTTTTATTTCACTCTCTTTCTAATTTAAGGGTATACCAATGACACTAACCTTCTTTTAAACTTATTTCTATGCAAATTCTACTATTATATGTTTGTTATTACATATATAAAAAACTGCAATTTATGTGTAAATTTGTGGAAATTTTATCATGATTTCTTTTTATTTATTTCTTCTTGAAGGGTGGTACCAATGCTACTACGTTCTTTCTTAGAAAATGTTATTCTTTTATTTTGTGTGTGTAAATAAGTATACACACAAGTACTATGCAACATGTGTGTGAATTATAGTAGAGTGCAAACAATATTATATGTTCCTTTTTGCATATTACTAAAAGTGCAATTTCAATGCAAACTTGTGTGTAATCTTTTTTCTCTTTTTCTTTCTTCTTAAAGGGGTTTATTATTCCCTGGAGAACTTTATTATTTTGATTTTCTTTCAGTTTTCTGAATTTTTCTTCTTCTTAAAGGGTTTCATTCTTGTATAGAAAACTTCATTATTTCGATTTTATTAGTCTTTATTTTATTTTATTTTATTTTTTCTTTAAGGGCAATACTAATATCATTCCACTATTATATGCTTATTTTTGCATATTTTAAAAAGTGCGATTTATGTATAAAGTGTGTGAAAATTTTGTCATCTTTTTATTTTCTTCTTGGTAAAGAGGAATGCTTATGCCACTAATTCATTACTTCTTAAACAACATTTTTTTGTGTGTGTGTAAGTGTACACGCAAGTACTATACAAGATGTGTGTAAATTATACTGGATTGTGAAGATTGCACTATTATACGTTTATTCTTTGTGTATTACCAAAAGTGTGATTTGAATGTAATGTTGTGTGCAAGTTTTTATACATTTTTTCATTCTTGAAGGGCAATACTTATACTACTAATATATTCTTGCTTAGAAACTTTCGTTATTTTAATTTGGTTAATTTTGTATCATACATAATTTCTGAAAACTTGTAAAATCATATGTGTGCACTTATATGTAATGCATGTACTCATATCCATCCAGCACAAAAGTTCAAATTGTGAATGGTCATGTACGTGAGACCCACCATGATTCATGCATGCCATGCGGAACAATGGATGCATGTACCCTTTTGAATAACACGAGCACGTAGGTCGTGCAGGATCGTTCTTTCCTTCCCTCGAAGGAAAGGCTAGCCGCCGCCTCCTCCTTCCTCCACAAAAAAGTTAGGGTTTCTGCCTCCCGCCATTGTCGCCACAGGTCCGCCTCCTCTCCGGTGGCCCTAGGGCCATGGGGGCGCGGTGGATCTCGGCAAAGGCCAGCGAGAGGGCTCTGTTTTTAGTCGTTTCTTTCAGTTTTGCTAGGGTTTGTGTCCTGCTCAGGAAGACGAGACGGCGGCGGCTCCCTGAAGATGGAATAAAGGTCTCCCCGCCTAGTCCCCGTTCCGGCGGCGCGTCTAGCACCGTTGGTGGGCGTGTGGAGGTGTGTCTCCGGTGGATCTATCTTTGGTGGATTTGCTCGGATCTCGTCGTTGTTCGTCTACGTTCGCGTGTCTTCGGATTGAATCTTTCTGATCTACGTTATTCTTCATCTGCGACGGTTGCTGTTCTGGTGCGCTGGTCCTACGGGGCCTTAGCACGACGACTTCCCGACTGTCTACTACAACAAGTTGTGCCCGACTCCGGCGATGGAGGGGCGATGACGGCGGCACGCCTTCGGCTCGCTTCAGTGCTGGTAGTCGTCGCTAGGTGGTCTACGGATCTGGATGTAATTTTTATTATTTCTGGTATTCGTTGTACTGCCATGATTGAAGATGAATAGATCAGAAATTTTCTCGCAAAAACAAAAGAATGGCCTTGAGCCTTGTTTTTCGTATTTATTATTGGGATTAATCTTACGGAAAAAAAGTGACCGGCCCTAAAAACAAAATCAGTCGACTGACGCGAAGTCAGTCCTTTTTTTCCTTTCCCTATCTAACACAGGGTCTAAATTTTATGCCCAATGTGACATTTCCCTCCATTTTTGCATCTAATGCGTTGAATAACACATGAGGAGCAAAAACATCTTTTCATGTGCTGTCCAAAATCCAGCCTGATGCATTCTCCCCAATAACTAAATCAGTATGTAGGATGCATCCATGATTAATGACCATCAACTCAATCACAACCAGACCAGAATTTACTGTTAAGCGATGCTGAATATGTACTACTTCCTCTGTAAAGATTTTTTTTTTTAAAAAAAGCAAAGAAGGGCTCCGCCCTTCCGATTACCATTAAGGGAAACCAACACTGGCAGTGAGCTTGGCGTCAGGCAAATCATGCTGGCTTGGCAGGCGATGGGGTCTGCAGGCGGGTCCCACCTCAACTGCCGTTTGACACCTTTTGACCGCAGACCGGGGTCATGAAGGGTAGCGTGCACCCTCCGCTGCCGTCACAAGACAATTACCATCCACCTACGTGGGTTTTTGAAATTTGAAAATGCTGGCAAACGAATAGCAGTAGAACAAAAAGTGCTTGCGGGAAAAGGTGCAAAATATGTTGTAAAACTTAAAAATAACATGTGCTGAAAAATATGCTATAAAACTTTAAAAAACAAGCGCTTGAAAATATGTTAGTTAGGGCATCTAGGACGTAGACATTCAAACACCCGCAACTGTCTGGACCACGTGGTCCGGGCGTGTTTTATCATCCCTAACGCGGTCTTGTATCTGTCCGCCGGTCGGTCCGGACGTCTTTTCTCATGCAAACTAGAGGCAAACTCAGGGGATAGGGGAAGGGGCTTTGCGGAGTGCGAACACCAACCATGTAGGACTAAGACACCCCTGCCCCATTGGAATTCCCTGCCGACCCACTTTGTCCCTTTTTCTTCCACTCCACCCCTACCCCCCTTCGTTTCATCTGTACCCTCGTCGTCCAACACCGTCGTTGTACCTATTCGGCCGTCGCCCAGGCATCCTCAAATGTCCGTAGACACCACCCACGCGACTGCCCGCCTTGGACTACGCCGTTGTCCGCCCAGGGACCCCTCCACTGTCAGGTACTCTCTGCACCCCTGCCAACGCTGTCCATGGCGGATACCGCATTGATCTTTTTTTTTGAACTTCTTGTTGTTTTCTAGAGAAGCACAATGGCGGGATACTCGGTGTTCGAGGATGAGTTGTTGCGTGATATCGTTGTTGGTCGTTTCTAATGACTTGGTAGGCATGAACAAGGGCCCCACCTTTTGACAAAGCTTGCATGCTTCCTTTCATGAGCAAAAAACTTCGCGCCCTACAACATGCACGTCATCCATGCACCTAAATGTGAAGTCGCTAATGCATCGGTGGTACACCATTTGCAACTGTGCCATGAAGTTTTGCGATGCGATTCACCAAGTGGAGACAAGGTGGCCATTGGGGTCATCAACAATGGAGATCGTAAGTGTTGCTTCATGTTTACCCTACACGTTGGTCTATTCATTTATTCACTCAATGTTGTTGTACATGTTCTATAGCTTGCATGCGCTGCCATGATGTACTATAGGGTCGAGGGCAGGCCATTCACGCACATACATTGTTGGATGAATCTCAAGGGGCAGTCTGTGTGGGACGACATGTGTCGGTTGTGGCTCTAGTATCATTGAATTTGAAATAGTTGATTCCAAAAAACTTGTTGAACATTCGATTATCTCATTGAATTTGAACTATTATTGTACTAGAGATCTTTGAATGGATGGATTGTGTTATTTCCATAATTACTTTGAGTGTTGCGGGCTATTTTCTATAAATTATGTTTGAACTTTGCTGAATTATGTTCTGTTTGCAGGAATTTCATCCAGTTTGAAATATATGACGACATGGTTGGATGCCTAGCTCCCGCATCAGTGTCCTTCACGGAAGGATACATTGTTCGTTTTGGGGGTCAGCGTTCAAGATGCCCTTAGCTATATGGCGCACGTTAGTTCACCTGCGAAGCAGTGTTGCATATAGTACTCAAATGATAACAAATACATAGAGCAACCAAGCTGGGATGGTTAGGTTTCTTGTGGTGTGGAGTTAGGAGGAGAGGAAGGAGGAGTGTGAGAAGAGAGATGAGGACCACATGGTTGCTTTTTGTTGGTTAATTAGATGTGCGGACTACCGCATAGCTCCCCTCAAGCTGCTTCAGGCTTGCGGAAAACAGACGTCCAGACTGCTTCATGAATTGATAGAGCTCCCAAATGGATGACAAAAGTTAACAAAAAGGATCCAAGCACTTCAAACATATAACGGGGCTTTAAGGGTGTGGTTGGTAAGGTGCATGAGCTCAAAACCTCCCTATAGAATCCACGGTTTGGCGGGTTGTATGGGCTCACCTCGACTATGCCCATCTCATGCAAAAAGGCCTCTCAGCCATGCTGAGTTCAACACACCCATATAGTGTGCACGGACGCAGCCATGCTCGCCCGAACCCTAAAAATAGTTCAAAATTTCAAAAAAAATTAAATCCACAAAAAATGTTTAGAATGTCAAATTTTGTTTAAATTTTCAAAAAATGTTCACAATCTTAAAATTGGTTTAAATTTTTGAGAAATATTCAGAATTTGAATAATTTTTAAATTCTCAAAAAATAGTTTTTCAAACTTTTTAAGATTTTAAAAAATATTCAAAATTCCAAATGTTGTCTCAGTTTTCTAAAAATGTTCAAAATTTCAAAGTTTATTATATCTTTAAAAGGTTTAGAATTTATATTTTTTCTTAAGTTGAAAAAACATAATTAAAATTCTTTAAAAAAATTTAAAAAAAATAGAATTTTATATTTTGTTTAAATTTTTGAAAACTATTCAAAATTTCAATTTTTTAAAATTTTAGAAAATTTTATGGATTTATAAAATCATAAATCCAACATTTGCTTAAGTTTTTTCAAAAAAATTGGAACTCCAAAATTTGTTTAAATTTTTAAAAAAATTTAAATTACATTCACCATTCAAAAAATATTTCAAATTTAAAATAATTCAGCATGTCTATATATAGCTGGCCAAATGGGCCGGTTTTTTCGGGCCGGCCGGTGAGCACGCCGGCACGGCCCGCCTTTGGGCCAGGCACGGCACGGACTAAACGGGTCGGGCCAGGCACGCGGCACGCCCTGGGCCATGCCTGGGCCTGGAGCCTAGGCACGCGGGCCGGCACGGCATGGCCCGATTAAGTTTATTTTTTATTTTTTTATACATCTATATATGGCCCAATATGTAAAAATAGGCTAAAAAACGCTCAGTGCGTCAAATAATAGGCTGAAAATATGCGCCCACCGTGCTAAACGGGCCAACGTGCCGGCCCGTTTACTAACTGGGCCGTGCCTGGGCCTGGGGGCGCAGCACGCGGGCCAGCACGGCACGACCCGTATAGTAATCGTGCCCTGGCGGGCCGTGCCGGGCCAGGCACGATTATAATGGGCCGGGTCGTGCCGTGCCGGGCCGGCCCGTTTGGCCAGGTATGTGTCTATACACATGCGGGCTGCCAAAGAAAGTGTCACCTCAGCTTGTCTCAGCACATACATTGCTATTCGACAACAACAAATGTATGTACTCATCATTCCTAGAGTTAGCATGTCTCAAAGGGGAACAACAATGCTATAGTGGGAACTGCTACCAAACACACCTTAAGGCTATTCTTTGGAGATGCGAAAGTGCCTTTCTGCTCCCGAGCTCAAATGAGCTCGGTGGATAGTAAAACCAATTTTTTTCAAGAAAATCCATTTTTTTTGAAAGAAACATTGACAAAAGTTCTAAGTGCTTGCAAAAATTCGTAATGGAATCACATTACTGTAAGGCGTGGAAAATAAAACAAATTCAGTGTTCCAAAATGCTTTTGAAAGTAGCATTTTCAGAGTACCGATTTTGTTTTTTTGCCATGCCTTCTAGGGATGTGATTTCATGAAGAATTTTGCATGTGCTTAAAACTTTTGCCAATGTTTCTACCAAAAAAATTGGAATTTGTTTTTTTTAATAATTTTATTTTGATTTTACTGTTTACGAGAGCTCATTTGAGCTCGGGAGCAGAAACTCTGCATCCAGATGCGCTTTGTTCCACGAGCCTTAGTCCCAAATGCTGCCTTATACCATGTTACGGCCCATGAAAGAACGTTTATACAGGGCTGCTATAACTCTTGGCATTCTAGAATGGTTCCTCGACCACAAGAAACAGCTCATCTGCCGGCCCAGTAGCTAGCAGCCTCTATCTTCTTTTCTAAAACTTTTTATTCCTTTTTAACCTTTTATTCGTCCCCTCTTTAGATTCAATGGTCCAGAAAATATTTGTATTTGAAATACAGTTATATCTATTATATATAACCAGGTTAAAAAGTGAAAATTTTGTTCCTGTAATTAAAAAGTGTTTGAATATTCAAGAAAATGCCCGTGTAATCTTAAAAAGTGGTCACACCGTTTTTTAAAGTTCGTTAAAAAATTAAAAATGTGCGTGCGCGCGCGTGTGTGTGTGTGAAAATGGTTATTTACATTTTCGCCTTAGTATTGCCCCCTCTCCCGACAGTATCACCCTTAATTTCTGGTTCTCCTTAGTTTGTCCTAAAATGTTAGGTTGTCTTATGCTTTTTCCCTACCACCCCGTTCTTGTCTGGTTGGCGTCATTTTCCCATGACGGGGGTTGACTTTGGAAACCTTTGCACCTTCTTATAGGTGGGCCCACCATTAAGTGAAGAGATGCACATAATCGTTTAGGTCGTGTTCTTCCTCGACGCATTAAGCGTCAAATAAAAAACTCCCAAAGCTCATGGAGATATAGGTCAAACTTTATGTTTGCAGAATAATGAAGACAACAGTCAAATAGACGGATTAGTTTTTTCATAAAGAATGAATATGTAGACAATAATATCTTAATCTTTTTGTTTTCAGTGATTGCCAAAATAGTTCACCGGTGGATACGTTGCAAACTACATACTGGTGATAAGGCAAGGAAAATGAAAGTATTTCACCCAGACTATTGTGTTGATCTTGAAGTTTTCCTCAAGATGGTGAGGGATGAGATGTCGATCATCATAAAGGATTATACTAAAGTTGTGCACACCTTTTGACATGGAGGAGGGCGCAAATATAGGCCTTCCACTTCATCAACGATTTGGATGTTCTTGATCTATCCGTTTACTGTTTATGATGCTATTGATGTTAAAGATTTTAGATGTCAAATGTGAAGAGAGGGGTGTCGGTGTCAAAACCGGCAGATCTCTGGTAGGGGGTCTCGAACTGTGCGTCTAAGGATCGAAGGTAACAAGGAGGCAGGGGACACAATGTTTACCCAGGTTTGGGCCCTCTTAATGGGGGTAATACGCTACTTCCTACTTGATTGACTATGATGAATATTGGGGTTACAAGAGTTGATCTACCTCGAGATCGTAATGGCTAAACCCTAGATGTCTAGCTTGTATGATTGTGATCCTGCCCTACGGACTAAACCCTCTAGTTTATATAGACACCGGAAGGATATAGGGTTGCACAGAGTCGGTTACAGAAGAAGGAAAATACATGATCTGGACGCCAAGCTTGCCATCAACGCAAAGGAGAGTCCCATCCGGGCACGGGAAAAGTATTCTATCTTGTATCTTCACGGCCCATCAGTCTGGCCCATATCACATCGACCGGACGCCCGAGGACCCCTTAGTCCAGGACTCCCTCAGTAACCCCTGAACTAGGCTTCAATGACGATATATGTGGCGCGCCAACTGTCTTTGGCATTGCGAGGCGGGTTCCCCTTTTACGAATACTTCAACATAGTTTTCTGCACACAAGAACTATGTACAGCCTTGCTTAACACGTACAACCCTAAGCTGTAAAAAGTAACAATACTTAAAAAATACGTGACGTCTATGGGCCACTTTTTCAGTGAGATGTTATGTTCTGGCCTTTACAATTTTTCTGAACCATTTTACAGCCTCGTTTCGTATTTTGAGGTACGGCAAGTGACATGTCCTGTCGAAGCAGAGATCTGTTGGAAATATGCCCTAGAGGCAATAATAAAAGCATTATTATTATATTTCCTTGTTCATGATAATTGTCTTTTATTCATGCTATAACTGTATTATCAGAAAATCGTAATACACGTGTGAATACATAGACTTCAATACGTCCCTAGTGAGCCTCTAGTTGACTAGCTCGTTGGTCAACAGATAGTCATGGTTTCCTGACTATGGACATTAGATGTCATTGACAACGGGATCACGTCATTAGGAGAATGACGTGATGGACAAGACCCAATCCTAAGCATAGCACAAGATCGTGTAGTTCGTTTTGCTAGAGCTTTTCCAATGTCAAGTATCTCTTCCTTAGACCATGAGATCGTGTAACTCCCGGATACCGTAGGAGTGCTTTGGGTGTACCAAACGTCATAACATAACTGGGTGACTATAAAGGTGCATTACAGGTATCTCCGAAAGTGTCTGTTGGGTTGACACGGATCGAGACTGGGATTTGTCACTCCGTATGATGGAGAGGTATCACTGGGCCCACTCGGTAGTGCATCATCATAATGAGCTCAAAGTGACCAAGTGTTTGGTCACGGGATCATGCATTACGGTACGAGTAAAGTGACTTGCCGGTAACGAGACTGAACGAGGTATTGGGATACCAACGATCGAGTCTCAGGCAAGTAACATACCGATTGACAAAGGGAATTGTATACGGGGTTGATTGAATCCTCGACATCGTGGTTCATCCGATGACATCATCGAGGAGCATGTGGGAGCCAACATGGGTATCCAGATCCCGCTGTTGGTTATTGACCAGAGAGCCGTCTCGGTCATGTCTGCATGTCTCCCGAACCCGTATGGTCTACACACTTAAGGTACGGCGACGCTAGGGTTATTAGGAAGACTTGTATGTGATTACCAAAAGCTGTTCGGAGTCTCGGATGAGATCCCGAACGTCACGAGGAGTTCCGGAATGGTCCGGAGGTAAAGATTTATATATGGGAAGTTGTCATACGGACACCGGAAGGTTTCGGGGGCATATCGGTATTGTACCGGGGACACCGGAAGGGTTCCGGGGGTCCACCGGGAGGGGCCACCCTCCCGGGGGGGCCACATGGGCCGCGTGGGGCAGGAGCCAGCCCCTGGAGGGCTGGGCGCCCCCCTTGGGCCCATGCGCCTAGGGTTGGGGGGGAACCCTAGAGGGGGCGCCCCCTTTGCTTGGGGGGCAAGTCCCCCTCCCTGGCCGCCGCCCCCCCTCTAGATCCCATCTAGAGGGGCCGGCCCCCCTTGCCCCTTCCCCAATAAATAGATGGGTGAGGGGAGGGCTGAACACCCAAGCTAAGGCGCAGCCCCTCCCCTCCCCAACACCTCTCCTCCTCCGTTGTGTGCTTGGCGAAGCCCTGTCGGAGTACCGCCTCTCCATCATCATCATGCCGTCGTGCTGCTGCTGGAGCCTTCTTCCTCAACCTCTCCTTCCCCCTTGCTGGATCAAGAAGGAGGAGACGTCGCCCGTACCGTACGTGTGTTGAATGCGGAGGTGCTGTCTGTTCAGCACTTGGTCATCGGTGATCTGAATCACGGCGAGTACGACTCCATCATCACCGTTCCCTCGAACGCTTCCGTACGCGATCTACAAGTGGTATGTAGATGCAAACTCACTCCCTTGACTCGTTGCTTAGATGAACTCATAGATGGATCTTGGTGAAACCGTAAGAAAAATTTTAATTTTCTGCAACGTTCCCCAACAGTGGCATCATGAGCTAGGTCTATGCGTAGTTCTCTATTGCACGAGTAGAACACAATTTTGTTGTGGGCGTAGATCTTGTCAACTTGCTTGCCGCTACTAGTCTTATCTTGCTTCAGCGGTATTGTGGGATGAAGCGGCCCGGACTAACCTTACACGTACGCTTACGTGAGACCGGTTCCACCGACTGACATGCACTAGTTGCATAAGGTGGCTGGCGGGTGTCTGTCTCTCCCACTTTAGTTGAAGCAGATTCGATGAAAAGGGTCCTTATGAAGGGTAAATAGAAGTTGACAAAATCACGTTGTGGTTATTCGTAGGTAAGAAAACGTTCTTGCTAGAACCCAATTGCAGCCACGTAAAAGATGCAACAACAATTAGAGGACGTCTAACTTGTTTTTGCAGCAATTGTCATGTGATGTGATATGGCCAGAAGTTGTGATGAATGATGAATGATATATTGTGATGTATGAGATCATGTTCTTGTAATAGGAATCACGACTTGCATGTCGATGAGTATGAAAACCGGCAGGAGCCATAGGAGTTGTCTTTATTTTTTGTATGACCTGCGTGTCATTGAAGAACGCCATGTAAATTACTTTACTTTATTGCTAAACGCGTTAGCCATAGAAGTAGAAGTAGTCGTTGGCGTGACAACTTCATGAAGACACGATGATGGAGATCATGATGATGGAGATCATGGTGTCATGCCGGTGACGAAGATGATCATGGAGCCCCGAAGATGGAGATCGAAGGAGCTATATGATATTGGCCATATCATGTCACTACTATATAATTGCATGTGATGTTTATTATGTTTATGCATCTTGTTTACTTAGAACGACGGTAGTAGATAAGATGATCCCTTATAATAATTTCAAGAAAGTGTTCCCCCTAACTGTGCACCATTGCTAAAGTTCGTCGTTTCGAAGCACCACGTGATGATCGGGTGTGATAGATCCTTACATTCACATACAACGGGTGTAAGACAGATTTACACATGCAGAACACTTAGGGTTAACTTGACGAGCCTAGCATGTACAGACATGGCCTCGGAACACAAGAGACCGAAAGGTCGAACATGAGTCGTATGGAAGATACGATCAACATGGAGATGTTCACCGATGATGACTAGTCCGTCTCACGTGATGATCGGACACGGCCTAGTCGACTCGGATCGTGTAACACTTAGATGACTAGAGGGATGTCTAATCTGAGTGGGAGTTCATTATAATAATTTGATAAGATGAACTTAATTATCATGAACTTAGTCTAAAACCTTTTGCAAAATATGTCTTGTAGATCAAATGGCCAACGCTCATGTCAACATGAACTTCAACGCGTTCCTAGAGAAAACTAAGCTGAAAGATGATGGCAACAACTATACGGACTGGGTCCGGAACGTGAGGATCATCCTCATAGCTGCCAGCAAACAATATGTCCTAGAAGGACCGCTAGGTGACGCTCCCGTCCCAGAGAACCAAGACATTATGAATGCTTGGCAGTCTCGTGCTGATGATTACTCCCTCGTTCAGTGCGGCATGCTTTACAGCTTAGAACCCGGGCTCCAAAAGCGTTTTGAGCAACACAGAGCATATGAGATGTTCGAGGAGCTGAAACTAGTTTTCCAAGCTCATGCCCGGGTTGAGAGATATGAAGTCTCTGACAAGTTCTATAGTTGTAAGATGGAGGAAAATAGTTCTGTCAGTGAGCACATACTCAAAATGTCTGGGTTGCACAACCGCCTGTCCCAGCTGGACATTAACCTCCCGGATGAGGCGGTCATTGACAGGATCCTTCAGTCGCTCCCACCGAGCTACAAGAGCTTTGTGATGAACTACAATATGCAGGGGATGGTGAAGACCATTCCTGAAGTATTTTCAATGCTGAAGTCAGCAGAGGTTGAAATCAAGAAAGAACATCAAGTGTTGATGGTCAATAAGACCACTAAGTTCAAGAAGGGCAAGGGTAAGAAGAACTTCAAGAAGGACGACAAAGATGTTGCCGCGCCCGGTAAGCCAGTTGCCGGGAAGAAGTCAAAGAATGGACCTAAGCCTGAGACTGAGTGCTTTTATTGCAAGGGGAAGGGTCACTGGAAGCGGAACTGCCCCAAATACTTAGCAGACAAGAAGGCCGGCAACACTAAAGGTATATTTGATATACATGTAATTGATGTGTACCTTACCAGTACTCGTAGTAACTCCTGGGTATTTGATACCGGTGCCGTTGCTCACATTTGTAACTCACAGCAGGAGCTGCGGAATAAGCGGAGACTGGCGAAGGACGAGGTGACGATGCGCGTCGGGAATGGTTCCAAGGTCGATGTGATCGCCGTCGGCACGCTACCTCTACATTTACCTATGGGATTAGTTTTAAACCTCAATAATTGTTATTTAGTGCCAAGTTTGAGCATGAACATTGTATCTGGATCTCGTTTAATACGAGATGGCTACTCATTTAAATCCGAGAATAATGGTTGTTCTATTTATATGAGAGATATGTTTTATGGTCATGCCCCGATGGTCAATGGTTTATTCTTAATGAATCTCGAACGTAATGTTACACATATTCATAGTGTGAATACGAAAAGATGTAAAGTTGATAACGATAGTCCCACATACTTGTGGCACTGCCGCCTTGGTCACATTGGTGTCAAGCGCATGAAGAAGCTCCATGCTGATGGACTTTTAGAGTCTCTCGATTATGAATCATTTGACACATGCGAACCATGCCTCATGGGCAAAATGACCAAGACCCCGTTCTCCGGAACAATGGAGCGAGCAACCAACTTGTTGGAAATCATACATACCGATGTGTGCGGTCCAATGAGCGTTGAGACTCGCGGAGGATATCGTTATGTTCTCACTCTCACTGATGACTTGAGTAGATATGTCTACTTGATGAAACACAAGTCTGAGACCTTTGAAAAGTTCAAGGAATTTCAGAATGAAGTAGAGAATCAACGTGACCAAAAGATAAAATTCTTATGATCGGATCATGGAGGAGAATATTTAAGTCACGAATTTGGTACACACTTAAGAAAATGTGGAATCGTTTCACAACTCATGCCGCCTGGAACACCTCAGCGAAACGGTGTGTCCGAACGTCGTAATCGCACTCTATTGGACATGGTGCGGTCTATGATGTCTCTTACCGATTTACCGCTATCATTTTGGGGATACGCTCTAGAGACAACTACATTCACTTTAAATAGGGCACTGTCTAAATCCATTGAGACGACACCGTATGAATTATGGTTTGGGAAGAAACCTAAGCTGTCGTTTCTAAAAGTTTGGGGATGCGATGCTTATGTCAAGAAACTTCAACCTGAAAAGCTCGAACCCAAGTCGGAAAAATGCGTCTTCATAGGATACCCTAAAGAAACCATTGGGTATACCTTCTACTTAAGATCCGAGGGCAAGATCTTTGTTGCCAAGAACGGATCCTTTTTGGAAAAAGAGTTTCTCTCGAAAGAAGTAAGTGGGAGGAAAGTAGAACTCGATGAAGTACTACCTCTTGAACGGGATAGTAGTGCAGCACAGGAAAATGTTCCGGTGATGCCTACACCAACTGAAGAGGAAAACAATGATGATGATCAAGGTACTTCGGATCAAGTTGCTACTGATCTTCGTAGGTCCACAAGGACACGTTCCGCACCAGAGTGGTACGGCAACCCTGTCCTGGAAATCATGTTGTTGGACAACGGTGAACCTTCGAACTATGAAGAAGCAATGGCGGGCCCAGATTCCAACAAATGGCTAGAAGCCATGAAATCCGAGATAGAATCCATGTATGAAAACAAAGTATGGACTTTGACTGACTTGCCCGACGATCGGCGAGCGATAGAAAACAAATGGATCTTTAAGAAGAAGACGGACGCGGATGGTAATGTCACCATCTATAAAGCTCGACTTGTCGCTAAGGGTTATCGGCAAGTTCAAGGGATTGACTACGATGAGACTTTCTCTCCCGTAGCGAAGCTTAAGTCCGTCCGAATCATGTTAGCAATTGCCGCATACTATGATTATGAGATATGGCAGATGGACGTCAAAACGGCATTCCTTAACGGGCATCTTAAGGAAGAACTGTATATGATGCAGCCGGAGGGTTTTGTCGATCCTAAGAATGCTAACAAAGTGTGCAAGCTCCAGCGATCCATTTATGGGCTGGTGCAAGCATCTCGAAGTTGGAACATTCTCTTTGATGAGATGATCAAAGCGTTTGGGTTTATGCAGACTTATGGAGAAGCCTGCGTTTACAAGAAAGTGAGTGGGAGCTCTGTAGCATTTCTCATATTATATGTAGATGACATACTTTTGATGGGAAATGATATAGAATTCTTGGACAGCATTAAGGCCTACTTGAATAAGTGTTTTTCAATGAAGGACCTTGGAGAAGCTGCTTATATATTAGGCATCAAGATCTATAGAGATAGATCGAGACGCCTCATAGGTCTTTCACAAAGCACATACCTTGATAAGATTTTGAAGAAGTTCAAAATGGATCAGTCTAAGAAGGGGTTCTTGCCTGTATTGCAAGGTGTGAGATTGAGCTCGGCTCAATGCCCGACCACGGCAAAAGATAAAGAAGAGATGAGTGTCATCCCCTATGCTTCAGCCATAGGATCTATTATGTATGCCATGCTGTGTACCAGACCTGATGTAAACCTTGCCGTAAGTTTGGTAGGGAGGTACCAAAGTAATCCCGGCAAGGAAAACTGGACAGCGGTCAAGAATATCCTGAAGTACCTGAAAAGGAGAAAGGACATGTTTCTCGTTTATGGAGGTGACGAAGAGCTCATCGTAAAGGGTTATGTCAACGCTAGCTTCGACACAGATCTGGATGACTCTAAGTCACAAACCGGATATGTGTATATGTTGAATGGTGGAGCAGTAAGCTGGTGCAGCTGCAAGCAGAGCGTCGTGGCGGGATCTACATGTGAAGCGGAGTACATGGCAGCCTCGGAGGCAGCGCATGAAGCTATTTGGGTGAAGGAGTTCATCACCGACCTAGGAGTCATACCCAATGCGTTGGGGCCGATCAAACTCTTCTGTGACAACACTGGAGCTATTGCCCTTGCCAAGGAGCCCAGGTTTCACAAGAAGACCAGGCACATCAAGCGTCGTTTCAACTCCATCCGTGAAAATGTTCAAGATGGAGACATAGATATTTTCAAAGTACATACGGATCTGAATGTCGCAGATCCGTTGACTAAACCTCTCTCGCGAGCAAAACATGATCAACACCAAAACTCTATGGGTGTTCTATCCATCACAATGTAACTAGATTACTGACTCTAGTGCAAGTGGGAGACTGTTGGAAATATGCCCTAGAGGAAATAATAAAAGCATTATTATTATATTTCCTTGTTCATGATAATTGTCTTTTATTCATGCTATAACTGTATTATCAGGAAATCGTAATACACGTGTGAATACATAGACTTCAATACGTCCCTAGTGAGCCTCTAGTTGACTAGCTCGTTGGTCAACAGATAGTCATGGTTTCCTAACTATGGACATTAGATGTCATTGACAACGGGATCACGTCATTAGGAGAATGATGTGATGGACAAGACCCAATCCTAAGCATAGCACAAGATCGTGTAGTTCGTTTTGCTAGAGATTTTCCAATGTCAAGTATCTCTTCCTTAGACCATGAGATCGTGTAACTCCCGGATACCGTAGGAGTGCTTTGGGTGTACCAAACGTCACAACGTAACTGGGTGACTATAAAGGTGCATTACAGGTATCTCCGAAAGTGTCTGTTGGGTTGACACGGATCGAGACTGGGATTTGTCACTCCGTATGACGGAGAGGTATCACTGGGCCCACTCGGTAGTGCATCATCATAATGAGCTCAAAGTGACCAAGTGTTTGGTCACGGGATCATGCTTTACGGTACGAGTAAAATGACTTGCCGGTAACGAGACTGAACGAGGTATTGGGATACCGACGATCGAGTCTCGGGCAAGTAACATACCGATTGACAAAGGGAATTGTATACGGGGTTGATTGAATCCTCAACATCGTGGTTCATCCGATGGCATCATCGAGGAGCATGTGGGAGCCAACATGGGTATCCAGATCCCGCTGTTGGTTATTGACCAGAGAGCCGTCTCGGTCATGTCTGCATGTCTCCCGAACCCGTAGGGTCTACACACTTAAGGTTCGGCGACGCTAGGGTTATTAGGAAGACTTGTATGTGATTACCGAAAGCTGTTCAGAGTCCTTGATGAGATCCCGGACGTCACGAGGAGTTCCGGAATGGTCCGGAGGTAAAGATTTATATATGGGAAGTTGTCATACGGACACTGGAAGGTTTCGGGGGCATATCGGTATTGTACCAGGGCCACCGGGAGGGGCCACCCTCCCGGGGGGCCACATGGGCCGCGTGGGGCAGGAGCCAGCCTCTGGAGGGCTGGGCGCCCCCCCCCCCTTGGGCCCATGCGCCTAGGGTTGGGGGGGAACCCTAGAGGGGGTGCCCCCTTTGCTTGGGGGGCAAGTCCCCCTCCCTGGCCGCCGCCCCCCTCTAGATCCCATCTAGAGGGGCCGCCCCCCCTTGCCCCTTCCCCTATAAATAGAGGGGTGAGGGGAGGGCTGAATACCCAAGCCAAGGCGCAGCCCCTCCCCTCCCCAACACCTCTCCTCCTCCGTTGTGTGCTTGGCGAAGCCCTGTCGGAGTACTGCCTCTCCACCATCATCACACCGTCGTGCTGCTGCTGGAGCCTTCTTCCTCAACCTCTCCTTCCCCCTTGCTGGATCAAGAAGGAGGAGACGTCGCCCGTACCATACGTGTGTTGAACACGGAGGTGTTGTCCGTTCAGCACTTGGTCATCGGTGATCTGAATCACGGCGAGTACGACTCCATCATCACCGTTCCCTCGAACGCTTCCGTACGCAATCTACAAGTGGTATGTAGATGCAAACTCACTCCCTTGACTCGTTGCTTAGATGAACTCATAGATGGATCTTGGTGAAACCGTAAGCAAATTTTTAATTTTCTGCAACGTTCCCCAACAAGATCGTGTCCCCTTATTATGGGATTCTCATCAATAGGGGTTTTGGGTAATCCAACCGTGCCGTTCGCATGTCCCCTTGGGAATAGGCGAGATTCAAGGCTCGTGAGGGGGCGCTTAATATTCGCTGCCTCTATAAGAGGACAGAAGGACCCATTTGTTCACCCCATGCCTTCTCCTTCCTCTGCCTTCCAATCCCCCGAGCTCCAGCGCCCAAGTTCCAAACTTTTCCTTCCGCCCCAGCTTCTCTAGCAATGGCCGGATCTGGCTTTCAAGGCAAGTGCATGGCCTTGTCCGTACGGAGAAGAACATCCAAGATCTACGGGAGGTGAGGTACCTGACAGCGGAGATAAAACATAGGCTTCCGACCCCAGGGCAGATCATCCCCACCCCGGAGCCCGGCGAAAGGGTGGTTTTTATCCCCCACTTCCTCCAAGGTCTCAGATTCGCCCTTCACCCCTTTGTCTGAGGTCTTATGTACTACTAGGGGATGAATTTCCATGATCTGGCCCCGAATTCTTTCCTCCACATCTCGGCGTTTATTGTCGTGTGCGAGGCATTCCTCCGCGTCCCTCAACACTTCGGCCTATGGCTCAAGGTTTTTAATGTGAAGCCAAAGGTGGTCGAAGGCCAACACGCCGAGTGCGGCGGTGCCATGGTGAGGATGCTCAACAAGATTTCCTGGCCTAAAGGAAGATTCATAAACACCGTCAAGGTGTGGCAGCAGGTGTGGTTCTATATCACTGAACCCTGCGGCAACAAGTGGGTCGCTGCTCCCGCCTTCAGATCCGGACCCCCACTACAGCTCGCGTCCTGGACCAACAAGGGCCTAGATTGGGGGTCCCCCAACGACGTATTGACATGGCAACAACCTGTCAAGAGCATGATAGACAAGGACATCACCCTTGCAGATGTGATCCAGGTGATGCTCATCCGCCGAGCCCTCCCTTGCCAACGATGACCTCTCAAGATGTGGGAGTTCAATCCTGAGGGGACGCGGACTCTGCATCACTTATGACACGACGCACAAGAAGATCTGGAAGCTACTTTTTAAGAAGCAGAAGACGTGGCCTTTGACGTCCGATGACACCAGCCTCGACTGTAACAATCCGTCCTCCCCGGTAAGTATCATGCTGCCGAACACTACTTAACTTGTCAGACTTAGGAAGGGGCCCTTAAAAATTCCATCTCTTGAACAAGACTGGATAAAGAAGGCCGAGCGTATTAAGTATCCGGCCCCACTCCCCGAAAACCCAGCCGATCCTCTGTTAATGAAGATGCTGGTCCCGGTGCCCTATCAGGCGCCGGCGAAGAAGGACAAGAAGAAGAAGAAGAAGAAGAAGAAGGCCAAGGAGGCCCAGGGCGACCTCCATCCCAAAGAGACTTCGGGCGCCGTGTCCGGAGGAACCGAAGCTCCTTCCTCTGATGAAGAAGACGAGGATGACGAGGAGGAAGAGGAGGAGGAGGAGGAGGCAGAGAACCCTCCTCCCAAGGGGAACAAGAGAGCGGCCTTCGTAGATCTGGAGGATGGGGAACCCAAGAGGGGAAGGGTATCCCTTTCCGATAACTCCAATTCGGGCACCGAAACCGTTCCCAAGCACCGCTCCGCACCAAGCCCCTCGCCAAATTGTGAGTACCTTCAGATGCCTTGTTCATATCTAATCCTCTTTATAGATTACGAGAATAATATCGAATTTATATGCCACAGTCTGGCCCGTGACATTCCTCAAGGATCATCTTCATCGGGAGATCTTTCGCCGGACAAGATGGAGAGCGAGACGCATCCACGGGCTTCCTCGCCTCCTAGGGCAGACGATCCCGAGGTGTCATCCTAAAGGGTTTCTCTGGACTCTAGAGAAGTGCGGGGGACGACCAATGTGGCACCGGAGGTTGCCGAGAACATGGGGGGCGCAATCCCTATGGAGACCGGCCACGAGGGTCCTGGGTTACCGGACCGTCAGCCAGATACCGTTCCAGAGACCCATACAGTCCCGGAGTTGGGTCGGTAGTCCCCTCTGCAAGAGGGGGGAACGGCGACCTCTACCAATATAGAGGCGTAGAACAAGATGATGGATGCACTACAAGGTGTGTCCTTCTTGGAGGAGCACCATACTTTAATGGGTACGGTGGTTAAAATAGTACAGTCCGCTAAGAGCAGACTGGATGAAGCCTTCACGAGCCTACTAACTGGCTTTGAGGTATGCAATGTAATGTCTTTTAGCCGCTTTTCATAACAAATCCATCTATATAGAGATAGTAGCCCCTGAGACTCTGTTTGGCCAACGAAGGAGGGCGAACAGAGGGTCTATAGGTAACCGCAGTAAATAACATTTTTAGCCCTTTTGATAATCATCAGGCTTCACTATTAGCGGTGACCGCTCAGGCTGCCGAAGTTTCCAAACTCAAGCGGAAGCTATAGCTGGTTGAGGAGGACAACATTCAGATTAACAAGCGGCTCAACGAAGTGCAAGGTTTGTTTCAAGTGTTCCATATTTCACCAAATGGGTTTTGCAAATGCTGGAGTGAGACTCATGTGCTGTTATACGCATAATGGCAGATGGCGCTGTGGAGGTCGTAACCTTCCGAAGTGACCTTGCCCGTGCAAAGGAGCAGGCAAGGGTGAGCAATGCGGCCGCTGAAAAAGCGGTTGCTGATTTGAAGAAGGAACGGGCCACACAGAGCCAATTCGAGGAGCGCGTATCCAAGATTGAGCAAGAGCTCAAGGACAAGACTCGCAAGTGCGGGCTCCTCGAGGAATACAATAAAGCGAAGGCAGCCGAACTCGCCAAGGCCCTTCAGGAAGCCCAAGAGGCGAGGTCTGAGTCCCGCGCAGTGCACGAGGAGCTCCAACAGGCCAGACAGATAGCGGCTGCTAAGCCCTTTCTTTTGCAGTCTAAGTTTGGCGATCATAGGTATGCCTTACTTAATCGACTATGGAGTTCTCTAGACTCCTTTGCGGATGTACCGAACAGCCCGGCTAACGCGGCGCAATTCTATCGAGCCCAGGAGGGGCATACGACGGAGAAGTTGTTTTGGTTGCAATATGTGACTCAGGAGCGTTCGACGCTACTGAACTATCAGATGGCACAATGGGCTGAGCTGCACAAGATGTCTGGAGCGGCTATGAAGGAGGTTATACTCCGGCTATGGCCGGCTGAATCCATTCCGAGCTCTTATTTTGGCCTGGTGTAGTGGCTCGTTGATGTCGTGCCCCGCATTGAGGCCATCAAATGGTCGGTGTGCATAGAAGGTGCACAGAGGGCTTTCGCCCGTGTCAAAGTGCACTGGGCCAAGATGAAGGCCGCCGTTGTCGCGGTGGAGGGTCCCCCCGAAGGCAAAGACCACCGCACACCGGAGCGTTATTTGAGCGACGTCCTAGAGGGTGCTCGTTTGATAGAGGGTCCATGCTCAAAGGATATCATGTTCGAATGAATGTAACCGAACGACCCAATCGTGTGTACTATAGATATTAAGGCTTTGTAATATATTTGCACTATTATCTAAAATTGCTTCCTCCTGTGCGGCCGTATTTTTGAATGCCTGAGAGTTTTCCAGTCGTCGGCTTCGACCACCACGTAGATACTATGGGGGTGTTCGGAAGGGCACGTTAACACTCTTGACCCAACGTCTTGGTCCGTTACGGAGGTGTTAGTGCGTCGAACCAGACAGTCGGACTATATGGCTTTACAGCTCTCACTTAGCCATAGGAGTTAGACGATGGGGCTATGAAATAGCACCTGGTATGTATTTGACTATCCGAATGCGGATGCGTTACGTGTAAGACTGAACAAACGGTCCTTCATTTAAAACGGAAAAATTGTTAAAGATTTAGTAAGTCACCAAACGGTTGACCAGCTCTCGCCGCATCATGACAGTCAGTTTCTGGCTTTCTCTACTGAGGTGCTTAACCAGATGAACCAGAAACACAATCGCAGTAGTTCTCCCTTTACTACCCTAGCCGAACAAACGCCACGTAAGGTAGCAAACACAGGAGCCGGGCAACCCAACTATTGACCAAAGACATGATTCGGAGCCGATGCATATAATGCCAAGATCAGGACACCGAACTGTGCTTCAAAGCTGTTCGGGCTTTTGTTTAGTGGCTCATAAGTGGCCGCATAGAGCCCATACCAATGGGTGTCGAGGTATATGCGACAACTGCAGAGACGGACTACAGTTTTATAAATAGAGTAGGTACCAAAAAGAAATGTCGCTACTAGAATCTGATTGATACGTCGAGACGTGATCGTATAGGGAGGTACCACAAGCAGCGAACTCATTTTAAATGACGGGGGTCTAGTAATAAGGAGAAAAGCTTAGTACATGTCCTTGTAAGTAAGGTTTGGTTCGAAGAGTCCTTTGGATGTCCTGCCGCACGTCTGCGCCGCTTTTTTCCTGTAGATAGGTGTTCCTTGAAGGAAACGGTCTTCTATTTTCCGTACGGAACCAGGCTAGGAGCGAGTCCTTGTAAGTCCGTAGGATACATGGGCTTGAACGCATTTGTGATAAAAAGGTAAAAAAGGTTGGAATATCATATAGGGTCGAGCCGTACTATAGACCTTCCCATATTGTGCCTCCGCTGGTGCCCAAGGTATTTTGAGTGCATAGTGATGCATGCGCGGTACAAATTCTGCTGGTGTGCCCTGAGGGAGTCCTGGATTAAGGGGTCCTCAGACAGCCGAACTATATACATGGGCCAGTCTGTTGGGCTATGAAGATACAAGATAGAAGACTTCGTCCCGTGTCCAGATGGGACTCTCCTTTGCATGGAAGTCAAGCTTGGTGATTCAGATATGTAGATTCCTTTATCTGTAACCGACCTTGTGTAACCCTAGCCCCCTCCGGTGTCTATATAAACTGGAGGGTTTAGTTCGTAGGACAACAACAATCATAATCATAGGCTAGCTTCTAGGGTTTATCCATTACGATCTCGTGGTAGATCAACTCTTGTAATACTGATATTCATCAAGATCAATCAAGCAGGAAGTAGGGTATTACCTCCATAGAGAGGGCCCAAACCTGGGTAAACATTGTGTCCCCCGCCTCCTCTTACCATTAGCCTTAGACGCACAGTTCGGGACCCCCTACCCAAGATCGCCGGTTTTGACACCGACATTGGTGCTTTCATTGAGAGTTCCACTGCGTCGTCACTAGAAGGCTTGATGGCTCCATCAATCATCTACAATAACGCAGTCCAGGAGGAGGTCTTTCTCCCCGGACAAATCTTCATATTCGGTGGCTTCGCACTGCGGGCCAACTCGCTTGTCCATCTAGAGCAGATCAATAGCTACGCCCCTGGCCATCAGGTCAGATTTCGAAGCCTGAATTTTGTGGACAATATCCGTGGAGACTTGATCTTCGACGGATTCGATCCTCTGACGGCTGCCCCCTGCCACCATGATGAACATGACCTAAATCTATCATGTGGCCATGCTTAGGAGATAGCACGTGTAACCGCTCTGGCCCTAGATCTGGAGCAGATCGCATCGTCCGAAGATGGGAAGCTCAACCCCGCCATAGAAGCCATAGACCCAATGGCGTTGGAGCCCAACACAGATCCGACCTCGAACGAGGCCTGTGTCACCAGAACCTCGGACTCATCTTCGGCCATAGGTTCCGAACCGCGTACATCCACGCCCATCGATCAGGCGGCGCCGATCCTTGAGTTCAGCTCCGCGGACATGTTCCAACACTCACCTCTAGGTGATGTGTTAAACTCATTGAAATCCCTCTCCTTGACAGGAGACTCTCGGCCGAACTATGTCCAGCTCGAGTGGGAAGCGGATAACGGAAGAACTTCATTTCCCACCCACCACCCACTTGATAGCCACTGTCGATGACTTAACCGGCATGCTTGATTTCGACTCCGAAGACATCAACGGTATGGACGACAATGCCAAAGAAGAATAGGAACCACCGCCTATAGGGCGCTGGACAACCATCTCCTCGTACGACATATACATGGTGGATACACCCAAAGAGAACAATGGCGATGAAAAAAAAGATCCAGTCGAGGATAAGCCTCCTGAGAAGTAGCCAAAGCGCCACCGTCAGCGGCGCCGCTCTAAACCATGCCATAGCAAAAACAGTGATACCGGCACAAGAGAAAATAATACTCTGGGCGATGCCAAAGACAATGAAAACCCCGTTGAGCCAACTTCCGAACAGGCCGAACAGGAAGACGGGTGAGCTACCCCTGAAGAACATGCCATGAATGAAGATTCGGAGGACAGCAATTACATGCCGCTCTCCAAGGACGAAGTGAGCCTCGACGACAAAGAATTCATCATGCCCAAGGAACCCATCGAACAAGAATGCTTTAAGCGCCGGCTAATAGCCACGGCAAAGAGCCTGAAGAAGAAGCAGCAGCAGCTTCAAGCTGATCAAGATCTGCTCAACGATAGATGGACTGAGGTCCTGGCAGCCAAGGAATACGGCCTCAAGAGTCCAACTAAAAGTTACCCGAAGCGCAAATTGCTACCTCAATTCGATGACGAGGTGCTGGAGCCCGTCCTACCAGCACATAATGCGGCTGACCGACCACCCCGCGGCCAAGACAAAGCGGCAACTCAGTCCGAACACCAGCCCGCACTACCTCGCCAAAAAAACAGAAACACAATAGCTCAGGGATACACACATGACGTGCGATATGACTTGGAAAACGGAGCAGGACAGACCAGATCGATCTATGGATCGCGGGGGTGCGCCCCAATGCGCAACGACAGCCACCTCGCCAGATATGACAAATACAAACATGTCCGTGCCGAATACCGCAGACCAGCTCCATCCGAGATGCATCACGACGTGGCCCAACATAGAGGCGCTGCACACCCCCTATGCTTCACTGATGAAGTAATGGAACATGAATTCCCAGAAGGGTTTAAACCTATAAACATTGAATCATATGATGGGACAACAGATCCCGCGATATGGATTGAGGACTTTCTTCTCCATATTCATATGGCCCACCGTGATGATCTTCATGCCATCAAGTATCTCTTGCTAAAACTCAAGGGACCAGCTCAGCACTGGTTGAATAGTCTGCCCATATACTCTATTGGCAGTTGGGAGAACATGGAAGATGCCTTCCTTGACAACTTCCAAGGTACCTATGTCCGACCTCCAGATGCCAATGACTTAAGTCATATAATCCAACAGCCCGGAGAGTCAGCCAGGAAATTCTAGACTCGGTTATTAACTAAAAAGAACCAGATCATGGACTGTCCAGATGCCGAAGCCCTAGCGGCCTTTAAACACAACATCCGTGATGAATGGCTTGTCCGACACCTCGGCCAAGAAAAGCCGAAGTCCATGGCAGCCCTTACGACGCTCATGACCCACTTTTGTGTGGGCGAAGATAGCTGGCTAGCGCGTAGCAACAACAACTCAAGTAAACCTGGCACTTATGAAGCCAGAGATAGCAACGGCAAGCCCTGACGCAATAGACACAAGCAATGGCGACAACACCGAAGACATGACTATCAACGCCGGATTCAGTGGCTCTAAATCCGGTCAGCGGAAGAAGCCATTTAAGAGAAACAATCCGGGCCCGTCCAGTTTGGACCGCATACTCGATCGTCCATGTCAAATCCACGGCACCATACCCCTGATAAACCAACCAATCATACCAACAAAGAATGTTGGGTCTTCAAACATGCCGACAAGCTAAACTCCGAAAACAAGGAGAAGGGGTCACAAAGCGATGACGATGACGAGGAGCCCCGGCCACCGAACATAGGGGGACAGAAGCAGTTTCATCCCCAAGTTAAAATGGTGAACATGATATATGCTACCCATATCCCCAAGAGGGAGCGCAAGCACACACTCAGGGACGTCTACGCGATGGAGCCAGTTGCCCCAAAGTACAACCCATGGTCATCCCGTCCGATCACCTTCGATCGCAGGGATCATTTGACTAGTATCCATCATGGCAATTCTGCCGCACAGGTCCTTGACCCAATCATTGACGAATTCCACCTTACACGAGTCCTCGTGGACGGCGGCAACAGCCTGAACCTGCTCTATCGGGATACAGTGCACAAAATGGGTATCGATCCTTCAAGGATCAAGCCCACAAAAACCACCTTTAAAGGTGTCATACCAGGTGTAGAGGCTTGTTGTACGGGCTCAATCACCCTAGAAGTGGTCTTCGGATCCCTGGATAATTTACGAAGCAAAGAATTGATCTTCGATATCGTCCCCTTCCACAGTGGCTATCACGCACTGCTCAGACGAACCACATTTGCTCGATTCAATGGGGTGCTGCACTACACTTACCTCAAGCTCAAGATGCCCGGACCGCGCGGTGTGATAACAGTCAATGGAAACACAGAATGCTCCCTCCGTACCGCGGAGCACACCGCGGCCCTTGCAATAGAAGTACAGAGCGGCCTTCTCAGGCATAACCGCAATTCAGTGGCCAAGCTTTCGGACACTGTCAAACGAGTCCGAACTACCCCACAGCAGGGTGGTCCAGTTCGTCAAGAGCTCGACTAGCAATTCGGCCTCCGTCCCAGTCCCGACCAAACAGCGGCATTTCCACCACGCGTACATAATTACACACTCAAAATACCATGGGCATAGACGGAGGCACAACTAGACTAGGGTTCACAATACGGCTCAACCGCTCCTGGACTCGCATACTTTCACTAATTCTTTTTCTTTTCAGGTTTCTTTCTTCCCCCAGGCCTCTTTTCCTGATAACCTGATCATCGGACCTATCAAGGGCCGTATACACCAAGAAGGCAAGAAGCTTAGACGTGCAAGGGAATTCCCAGGTGGTCTCTGCTAACGATCGTTATACCTATTTTAAAACCTGCACGCAGCCTGCCCTTGGTCATGGCATGTCAAATAGCCCTATTGCTTATTGCACTACTTGTACAAATATGCTTTGACGTGTTAATCAGATTATAATGGAACATAGTTCGTGGCTCAATTCTTGCGACAACAACTTATTGCTTAATGTTTTTTTGATATTCTAATCAATTGCCCACGTACAATCTGGTACGCTTTAATTCGTCAGGGGCTTCATTACGCCCCATAATACGGCAAGAAAGTCCAAACACTTTTACGGTAGTTCGACACCCCGAATTGTAGCATTATATTCATCGGCTCTGAATCATGTCTTGGGTCAATAGTTGGGTTGCCCGGCTCCTGTGCTTGCTACCCTACGTTCTACTATATTGGCTAGGGTAGTAAAGGGAGAACTACTGCGATTGTGTCCTGGTTCTTCTAGATGATCACCTCAGTAGAGAAAGCCGAAAACTGACTGGCATGATGCGGCAAGAGCTGGTCAACTGTTTGAGAGGTAACAAATCTTTAGCGATTTTTTCCGCTTCACGCAATGAATCGGTTTTTATCCGATTAGGCATGTATAGCGCCCCAAGTTTGGACTTCCGAACACCAGGGGCTAGCCCAAGTTTTTCTCGTCAAACTCCTATGGCTAAGTGAGAATGATAAAGACGAATAGTCTGATTGCCTGGTTCGTTGCGCTAAACACCTCCTTAAAGGACCAAAACCTTGGATAAAGAGTGTTTAGATTTATCCCGAACACCCCCGTACTACCTACGTGGGGGCAGAAGCCGACGACTGGCAATTCTCAGATTTAATAAAATAGCCGCACAGGAGGTGAAGTTTTAAATAACAAACATTATATTACATAACGGATCTGTTTCATATTACAGGACAGGATAAACATGAGTGTATTCATGGGAATATGATATCCTTAGCACATTGCTCCGCCAGAAGGCGGGATCCCTCCATGACACTGTCATAGTACATCTCGGGCTTACGAGGCTCCTTGCCCACGGGCGGTCCTTCGGTCATCAGGTTCGTGGCGTCCATCTTCGCCCAGCGCATATTGGCGCGGGCGAATGCCATCCGCGCACCTTCAATGCAGACCGACCGCTTGATGGCTTCAAGCCAAGGGCAGGCACTGACCAGCCGCTTCACGAGTCCGAAGTAGCTGCTAGGAATGGCTTTGGCAGGCCATAGCCGGATTATCAAATCCTTCATGGCTAGTTCAGCCACCTTATGCAGCTCGACCAGTTGCTTCAGTTGGTCGCTCAAGGGCACCGGATGCTCTGGCGCAAGGTATTGCGACCAGAACAACTTCTCCATAGAGCTCCCCTCTTCGGGTAAATAGAATTCCGCAGTGTATGACACACTGCACGACAGATCCACAAACGCCCCCTAGAGAGCTCCAAACCCGAGTAAGTAAAAGGAACCTTTCCTTCACAAATTTGCTCTGCATAATGAAAGCCTTACCCGCCGTGATCTTCTTGACCGCCTGGACTTCCTGGAGGGCACCCTGGGCTTCGGCCCGGGCATCTTGTGCGCTCTGGCGGGCCTTGGCAAGTTTGGACTCTTGCTCCTTAAAATCATGCTCCAAGGACTCACACCTCTTGACTGCATCCTGGAGCTCTTGCTGGACCTCATTGACCCAGGGCTCATGCTTTTCGCGTGCGGCCTGCTCCTTGGCCGCCTTGTGCTTGGCCTCGGCCAGCACCTTCTTGAGGGTCGTTACTTCTGTCGTGGCCCCTAACAAATATTATGACACCTCAGTCAGAAAAAATCGTTCATCTTATCTAAATTTAGATAAGGTTCAATGCATACCTTTGCTTTCTTCTAGCTGCTTCTTCACGCGGCCGAGCTCTTCCGCGGCCCGCTCCAGACTCTGCTTTAGTCCGGAGACTTCCGCAGTATGAGAGGTAGCAGCCAGCAGCAACGCCTGCTTATTCACATAGACATTTTAGATTAGACTCTTACGAAATTTATTTGATCATCTGTTCGGCTTTTTTTTCCACACACCGGACAGAGTATCAGGGGCTACTGTCTATACTGTGACATTATTTTTTACATTAGTTACCTCAAAGCCTGTTAGAAGGCTAGTGCGGGCTTTGGTCAGTCCGCTTTTCACGGACTGAATCCTCTCAATCACGATACCATAAGGGTACGGTGTTCTTCCACAATGGAAGCACCTCGCATCGCTTCCAGCAAAGTATCCGGCGCCTCTGGCTGGACAGAGGTCATCGGTGGGATAGGAACGCCCCCTTCCTTCGAGAAGGCCTGCTTGCCTAATTCCGGAGCCGTATGGGTCTCCATAATAGTATTCGGTTGGGTGCCGAATTGGATATGGCCCCCATCGTTAGTCTCCATGGGGGCTTGCTCCCCCATGTGTCCAGCAGCGGAGGCCTCACCCTCTGGCAACTCCCTAACGGCCTCCGGGTTCTCTCCCGGACCTGGGATCCTTCGACACGACGCCTCGGCGTCACCCGTGTCCTTGGGAGAGGAGGCCGAGGGAAAGGTCCCGCTGTCCATCGTGGCCGGGTCTAGCAAGTCCTCCAAAGATAAGGACCGCTCGACATTGGACCAAGCCGGACTACAAATACATGATTCAAGCATGACAAAACAATAAAATAGAAAGGCCGAATATACAAATGCGTCCGGATACTTACGATTTGGCTAGGGGCTTGTCCCTGGGTTGCCACTCCGAGCTGCTGTCGGTGGCTGCAGTGGAGCTGTTCGGAAGGGAAGCTTTCCCCTTCTTGGACGCTTCAGCCTCTAGATGCGTGGAGGCCATCCTTTTATTTCTCCCCCTGAAGGGGGGGGGGGATTGGCTTTGTTCCTCCTCCTCCTCTTCCTCGTCGTCTTCGGCGGAGGAGTGAGCCTCGGCGTCTTCAAATGCCCCGTCCGAATTGCCCTTGCGGCGGAGACCACCTCTGGTCTCCTTGGCCTTCTTCTTGGCGTTCTTCTCTGGCACCTGATAAGGCGCCGGAACCAGCATCCCTGTTAAGAGCAGGTTTTCTGGGTCTTCGGGCTACGGAGCCGGACACTTAATCCGCTCCGCCTTCTCTCTCCAAGACTGGAAGAATTGATAGGGAAGCTCAGACACTTTCCTTGAATATGCAAGTAAAGGGTACACCTTGAAAACATGAAAAAACTTACTGGACTAGCTGGGTGGGTTGTGTCTTGCCCGCGATCCTCGTCCGTGGGCGGCGGCACCCTGTTGGCCTTGAAGAGCACCTTCCAGATATCTTCGTGCATAGTGTCGAAGAGCTCTAGTAGGGTTTGGTGCTTGGCCGAATTGAATTCCCACAGATTGCAAATCCGGCTTTGGCACGGGAGGATCCGGCGAATGAGCATCACTTGGATCACATTGACGAGCTTGACTCTCTTGTTTATCATGTTCTTGACGCGCGTCTGGAGCGCCGTTAGCTCGTCCGAGGAAGACCAGGATAGGCCCTTCTCTTGCCAAGAGGTGAGCCGCATCAGGACTCTAGATCGGAATGCGGGAGCTGCGATCCTGTTGGTGTCACGCGGCTCGGTGATGTAGAACCACTCCGACTGCCATCCTTTGGCAGTCTCCATGAAGGAGCCTTCGGGCCAGGTGACATTGGGCATCTTGCCCACCATGGCGCCTCCGCACTCTGCTTGCTGACCGCTCACCACCTTTGGCTTCACATTAGAAGTCTTCAGCCATAGTCCAAATTGATGTGGGATGCGGAGCAAGGCCTCACACACGATGGTAAGCCCCGAGATGTTGAGGATGGAGTTGGGGGCCAAATCATGGAAGTCCAGCCCGTAGTAGTACACCAGTCCATGAACGAACGGGTGGAGAGGGAATCCCAGCCCGCGGATGAAGTGTGTAAGGAACACCACCCTCTCTTGGTGTGACGCCCCAAGACCGACGCTCCAGATGCCGCCCAGTTATTTTGTTATCGCCGTGTGTTTCTTTTGTGCTTGCTCTTTTATTTTTGCATGTCATCATGCCAACATGTCATTTAATTCTTAAAACCTCAACTAAATAAATTGCATAGATATTTTGATCTATTTAAATCGAGGGAATTCACATGGTGACTTCTCTTTATAACATATCCTCCAATATTAGGGAGCTATTATAAAATATTCCATTAGTCTGAAATTAACCGCAACCCAGTTGCAATTTAATTCTCATGCATTTTGCTTCAAGTTCGCTCTCCAGACTTTCTCCATAATTCTTTCTCCATTTATCGAGGCTCCTCCTAAATTCTCAACATTTTTGAACACTTCTAAATCCTATTCCTGGTTCAAACCATTTGAATTAAATTCAAATGACTTTGAATTTAATTCTTGCAATCTTGCCCACTTCTATTTTCTTGGATCAAGCTCATTTTTGTGAGTCCGGGAAAATAATCCCCATGTCCGACTTCTTTCCCTAACCCTCTCTTTCTTTTTCTTCTCTCTGATTCTTTTCTGCTAAAGAATTAAGAGGGAGAAGAGAGTCCAGCGGCCCAGCTAACCCTCCAAGGCCCAACCGATCGCTTGAGCCCAGCAACCCCTCCTAACCCTAGCTGCTCGATCCCCTCATCCCACTTCTCTCCTCGATCCCCATCTCCCTCGCCCTCGGTCCCTCCAGTGCACCGCCACACTCACGCACACCCACATCGCTCCAGGGAGAGGAGCTCCCCGCGCCTCCGCCTCCGCCCAAAGCCTCACTCATGCCTCCCCGCCGTCCAACCGCACCGTGCCCTCAAGCGCCTCGCCTCCCGCAGCCGTCGACCGAGCCGACCCTCCTCGTAGCGCTGCCGCCTTGTCTCCCCGTTGCCATGGACCGACGCCCGCGCCTTTGTTGCTTCGTCGCTCGCAACCACTGAGATCCGTCATCCCCGACTCCTCCACGCCTCCCCATCATCATCTCTAGCAAGAGGCCGCCGCCAAGCTCGACATCGCCCTCCTGCCTTGCCTCAGTTTCCCGCGACCCCATCTCCTGCGCGAGACCCGCATCACTGCTGCTCTGCTCCACGCGCCTGTCTTGGAGCTCGTCCGCCTCCCAAGACACCATCCTTCACTCCTCCACGCGGTTCCCCTTGCGGTACCTCTCCAAGCAGGAGCTCCGCCTCCCCTGCTTCACGCCAAGGCCGACGCTGGCCACTTAGTCCTTCGCCGCCCTGCTGCCGTTGTAGTCCAGCCGCGCCTCTGCTTCGTGTCAGTGACCTTCTGTCGTCCCCATCGACCCAAGCGCGTCCCACACGTGGCCTCAGCCTCGAGCTGTTGTCACGGTACCTACTCGAACAGGAGCAATTTTGGATCGCCAAGTCCCCTTCGGATTCGTCAAGACCCTCATGTTCGACTACAGCCGGTGATGCGTCAAGTACCTCTAGCGAAGACCCGAACGTCTACGACCTGTGTACCGCTACGATTGCCGTGTACATCTACGGACGCAAAGACCAAGGCCGCCAAGTACCCCTCGGATCAGCAAGTTCGACTACCATTGGCGTAAACTGCTTCCTGAACATGAACGCTTCTTCCTCTACCGACGCCGTGTACAACTACTTCCACTACATCACAAGAATGTCTACTTCCCTTGACGATCTCGATCCACTCCAAAACACACACTTTGAAGGTATAATGATGAGTCGACCACCGAATGCAAGTGTTGTATGAGACGCGCGTGTTTGCACCGTGTCCAAGTTGACCCTTGCACGTTCCTCCTCGTTTGCCATGCCGTCGACCTGTGGGAACCCGGTAACCGGGATCACCCCACCATCTTTTGCATGTTCCGCACATCCGCACACTTGCTCTTTTGCATCGGTATCTCAATGAGTTGTCGGATCATCGGAATGTTGCCGTGACACCATTTCCGTTGTAGTTGTCGTGGCACCCCTTTCGTTCTGCCACGGTGACAAATGCTTCATAACATGCTCATGTCAATGTTTTCATAAAATTGCATAAAACTTGCATATGTCATCCCCATCATGATAACAACATTTAAATGTTTAAAAATTGTTGTTTGTGTTAAATTGCTAAATGACATGAGAGTTTTCCGGAATTGTTGTTTGTTGTTCCGGCCTCATTTAAACTTGCCTAGATAGGTAGTTTAATTATGCTTCACCTCTTGCCATGTTTAACAACATTTAATATTGTTTGGTAGCTTAAACGAGATTAAACTAAATATGTCAATGTGGTGTTTTGTCAATATGCAACTCGTTGCATATTGAGCTCCACTTAATTTGTAGTGTTGTTTGTTGTACTTTGCCTTGCCTTGCCATGCCATGCCTATCTAAACCGGACGTGCATCATACTTGATTGTGCATCATGCCATGTTTATGTGATGTTTGTTTACCATGTTGTTTGCTTCTTTCCGGTTTGCTTCTCTCGGTAGCTTTGTTTTCGTTCCGGAGTTGTGAGGATTCGTTCGACTACGTGGGTTCATCTTCTTCTTGGACTCGTTCTTCTTCCTTGCAGGATCTCAGGCAAGATGACCATTACCCTCGATATCACTTCTATCTTTGCTTGCTAGTTGCTTCATTCTGTCGCTATGCTGTGCTACCTATCACTTGTTTATCAAGCCTCCCAAATTGCCATGTCAGCCTCTAACCTTTTCACCCTTCCTAGCAAACCGTTGCTTGGCTATGTTACCGCTTTTGCTCAGCCCCTCTTATAGCTTTGTTAGTTCCAGGTGAAGGTTAAGATTGCTCCATGAAGGACAGGATTATGTTGGGATATCACAATATCTCTTAATTAATTAATGCATCTATATACTTGGTAAAGGGTGGAAGACTCGGCCTTATGCCTGGTGTTTTGTTCCACTCTTGGTCATACCGGTGTTATGTTCCTTGATTTTGCGTTCCTTACATGGTTGGGTGATTTATGGGACCCCCTTGACAGTTCACTTTGAATAAAACTCCTCCTGCAAGGCCCAACCTTGGTTTTAACATTTGCCACCTAAGCCTTTTTCCCTTGGGTTCTGCAGACTCAAGGGTCATCTTTATTTTAACCCCCCGGGCTAGTGCTCCTTCGAGTGTTGGTCCGAACTAAGCTGTCTGCGAGGCCACCTTGGGGAAACTTGAGGACTGGTTTTACTCGTAGCTAGTCTCATCCGGTGTTTCCCTGAGAACGAGATATGTGCATATCCTATCGGGATTTGTCGGCACACCGGGCGACTTTGCTGGTCTTGTTTTACCATTGTCGAAATGTCTTGTAACCGGGATTCCGAGTCTGATCGGGTCTTCCTGGGAGAAGGAACATCCTTCGTTGACCGTGAGAGCTTGTGATGGGATAAGTTGGGACACCCCTACAGGGTTTAAACTTTCGAAAGCCGTGCCCGCGGTTATGCGGCAGATGGGAATTTGTTAAGGTCCGGTTGTAGAGAACTTGACACCAGATCCGAATTAAAACGCATCAACCGAGTGTGTAGCCGCGATGGTCTCTTTTCGGCGGAGTCCGGGAAGTGAACACGGTTTTGGGTTATGTTTGATGTAAGTAGGAGTTCAGGATCACTTCTTGATCATTGCTAGCTTCACGACCATTTCGTTTGCTTCTCTTCTCGCTCTTATTTGCGTATGTTAGGCACCATATATGCTTAGTCGCTGTTGCAACCTCACCACTTTACCCCTTCCTTTCCCATTAAGCTTTGCTAGTCTTGATACCCATGGTAATGGGATTGCTGAGTCCTCGTGACTCACCAGATACTATCACAACAGTTGTAGGTGCCGATGATACCAGTGCATGTGATGTAACCGAGCTCAGATGGGAGCTCAACGAAGACCTTGGTTGTTGTGATGTTTCGTTTCATGTTGATCAGTAGTGGAGCCCAGTTGGGACGATTGGGGATCTAGCAGTTGGGTTATCTTCTTTTCTTTTGGCTTCGTCCGTAGTCGGACTATATGTGTGTACTCTGAATGATGTATGAATTTTATGTTCATTGTGTGAAGTGGCGATTGCAAGCCAACTCTTTATCCCATTCTTGTTCATTACATGGGATTGTGTGAAGATGACCCTTCTTGCGACAAAACCACAATGCGGTTATGCCTCTAAGTCGTGCTTCGACACGTGGGAGATATAGCCGCATCGTGGGTGTTACAAGTTGGTAATCAGAGACATCCCCGACTTAGGAGCCCCCTGCTTGATCGAATCGCTGACGTTGTTGAGTCTAGAACAATTTTTTTTGAGTCTTAGGATTATATATATCGGAGAGTAGGATTCTTTTTACTCCTCAACCCCTTTGTCGCTCTGGTGAGGTCTCCTGACGTAGATGTTTTGTCTTTCCTCTCCTCAAATTTCACTAATTGTTTTTAGGATCACGCGGGTATCTTGGGATCGTTCCGATATTCTTATGACGAGAACATTGTTCTTGGTGCCTCCTGACATTTAGGGGTTGTGGCAGTGTCCCGGGGAGTTGAGCTCCCAGGTGTTGTCGTCATAATTTTATCATTGCAGTTCTGGAATACCTGAGTTTTGCCGATATCGAAAATCTCTTTTATGCAGTTGTTGGTGAGATAACCTCGATGCCACCCAGTACTGGGGCGGGAGTTTGGGAGTATTGCCATAGCTTGTATAACAGATGCTTTTCGAAGGTTGAGGTACACGATTTCCGGAGTTTTCTTGGTTATGTGTTGACGGATGGATACAACTTGGATGTATGTATTGTTAGTTTTGGGTGAGATATATATTGCTTTCCCTATATCCCCAACACCAGATTGCATAACCAGAAAGTTTCGGGAGTTTTATAGGCGGGAATTCAAGTAGCTCCTAGAATATCTTTTCGACAGATGCATGATATGAGATTGGGGTTCGACGTCTAGTGGTCCGCCTATCTACGGTCGTTTTTATAGTGGTCTCGTTGTGTCTTAAAGAATCCTTGGCTATGCCAATTCAGGGATGCTTCGTATGTCATGTACACTACCTTGTACATGATGGTGTTGTACGATCGAGCCCATGTGGGCCCCACCACGAAAACTTCGGACGAAATCTCTATCATATGTTTGTTCCGGCTTATTCTGCAAGCCAAATCCTTTGTTTTGTTTTATTTGTGGTATTCGAGTTGCTTCGATGTCAAATGTTGAATCCATACCTTTTCTAAACGGTGTTCTCATATTGCTATGTGAATACTTATCCTTCTTGATCATCGAGGTTGTCATGTTAATTCTTTTCCTACCGGCGTGCTTCTCTTCAAGTGGATCCAATCATTCTCCCCATTCGCAAGATCATTTCCAAGTTTTCTCAACGGTGTTTGTTTCATCCGTCCCAAGTTGCCTTTGTTTTCCCGCCCTCCCACCCTTTTTCTTCAAGGACCCAGATTTCTTAATCATGTATCCCTTTTATTTGTGAGAAGTCTCTTCATTCGTTTCTTTCAATGTTCTTATCCGGTGATTCTCAAGAAGATACTAACGGAGCTACAAGTTTATTATTCTTCGTTTCTTTTCTTCTCTGGTGGATTAATTTCAAGCTTTGGTGTTGATTATATCTCTTCCTTTTGTTTCACATATCTTTCCATGTGAATTTCTTATCCAAGGCTCTCTTATTTATTCACCTTGCCCAATTCATATCCGGAGTGCTCAAGATATCTCAGAAGATTCGTGTTTTCCATTCTTAATATGTTCAAGATATTTGGAGATTATTATCTCATTCAAGTCATTTAATTCAACCGGTGCAATTTCCCTTTCAAGTAATTTTCCGAAGGTGTATCTTTTGAGTGGGCCCTAACCCACATGTATTTTTCCAGGATCTTACCCGACTCTTCTAACCTTCCCGGAGTTACTCTCAAATTCTTTTCCAAGTTTGACGTAAGAATGAATTATCATAAGTCATATGTCCTTCTCCAAGATCTTTCAAATTCTTTTCATCATTGGTTCAACCTTTCTAATTTTCATCCTGGAGTATCTCAACAATTCATGGTGGTCTTTCTCGCCGTTATTCTCGAATTTTGAAGACCGAAGAAGAGTTCCTCTTAAATCCTTACCCGTTCTCCCAAAGATGCGTAGTTCAAGCTTGATGCCATCCTCTCGTAATTGTTTTCGATTGTGAGAATTCTTTTCACCATTCGGAGCATTTCATGAGTTGTTTCCATTTCTTTCCTCCGAAGGCCTTCATGTCATAATTCTCTTTTATCAGCGTGTAGCTATCGTTCTCCAAATCTTACCGATGCATCGTTCAAATACCCTCTAATCAGTTCATGATCTCTTCGTTCTCATGTATCTAAATCCCCTCAAGCATCTTCATTCGTTTTCCAATTCTTCCCGGTGATTTGTGCCTTTGTTACTTTCATTTTCAATTCTTACAGTGGTTCTTTCAACATTTCACTTCCTTCGTTATCATATCAATTCATTCATTGTTTCCAAATCCCACCGGTGGTTCCATCTATACCTTCTCAAGTTTGCTCTATCTCTATCCTTAATCCCTCAAGAAGAATAAGTAGTATGCCAAATTCGTTGCTTGTCATCAATTTAAATTGGTGAAGGATACGCATAACATAATTCTTATTATTGTTTCATCCAAGTGATCTAGTTTCTTCTTTCCAGAGTTGTTCATCAAGTCACATTTCTCGGTTAGAGATGCTTCATCTTTTATTTTCCGGAGTTCCATGTTTTCTCGGTTATATCGTCATGAAGCTCCATCTAAATCATTGCAAGGATTCACCTTATGTTTTCAACTTCTCTTTGTTTCTATCATCCTTTTATTATCGGAGTTCTTCATGGAGGCTCAACATGGTGGTTCATCAAGGATTCTTTTCATTCTTCAATTGTACTTCAAGATTTCTCACGGAGTTAAGATCCGCCAAGCTATACTCAAAAATAGACATGGTGCCCAACACATGTTTTTTCTAAGGAGTTCAAGTATTCTTCGTCTTGCATTCCAAAGTGCAATTCTTTCTACCTTATCTTTTGAGGTGGTGTTATGTCACTCTTGACAATTTCCTTCATGTTTCATGATTCATATGTTGTCAAGAATGAGGTATTTTAAATCCATCAATCTCTTCGTTCGAGTTATCTTGTGTCATATTTCACCTAAAGCCTTCCCTAAGGAATGTTACTATTGTGGTGCTTATCAATGATCCAAGTTATCTCTCTATCATCTTGGTGGAAGAAATTTTTCATCTCGTCGGTGTTATCAATTGTATTATTTGTTTCCATAGTGGCAGAATTTCACCTCAATTTTGAGAAGTATTCCATAAGCCCACTACAAGCTTATTCGTTTTGTTGTTGGTTTTCCAACAACTCTGTTATAACCTTCTTGGAAGGCTGCTTTCCATGTTCTTTTGTGGCAGAAGTTGACATTTCCTTCTCCATTCTGTTATTCCAATGATCTATCTTCTATTCTTTCTTCCGGAGGCATTGTGATGTTGCTCTCTTCACTCATCATCTCGAATCGAGGATCATGTTCTTTTCATGCTTATCCATTTAACCAGAGTGGTGCATCCTCTTTTCAATTTCTTTTCATCTTATCAAGTCTTTCATCTCTTTTCAACCGGAGTGCTCTCCGAATTTGATCTTCCTTGTTCCTTGTTTATCTTGTTTCAACCAGAGTGGTTCCAATTCCTTGTTGTCTGTTGTACTCGTCATTCATAGCTTTGCAACCTCCGAGGTTCAAATGGTGTTACTTGTTTCTATTTTTCTACCGCAGTGCTTTAATTCTGTTCAACTTCATTGTGTTCTTTCTTTCAACTTTTCAACCTCTCAAGGTTCTTTGTTTTCACTCGTTCGTCAAAGAAGCAACTTAGTTTTATCTCTTCTCTTCCTCTTCCGTTTCTCTCCGGTGCCATCCTAGATCTCGGGACGAGATCCTCTTGTAGTGGTGGAGTGTTGTGACGCCCCAAGACCGACGCTCCAGATGCCGCCCAGTTATTTTGTTATCGCCATGTGTTCTTTTGTGCTTGCTCTTTTATTTTTGCATGTCATCATGCCAACATGTCATTTAATTTTTAAAACCTCAACTAAATAAATTGCATAGATCTTTTGATCTATTTAAATCGAGGGAATTCACATGGTGACTTCTCTTTATAACATATCCTCCAATATTAGGGAGCTATTATAAAATATTCCATTAGTTTGGAATTAATCGCAACCCACTTGCAATTTAATTCTCATGCCTTTTGCTTCAAGTTCGCTCTCCAAACTTTCTCCATAATTCTTTCTCCATTTATCGAGGCTCCTCCTAAATTCTCAACATTTTTGAACACTTCTAAATCCTAGTCCCGGTTCAAACCATTTGAATTAAATTCAAATGACTTTGAATTTAATTCTTGCAATCTTGCCCACTTCTATTTTCTCGGATCAAGCTCATTTTTGTGAGTCTGGGAAAATAATCCCCATGTCCGACTTCTTTCCCTAACCCTCTCTTTATTTTTCTTCTCTCTGATTCTTTTCTGCTAAAGAATTAAGAGGGAGAAGAGAGTCCAGTGGCCCAGCTAACCCTCCAAGGCCCAGCCGACCGCTTGAGCCCAGCAACCCCTCCTAACCCTAGCTGCTCGACCCCCTCATCCCACTTCTCTCCTCGATCCCCATCTCCCTCGCCCTCGTTCCCACTACTAGGGAAAAGCCTATACACAGAAATTTAGCAATGGCACGGGTCAGAAAAGAGTGCTAGTGCTAGATAGCAGTAGCGATTGAGGAAAAACCACGCTACAGATACAATCTTAGCAGTAGCGCGTGTAGTGCCAAAAGCGCTACTACTAATATCCCCGTTGGTAGATTGATAGGATACGCATAGCAGTAGCGGGCTTGGAAGAAGCGCGCTACCGCTAGGGCATAAGTAGTAGCGCGTTTCCTACGAAGAGCGCTACTACTAATGGAAATAAAATAAGATGAAAAACAAATAGAAAAGTAAATGAAAATGAAAAAAATAGAAAAAGGAGAAAGCGAAAAAACGGAGGAAGGCATAGCAGTAGCGTGTGTTTGTAAGAGGCGCTATAGCTAACATAGCTGCAGCGCGTGTCCTAGCCCCCCGCTATAGAAACAGAAAATAAAATTAAAAATGGAAGAAAATTACATAACTATAACAGCAGCGCGTTTTGTAAAAACCGCTATAGCTATCTTAGCTATAGCGCGTTTTGCGAAACTCGCTACCGCTAAATTTGACTTAACCAAAAAACCATTCCCCCCAGCCACCACTTCTCCCCCAAATCCCTCGACCCACCCCGCCGCCGTCTCCCCGATTCACCATCGCCCCACTTCTCCGCCGTCTCCTGCCGACATCGACGCCACCAAAGCCGTGCACCGTCGATGCCACCGGAGCCGCCCCCAACGCCACGGAGCCGCGCGGCCTCATCAACACCACCGGAGCCGCCGTCGATGCCACTGGATCCTCCCTCGCCACAATTGCCTCCCTCGCTGTCACCGGAGATGCCCTGCCTCCCTCGCCACCACTGCCTCCCTCGCCACCACCGGAGCCATCCTCTGTAAGCCCTCACCCCTCCTCTCTCTCGCATGCATAGGTTAGCTAGTTTAATTAGCTTAATTATCTAGGTTAGGGAAAAATTTTAGTTAGGGCTTTGACAGAGAAGTAGTTAGGTTAACTAGTTTATTTAGGTTAATTATCTAGGTTAGTGCAAAAATTAGTAAGGGCTTTGACAGAGAACTAGTACTAGTCAGGTTAACTAGTTTAATTAGGTTAATTATCTAGGTTAATTAGTGCAAAAATTTATTTAGGGCTTTGACAGAGAACTAGCTGTGTTAACTAGTTTAATTAGGTTAATTATGTAGGTAAACTAGATTAAGTAACTAGGTTAAATAGGTAGGTTAATTAGGTTTGTTGGATTAACAAGCTAGGTTAAGTAGGTTGGCCAGGTTAGAGGAAAATTTTATTTTAGAGCATTAGGTCATAAGGGTTAGAGAAATAGAGTTCCTTTGCAATTTAATTGGATTCTGTCCTAGGCAGAGAAGGGTTAGAGATAATAATGTGTGTTTGTGTGAGAGAGAGGAATAGCTAGATCAACATAATTTGGGTTTTGTCCTAGGTAGAGAAGTGTTTAGTGAAGCAAAAGAATTTAGGCAAATTTTATTTTAAAGACGATCCCTTCCTAGACTTTTATAGTTGATTATATCTTTTCATTGAAGTGGTCATGTTATATCTTTTCATTGAAGTGGTTCGATTGTGCCCAAGTGGCTTTGTTGTTTCCAGGGAATGATGTTGAGTGGCCTATGTTTTGCCGGAATGTTGATTCATTTCTGTTTCGGCAAATTTCAGGTTCTCGATTTGTCCACTTTTTAGCAATGGTCATGCCAAAAAATTTCATGAATTTTGGCATGACTTGTGCTACAAACTAGGACATATCGAGTGCCCGGGATTTGCCGCACCAGGAAGGAGTCAACATCCCTGCAAAACAATAGGCCTTTTTTATGTCATTATTCATTTTATTAGGTCTAGAATTAATTGACTAGACTTAATCATAGGAAACATGGCTAGCAACGATGAAGGACAGGGTTCTGGTGATTGCGTCGATGTCTACTGGGCGGCAGACGAATTTTTTAGCCTTACCGACGATCAACCAATGTTGTTGCTGGGCCCACCGGTGGTATCGGGGACTGAGACCGACACGTAGACCGGTGCTGAGACTGAGACCGACACTGAGACTCAGACCGGCATCGGGACCGACGCTGAGACTGAGACCGGTGCTACCTCGGGGAGCGGAGCCGGTGTAGAACCGAAAGCAAAGAGGCAACGACTTCCTAACAAACTCAGGACTACTAGGTTGGTGGTCACGGAGGTGGACGACGGCATTTTTGAGCCAAAGGCGCCCGAGGAAGCGCGCTCGTGCTACGACAATCAAATAGGCTGCATCGTACGGACAACCGCCACCATCAATGATGAGAAACTACAGAAGATAGAAAATATGAGGAGCTCCCTCCTAAAGAAGTTTGACCAGATATTCTTGTTCCCGGGCCGGAATGTGAAGGATTATGAAGATCCAGACGAGGACCCGGCAATGAAGAAGATAAACAAACACGCCATGACCAAGTTTAGCAACGCGTTGGCTGCCTGGAAAACTCGAGTGAACGCAAGGATCATCGACAAAGAAGGAACCCTACTCCGAGATTGTAAAGGATAATCCGACAATCACGGAAGACCAGTTTAAAATATTCAAGGAGGCTTGCGAGGCCGAAGCTGCCAAAAACAAGTCTAAGTACATGAAGGGGCTTCAAGAGAGGAACATTGGGAGCCACCACCTCGGAAGCCATGGTTACGGCGGAAAGAGGTCCAAATAGGCCAAGGAGGACGCGGAAGCCGCGAGTCTGGGCATCCCAGACCCCTTGGCGGATTTCACCGTCCCGCAGGAGCATGACGTCCTGAGGGCCCGACACCGTTGGGACCCAGTGAAGAAGGTTTACGAGACAACACCGGTCATTACGAAGTTCATGAGACTGCAGGTAATTTTAGTTTTTGATCAATTCGACGGCACATGTTAGTCATATTTGTAAACGATCCTTGTGCCCTCTGCAGAGAGAGCAGCACCGGATTGCGGCCGAAAGCGACTCGCGGTCTGAGGCATTGGCGAGGCCCAAGTGGGACACTCCATTCAACCGGGCGTTGAACATATTGAAACAACAACCGGTGGATACTCGACCGTCATATGGACGCGTGCACAGTGTCGGAGACGGTGCCACGTGGAAGAAGTACTACCGTGAGACCATGGAGGAGAGAAAGGAAAGACAGAGGTTAACTGAAGAAAACATCGACAAAAAGGTTGAGATTGCGGTTGAGAAGAAATCATCTCAGACAACCGCAACAGCGGTAGCTGCCGCAAAACAGGTGGTTGCAGATTTCTCCACTTCCTTGGTGACGGGCGTTATCACTTGAACAAGGCAAAATCCAGAAAAAAATGCAGAGGACTTTCCCCTTGCTGACTTCTTGGGAGCACCTCCTCCCGCACCGGCTCCCGCACCTGCTCCCGCACCGGACGTGCTCGGGGTGCTTCGTCTTTGGCTGAGCTCGACGCCCTCACGGTATCTGTCACACCGCCCCCCTTCAATATAAATGTATAATCTCCCATTTTCGTTGCCTTTCGGATGTCTCACGTTGCAGACTTTTCTTTGCAGGCCGACGAAACCCCGTGCACCATATTGTACACCATCGGCGACCAGAAGGTGGACGTGGGGAAGGCGACGATAATAGAGCCGAAGGAACCATTGTTCCACAGCCGTCCAATCCCCCCGAACGTCTTCAAGGTTTCCGTGGCCAGTGTCGAACCGGGCCACGAGAATTTGCCTCCTCCAACACTACTGGTGGATGACGAGGAGACACCGCGGCGGCTTGGTGATTGTTGCAATGGGTGGGTCCTGTTGTGGCCAAAGAGTCTGCTTCGTCTGGAGGCGGTCGGGAGCACACCCACGAGCACGCAGCCTCAGCAATGTATGAACATCAACACCCCACCTACCCAATTAGTGTCGGGTGTCGGGTTGGGTGATAGCGGACGGGGTAAGGAGGAGGCTCCATTAGTTGCTAATGACGTCGCCATGGATGAGGATGAGGACGACGGTGGCGCTGAACAGTATGTCTATACTGGCGCCTCCTCAGGGTTTGAGCGTCATGAGTCGGTGCCTGAATTGCCGTCTCAATGTATTATGGACGACCTTCCGGTAGTAAAGAAGTCTAGGAAGAGAGCGAGGCAAGGCAAAAAAGCTGATTCTATGATCGAGCCGCCTCAGCAGCCTCGGCTTCAGGACCGTATAGATATCCCTGATGCGAATAAATGGCATATCCCCGGTCAACCAATCCTACCTGCAACAGCGCTACAGGACCGATTCGGCGATCTAAGGAGACTTCTATGACGATGTGCTGCGGGTAGAGAAAGGCCTCATCGCCTCGACAGATCCAGGATACCCACTCTACGTGGTTAACGTTCCGCGGCAAAGGTCATACGTCGACAGCTTCCCTGCGGATAAGTTCTTCCTCCGATTCGATTACATATTCGACATGTTTCACGTGAAGAAGCTGGATTTTACGTTTCTCTGCTTTTATGCCTTGCACATGAACTACATCGTCGGGGTTGAGCAGATATCTCATATCTGTGTCGCTGACCCGTACTACATGCACGAGGGCTTCTTGGGAGTTTGCGCAGAGCACCGTGTATACGCGAGGGAATACAACGTCAATTTCATGCTCGCCAATAAGGACAAGGGGGCGATTCTCGTGCCTTATCATCCCGTGTAAGTCATCCGTGCTGCTATCCTTCCTTCAATTTCAATCATTCATTTGCACGGTGGAGGCTAAGTAATTTGAGGTGTACTTATTTTGCGCAGCGGCGGGCTTGCCGTCCTCATCATCCTATACCCCCAATTCTCCCACACTCTTTACTTGGACTCATCGAAGAACATTCACAAAAAGGATTACACCCACATCAAGGATGTTCTCGATAGTGCTATGTTTTACTACCAAGCAAGGGGTGGAGAGGTCAGGGACAAGAAGAGAAGGGGCGGCAGGGTCGCCTTCGCCCATAAGACCGACTTCTGCTGCATCCAGCAACCGAACAATTCTCTTAATGATGGATTATATGTCCTACACCACATGCTGGAGTACAGACGGGATCACCAGAACCTTCGCATGTCACCTAGATCCGGCGATACCCATATTCTGCAATGGGCAAAGAATGTAGGAGATATCGAGGATCATCGACTTCAAGCTGAGTTCTATCACATCCAGCGCGAACTTGCCCAAATCATCATGAAGGAGGTCGTCCAAAAAATAGGGATGTTCTATGAAGAAGGACAAGTGTCGCGGGAAGACGTGCGAACATGGATAGCCTCTCAGCATCTCGACATAAAGCCTTTCACTAAGCTCGGGGACTATCTCCCTAACCTCGATGGATGGCACGGCATGTTGGAGTGATTGTCGATATATGACAATGTGTCTGTTTAGTCCATACTTTCTGTATGACAAAACTTTGAGTTATGCGCAGTGAAACTTTATTTGTGATGTAATTAAACCGTCCTCCTCCTCGACTAGCGAAGATCACTCTAGTTAGGGCATTTTGGGTACGATGAACTTTGTTATTTATGCTTATGATATGTTGTTTCTATTTTTGCCAAGTCTGTCTCTTTCTGTTGCTCAACTATATATGTTGCATATCATCGACTCATGTGACGATGCAGGTGCATAGATCATCGATGGCGAAGAAGTGCTACGCCAGGAGTATATATACGACGAGTGGCCGGAGTGTCAGGCCCAGGTGTTACCGGTTTCCGGTTTCCGAGCGACAGGCAGTAGTTAGTTTAGGTTCACGCTAATGCGAGAGAGGGATACGAACTCATGTACTCAAAGTGATAGCTCTTCTCGCGAATACCATTGTTTAAATGGATGACGATGTATTTGCAAGTAATCGAGGACTTGTATCACTATTTTTGAGATGATGATGAGAGACCACTTTGTGTTGGATGATGATTTTGATGATGACATGATTTGATGAGACTAATTGTATGTATATGCTATGATTACATTTGTATGTGTATGATATGCTAAAGATTATTGTATAAAGCCCATTCAAATACAAAACAAATACAAAAACAAATATGCAGGAAAAAACTAATAAAACTAGTAGTAGCGAGGGGGGGGGGGGATTTAGCAGTAGCGCCGCATTACCAGTAATGCTTCCCGGTAAACATCGTTGCAGATAATATTAGCAGGGCCCTTTTCTAAACAACGCTACAACTATTCATGTATAGCAGTAGCATGGGACAACAGGCGCTACTGCTATACGTTAGCTGTAGTGCCTTATTAGTAGCGCTTGTACCCGCGCTACTGAGAGGCCCAAAACCCGCGCTACTGCTAGGCTTTTCCCTAGTAGTGTCCCTCCAGTGCGCCGCCACACTCACGCACACCCGCATTGCTCCAGGGAGAGGAGCTCCCCGCGCCTCTGCCTCCGCCCAAAGCCTCGCCCATGCATCCCCACCGTCCAACCGCGCCACGCCCTCAAGCGCCTCGCCTCCCGCAGCCGTCGACCGAGTCGACCCTCCTCGTAGCGCTGCCGCCTCGTCTCCCCGTCGCCATGGTCCGACGCCCGTGCCTCTGTTGCTTCGTCACTCGCAACCACCAAGATCTGTCGTCCCCGACTCCTCCACGCCTCCCCATCATCATCTCCGGAAAGATGCCGCCGCCAAGCTCGACATCGCCCTCCTGCCTTGCCTCAGTTTCCCGCGACCCCATCTACTGCGCAAGACCTGCATCGCTGCTGCTCTGCTCCACACGCCCGTCCTGGAGCTCGTCTGCCTCCCCAAGCCGCCATCCTTCACGCCTCCACGCGGTTGCCCTCGTGGTACCTCTCTGAGCAGGAGCTCTACCTCCCCTACTTCGCGCCAAGGCCGACGCTGGCCACTTAGTCCTTCACTGCCCTGCTGCCGTTGTAGTCCAGCCGCGCCTCTGCTTCACGTCGGTGACCTTCTGTCGTCCCCATCGACCCAAGCGCGTCCCACACGTGGCCTCGTCCTCGAGCTGTTGTCACGGTACCTACCCGAATAGGGGCAATTTTGGATCACCAAGTCCCCTTCGGATTCGTCAAGACCCTCATGTTCGACTATAGCCGGCGATGCATCAAGTACCTCTAGCGAAGACCTGAACGTCTACGACCTGTGTACCACTACGATTGCCGTGTACATCTACGGATGCAAAGACCAAGGCCGCCAAGTACCCCTCGGATCAGCAAGTTCGAGTACCATCGGCGTAAACTGCTTCCTGAACGTGAACGCTACTTCCTCTACCGACGCCGTGTACAACTACTTCCACTACATCATGAGAACGTCTACTTCCCTCGACGATCTCGATCCGCTCCGAAACGCACGCTTCGAAGGTATAATGATGAGTCGACCGCCGGATGCAAGTGTTGTATGAGATGCTCGTGTTTGCACCGTGTCCAAGTTGATCCTTGCACGTTCCTCCTCGTTTGCCATGCCATCGACCCGTGGGAATCCGGTAACCGGGATCACCCCACCATATTTTGCATGTTCCGCACATCCACACACTTGCTCTTTTGCACCGGTATCTCAATGAGTTGTCGGATCATCGGAATGTTGTCGTGGCACCATTTCTGTTGTAGTTGTCGTTGCACCCCTTTCGTTCCGCCACGGTGACAAATGCTTCATAACATGCTCATGTCAACATTTTCATAAAATTGCATAAAACTTGCATATGTCATCCCCATCATGATAACAACATTTAAATGTTTAAAATTGTTGTTTGCATTAAATTGCTAAATGACATGAGAGTTTTCCGGAATTGTTGTTTGTTGTTCCGGCCTCATTTAAACTTGCCTAGATAGGTAGTTTAATTATGCTTCACCTCTTGCCATGTTTAACAACATTTAATATTGTTTGGTAGCTTAAATGAGATTAAACTAAATATGTCAATGTGGTGTTTTGTCAATATGCAACTCGTTGCATATTGAGCTCCACTTAATTTTAGTGTTGTTTGTTGCACTTTGCCTTGCCTTGCCATGCCATGCCTATCTAAACCGGACGTGCATCATACTTGATTGTGCATCATGCCATGTTTATGTGATGTTTGTTTACCATGTTGTTTGCTTCTTTCCGGTTTGCTTCTCTCAGTAGCTTCGTTCTCGTTACGGAGTTGTGAGGAGTCGTTCGACTACGTGGGTTCGTCTTCTTCTTGGACTCGTTCTTCTTCCTTGCGGGATCTTAGGCAAGATGACCATTACCCTTGATATCACTTCTATCTTTGCTTGCTAGTTGCTTCGTTCTGTCGCTATGCTGCGCTACCTATCACTTGTTTATCAAGCCTCCCAAATTGCCATGTCAGCCTCTAACCTTTCCACCCTTCCTAGCAAACCGTTGCTTGGCTATGTTACCGCTTTTGCTCAGCCCCTCTTATCACGTTGTTAGTTGCAGGTGAAGTTGAAGATTGCTCCATGACGGACATGATTATGTAGGGATATCACAATATCTCTTATTTAATTAATGCATCTATATACTTGGTAAAGGGTGGAAGACTCGGCCTTATGCCTGGTGTTTTGTTCCAATCTTGCCGCCCCTAGTTTCCGTCATACCGGTGTTATGTTCCTTGATTTTGCGTTCCTTACACGGTTGGGTGATTTATGGGACCCCTTGATAGTTCACTTTGAATAAAACTCCTCCAGCAAGGCCCAACCTTGGTTTTAACATTTGCCACCTAAGCCTTTTTCCCTTGGGTTCTGCAGACTCAAGGGTCATCTTTATTTTAACCCCCCCGGGCCAGTGCTCCTTCGAGTGTTGGTCCGAACTGAGCTGCCTGCGAGGCCACCTTGGGGAAACTTGAGGACTGGTTTTACTCGTAGCTAGTCTCATCCGGTGTTGCCCTGAGAACAAGATATGTGCAGCTCCTATCGGGATTTGTCGGCACATCGGGCGGCTTTGCTGGTCTTGTTTTACCATTGTCGAAATGTCTTGTAACCGGGATTCCGAGTCTGATCGGGTCTTCCTGGGAGAAGGAATATCCTTCATTGACCGTGAGAGCTTGTGATGGGCTAAGTTGGGACACCCCTGTAGGGTTTAAACTTTCGAAAGCCGTGCCCACGGTTATGCGGCAGATGGGAATTTGTTAACGTCCGGTTGTAGAGAACTTGACACCAGATCCGAATTAAAACGCATCAACCGAGTGTGTAGCCATGATGGTCTCTTTTCGGCGGAGTCCGGGAAGTGAACACGGTTTTGGTTATGTTTGACATAAGTAGGAGTCCAGGATCACTTCTTGATCATTGCTAGCTTCACGACCGTTCCGTTTGCTTCTCTTCTCGCTCTTATTTGCGTATGTTAGCCACCATATATGCTTAGTCGCTGTTGCAACCTCACCACTTTACCCCTTCCTTTCCCATTAAGCTTTGCTAGTCTTGATACCCATGGTAATGGGATTGCTGAGTCCTCGTGACTCACCAGATACTATCACAACAGTTGTAGGTGCCGATGATACCAGTGCATGTGATGTAACCGAGCTCAGATGGGAGCTCAACGAAGACCTTGGTTGTTGTGATGTTTCGTTTCATGTTGATCAGTAGTGGAGTCCAGTTGGGAAGATCGGGGATCTAGCAGTTGGGTTATCTTCTTTTCTTTTGGCTTCGTCCGTAGTCGGACTATATGTGTGTACTCTGAATGATGTATGAATTTTATGTTCATTGTGTGAAGTGGCGATTGTAAGCCAACTCTTTATCCCATTCTTGTTCATTACATGGGATTGTGTGAAGATGACCCTTCTTGCGACAAAACCACAATGCGGTTATGCCTCTAAGTCGTGCTTCGACACATGGGAGATATAGCCGCACCGTGGGTGTTACACTTGGGGCTCTGGGGTAGGGATGATTTGTCCCTTGGCCGGAAGTCGATAGGTGATTTCCTTGGCTAGGTACCCGGCCTCCTGGAGCTTCTTGATATCCTTCTCCTTGACGGAGGAGGCCATCCACTTGTCGCCTTCTCCGGATCCAGACATAGCTGAAGTGCTTTTTGGGGGCGGAAGAGATGTGAGCTTGGGCGCTGGAGCTCGAGGATGGGGAAGCAGAGAGAAGGCGTGGGTGAAAGAGTTGGATCCTTATCCCTTTATAAAGGCAGTAAAAGTCATGCGCCTCCCCACTCGCCTTAAAACTCACCTATTCCCCAAGCGCCGTGCAGATGGCGCGGCTGGGTTACCCATGCCTGTAATGATGAGAATCCCATGATAAGGGGACACAATCTCTGCTTTGACAAGACATGCCAATGAAACTGCACCTCGAAATACGGAGGGGCATGCTAAAAACGGTTTGAATAATGACCGGGCGTGGCGTGATGTCATGCTATGAAAATTTGTCAGCGGATTGGACTCGTGGAATATTATACTCTCTACGGTGGTATGTAGAATTTGTTTTGCAGAGCCAGACACGATTCTTGTGTTCAAGATCTACTTTGAAGTATTCGGAGAAGGAACCCTCCTTGCAATGCCGAAGACAATCTGTGCACCGGACTCATCTCATTGAAGCCTGGTTCAGGGGCTACTAAGGGAGTCCTGGATTAAGGGGTCCTCGGACAGCCGAACTATATACATGGGCCGGACTGTTGGGCTATGAAGATACAAGATAGAAGACTTCGTCCCGTGTCCAGATGGGACTCTCCTTTGCATGGAAGGCAAGCTTGGCAATTCGGATATGTAGATTCCTTTCTCTATAACCGACCTTGTGTAACCCTAGCCCCTTCCGGTGTCTATATAAACCGGAGGGTTTAATCCGTAGGACAACAACAATCATAATCATAGGCTAGCTTCTAGGGTTTAGTGATACGTCCATTTTGCATCATGCTTTTATACCGATATTTATTACATTATGGACTATTATTACACCTTGTGTCACAATACTTATGGCTATTCTCTCTTATTTTACAAGGTTTACATGAAGAGGGAGAATGCCGGCAGCTGGGATTTTGGGCTGGAAAAGGAGAAAATATTAGAGACCTATTTTGCGTAGCTCCAAAAGTCCCGAAACTCCACGAAAGTCATTTTTGGAATCAATGAAAAATACTGGCGAAGGAATCAGCGTTAGGGGGCACACACCCTGTCCACAAGGGTGGGGGACGCGCCCACCCCCCTAGGGCGCGCCCCCTGCCTTGTGGGCCCCCTGACAGGCCTCAGGTGCCCATCTTCTTCTATATGAGGCCTTTTACCCCAAAAAAATTATAAGCAAGCTTACGGGACGAAACTCTGCCGCCACGAGGCGAAACCTTGGCGGAACCAATCTAGGGCTCCGGCGGAGCTGTTCTGCCAAGGAAACTTCCCTCCGGGAGGGGGAAATCATCACCATCGTCATCACCAATCATCCTCTCATCGGGAGGGGGTCAATTTCCATAAACATCTTCATCAGCACCATCTCCTCTCAAACCCTAGTTCATCTCTTGTATCCAATCTTTGTACCAAAACCTCAGATTGGTACCTGTGGGTTGCTAGTAGTGTTGATTACTCCTTGTAGTTGATGCTAGTTGGTTTATTTGGTGGAAGATCATATGTTCAGATCCTTAATGCATATTAATACCCCTCTGATTATGAACATGAATATGCTTTGTGAGTACTTATGTTTGTTCCTGAGGACATGGGAGAAGTCTTGCTATTAGTAGTCATGTGAATTTGGTATTCGTTCGATATTTTGATGAGATGTATGTTGTCTATCCTCTAGTGGTGTTATGTGAATGTCAACTACATGACACTTCACCATTATTTGGGCCTAGAGGAAGGCATTGGGAAGTAATAAGTAGATGATGGGTTGCTAGATTGGCAAAATCTTAAACCCTAGTTTATGCGTTGCTTCGTAAGGGGCTGATTTGGATCCATATGTTTCATGTTGTGGTTAGGTTTACCTTAATACTATTTTTGTAGTTGCGGATGCTTGCAATAGGGGTTAATCATAAGTGGGATGCTTGTCCAAGAAAGGGCAGTACCCAAGCACCGATCCACCCACATATCAAATTATCAAAGTAACGAACGTGAATCATATGAGTGTGATGAAAACTAGCTTGACGATAATTCCCATGTGTCCTCGGGAGCGCTTTTCTCATATAAGAACTTGTCCAGGCTTGTACTTTGCTACAAAAAGGATTGGGACACCTTTCTGCACCTTATTTACTTTCATTGCTTGTTACCCATTACAAATTATCTTATCACAAAACTATCTGTTACCTACAATTTCAGTGCTTGCAGAGAATACCTTACTGAAAACTGCTTGTCATTTCCTTCTGCTCCTCGTTGGGTTCGACACTCTTACTTATCAAAAGGACTACGATAGATCCCCTAGACTTGTGGGTCATCAAGACTCTTTTCTGGCGCCGTTGCTGGGGAGTGAAGCGCCTTTGGTAAGTGGAACTTGGTAAGGAAAAATTCATATAGTGTGCTGAAATTTAATGTCACTTGTTACTATGGAAACTAATCCTTTGAGGGGCTTGTTCGGGGTATCTTCACCCTGACCAGTAGAGCAAAGAGTTGCTCCTCAACCTACTGAACCTACTGAAAATGTTTACTTTGAAATTCCTTTGGGTACGGTAGAGGGAGCGCTTTTCTCATATAAGAACTTGTCCAGGCTTGTACTTTGCTACAAAAAGGATTGGGACACCTTTCTGCACCTTATTTACTTTCATTGCTTGTTACCCATTACAAATTATCTTATCACAAAACTATCTGTTACCTACAATTTCAGTGCTTGCAGAGAATACCTTACTGAAAACTGCTTGTCATTTTCTTCTGCTCCTTGTTGGGTTCGACACTCTTACTTATCAAAAGGACTACGATAGATCCCCTACACTTGTGGGTCATCAAGACTCTTTTCTGGCGCCATTGCTGGGGAGTGAAGCGCCTTTGGTAAGTGGAACTTGGTAAGGAAAAATTCATATAGTGTGCTGAAATTTAATGTCACTTGTTACTATGGAAACTAATCCTTTGAGGGGCTTGTTCGGGGTATCTTCACCCTGACTAGTAGAGCAAAGAGTTGCTCCTCAACCTACTGAACCTACTGAAAATGTTTACTTTGAAATTCCTTTGGGTACGGTAGAGAAACTGCTAGCTAATCCTTTTACAGTAGATGGAACATTACATCCCGACTTGCACCTAATCTATGTAGATGAAGTTTGTGGATTATTTAAGCTTGCAGGTATGCCTGAGGATGTTATCAAGAAGAAGGTTTTCCCTTTATCTTTGAAGGTTGACGCATTGACATGGTATAGGCTATGTGATGATATGGGATCCTGGAACTATAAATGATTGAAATTGAAATTGAAATTGGAATTTTATCCTATGCATCTTGTTCATCGTGATCGTAATTACATATATAATTTTTGGCCTCGCGAAGGAGAAAGCATCGCTCAAGCTTGGGGGAGGCTTAAGTCAATGTTATATGCATGCCCCAATCATGAGCTCTCAAGAGAAAAGATTATTCAAAAATTTTATGCTCGGCTTCCTCTCAACAATCGCACCATGCTTGATACTTCTTGTGCTTGGTCTTTTATGATGAAGACTATTGAATTCAAGTGGGATTTATTGGAAAGAATTAAACACAACACTGAAGATTGGGATTCCGACGATGGTAAGGGGTCAGGTATGACACCTAAGTTTGATTTTGTTAAACCTTTTATGGATACCGATGTTTTTCGTGGATTTAGCACTAAATATGGACTTGACTCTGAGATAGTAGCTTCTTTCTGTGAATCATTTGCTAGTCATGTTGATATCCCTAAGGAGAAGTGGTTTAAATATAATCCTCCCACTGAAGTAAAAGTAGTTGCACTTGTTATAGTTGAAGAAAATACTATCACTTATAATGATCCTATTATCCCTACTACTTATATTGAGAAACCTCCTTTCCCTGTTAGGATGAAAGATCATGCTAAAGCTTCAACTGTGGTTCGTAAGAGTAACACTAAAACACCTACACCACCTGAGCAAATTAAAGTTGAACCTAATATTGTTGTGGTTAAAGATCTCTTGGCTGATAATATTGATGGGCATGTTATTTATTTCTGTGATGAAACTGCTAGAATTGCTAGACCCGATGCCAAGAAACATAGACCCGTTGTAGGCATGCCTGTTATTTCTGTTAAAATAGGAGATCATTGTTATCATGGCTTATGTGATATAAGTGCTAGTGCTAGTGCAATACCTATTTCCTTATATCAAGAAATTATGCATGATATTGCACCTGCTAAGATAGAAGATATTGATGTTACAATTAAGCTTGCCAATAGAGATACTATTTCACCAATCGGGATTGTTAGAGATGTTGAAGTCTTGTGTGGGAAAGTTAAATATCCTGCTGATTTTCTTGTTCTTGGTTCCCCACAAGATGACTTTTCTCCTATTATATTTGGTAGACCCTTCTTGAATACTGTTAATGCTAGAATTGATTGCGAGAAAGATGTTGTCATGATTGGCTTGGATGATATGACTCATGAGTTTAATTTTGCTAAATTTCATAGACAACCCCATGATAAAGAATTGTCTAGTAAGGATGAAATTATTGGTCTTGCTTCTATTGCTATGCCTCCTAATGATCCTTTAGAACAATATTTGCTAGACCATGAAAATGATATGTTCATGAATGAAAGAAGGGAAATAGATGAAGTATTCTTTAAACAAGGTCCTATTTTGAAACACAATTTACCTGTTGAAATCCTAGGGGATCTTCCACCACCTAAGGGTGATCCCGTGTTTGAGCTTAAACCATTACCTGATACTCTTAAATATGTTTATATCGATGAAAAGAAGATATATCCTATTATTATTAGTGCTAACCTTTTGGAGCAGGAAGAGGAGAGATTATTGAAAACTCTAAAGAAGCACCCACTCTATGTCAACACAAAATAAAGTTGGAAGAAGACGCCAAACCAGTTATTGATCATCAACGAAGGTTAAATCCTAAGACGAAGGAAGTGGTAAGAAAGGAAATACTAAAGCTCCTAGAGGCAGGTATAATTTATCCCGTCGCTAATAGTAAATGGGTAAGTCCTGTCCATTGTGTCCCTAAGAAGGGAGGTATTACTGTTGTTCCTAATGATAAAGATGAATTGATCCTGCAAAGAATTATTATAGGTTATAGGATGGTAATTGATTTCTGCAAATTAAATAAAGCTACTAAAAAGGATCATTACCCTTTATCTTTTATTGATCAAATGCTAGAAAGACTATCCAGACATATACATTTTTGCTTTCTAGATGGTTACTCTAGTTTCTCTCAAATACCCGTGTCAGCGGAGGATCAAGAAAAGATCACTTTTACTTTCCCTTTCTATACTTCTGCTTATAGACATATGCCTTTTGGTTTATGTAATGCACCTACTACTTTTCAAAGATGTGATGGCTATATTCTCTGACTTTTGTGAAAAGATTTGTGAGGTATTCATGGATGATTTCTCCGCTTATGGATCCTCTTTTGATGATTGCTTGAGCAACCTTGAACGAGTTTTGCAGAGATGCGAAGATACTAGTCTTGTTTTGAACTGGGAGAAGTGCCACCTTATGGTTAATGAAGGCATTGTCTTGGGGCATAAAATTTCTGAAAGAGGTATTGAAGTTGATAAAGCTAAAGTTGATGCAATTGAAAAGATGTCGTGTCCCAAGGACATCAAAGGTATAAGAAGTTTCCTTGGTTATGCCGGTTTTTATACGAGGTTCATTAAGGACTTTTCTAAAATCTCTAGACCCCTGACTAATCTATTACAAAAAGATATTCCTTTTGTCTTCGATGATGATTGTGTAGAAGCATTTGAAATACTTAAGAAAGCTTTGATTTCTGCACCTATTGTTCAGCTACCTGATTGGAATTTACCCTTTGAAATTATGTGTGATGCTAGTGATTATGCTGTAGGTGCTGTTCTAGGACAAAGAGTTGATAAGAAACTAAATGTTATTCGATATGCTAGTTAAACTCTAGACAGTGCCCAGAGAAATTATGCTACTACTGAAAAAGAATTTTTAGCAGTTGTATTTGCTTGTGATAAGTTCAGACCTTATATTGTTGATTCTAAAGTAACTATTCACACTGATCATGGTGCTATTAAATATCTTATGGAAAAGAAAGATGCTAAACCTCGACTTATTAGGTGGGTTCTCTTGCTACAAGAATTTGATTTACATATTATTGATAGGAAGGGAGCTGAGAACCCATTTGCAGACAACTTATCTAGGTTAGAGAATATTCTTGATGACCCACTACCTATTAATGATAGCTTTCCTGATGAACAATTAGCTGTCATAAATGCTTCTCGTACTGCTCCATGGTATACTGATTATGCTAATTACATTGTTGCTAAATTCATACCACCTAGTTTTACATACCAGCAAAAGAAAAAGTTTTTCTATGATTTAAGACATTACTTCTGGGATGACCCACTCCTTTATAAAGAAGGAGTAGAGGGTATTATCAAATGTTGTGTACCTGAGCATGAACAGGAACAGATCCTATGCAAGTGTCACTCCGAGGCATATGGAGGACACCACGCTGGAGATAGAACTGCACACAAGGTATTGCAATCTGGATTTTATTGGCCTACTCTCCTCAAAGATGCCCGTAAGTTTGTCTTGTCTTGTGATGAATGTCAAAGAATTGATAATATTAGTAGACATCAAGAAATGCCTATGAACTATTATCTTGTTATTGAACCATTTGATGTTTGGGGCTTTGATTATATGGGAACTTTTCCTACCTCTAATGGGTATACACATATTTTAGTTGCTGTTGATTATGTTACTAAGTGGGTAGAAGCTATTCCAACTAGTAGTGCTGATCATAACACTTCTATTAAAATGCTTAAAGAAATTATTTTTCCGAGGTTTGGAGTCCCTAGATACTTAATGACTGATGGTGGTTCACATTTTATTCATGGTGCTTTTCGTAAAATGCTTGCTAAGTATGATGTTAATCATAGAATTGCATCCCCTTATCACCCATAGTCTAGTGGCCAAGTAGAGCTGAGTAACAGAGAGCTTAAATTAATTTTACAAAAGACTATTAATAGATCTAGAAAGAATTGGTACAAGAAACTTGATGATGCATTATGGGCCTACAGAACTTCATATAAAAATCCTATGGGTATGTCTCCATATAAAATGGTTTATGGAAAAGCTTGTCACTTAGCTCTCTAACTAGAACATAAGGCATATTGGGCTATTAAAGAGCTCAATTATGATTTCAAACTTGCCGGTGAGAAGAGGTTATTTGACATTAGCTCACTTGATGAATGGAGAACCCAAGCTTATGAAAATGCCAAACTGTTTAAGGAAAAAGTTAAAAGATGGCATGACAAAAGGATACAAAAGCGTGAGTTTAATGTGGGTGACTATGTGTTGCTTTTCAACTCTCGTTTAAGATTTTTTGCAGGAAAACTTCTCTCTAAATGGTAAGGCCCTTACATTATCGAGGAAGTCTATCGTTCCGGTGCCATAAAAATCAACAACTTCGAGGGCACAAATCCGAAGGTGGTGAACGGTCAAATAATCAAACATTATATCTTAGGTAACCCAATAAATGTTGAAACTAACATTATTGAAACCGTAACCCGGGAGGAATACATAAGGGACACTTTCCTGAACGTTCCAGACTCCAAAAAGAAATAGGTACATGGTACGATAAGTAAACTGACTCCAAATCAATTCTAACAGCTGTATTTCTCCGTTTTGGAATATTTAAGAAAATAGGAAAATAAGTAGTCCGGGAAGGACACGAGGCATCCACGAGGGTGGAGGGCGCGCCCCCTGCCTCGTGGGTACCTCGTGTGCTCTCCGGACTCCGTTTTTCTTGCACGATACTTCTTCTGGTCGGTAAAAATTCATTATATAATCTCCCGGAGGTTTTGTCTACCGTATCATGCAAATATCCTCTATCTTTGTTTCGAGCTATTTTTCTGACAGATCTAGGTCACCATGACGTCTTCAAGTGCCCCCAAGGACAAGTTTTTCGAGAGGGTCATCAATCCCTACCTCGCAAAGGTGCTGCAACACCCTCAAACCATTGAGATGCGTGAGGAGGTGATGCACATACGCGATGTTGAGGGACCAAGGAGGACCGGAAGCATGGAGACAAGGCTTGAAGCAATGGAACAACAAGTTTTCAAGTGCCAAGGGATGGTGGAACACGTACTCAACGCTAACCAGGTGATGATCGCTGAGTTAACCAACAAACACAAGCTGAATTCCAAGGACATTGGGGATACCATCTTCAAGCTTCATGAGAAAATCGAGCACCTCCAAGCCCAGATCTATGACCTGCAAAACCAAAACTGTGAGTATGAATATAGATTCAAGAGGATGAGTTTGGCTGCAGATTTAAGGATCCCGGAGACTCGATCATCTTTTTATGATGGGGAGCCTATGCTTTGGAAGATGGAGGACAAGCCCACTTCATCAACAACAACACCTTCTTCACCAGCAAAGGAGACATAATCACATGGGTATGGGCACTCCCCTTGGCAACTACCAAGCTTGGGGGAGGTGCCCCGGTATCGTATCACCATCACACTCCTATCTTTACCATTTTTCTTAGTTTGATCCTTTTGGTAATATCTTGATCTAGTAGAATAAAGTTTTGGTATGAATTAGTTTCGAGTTTTGCCTTGTGATCTCTTTATGTAATCGAGTCCGTGAGCTATATACAATAAAGATTATTGTTGAGTCAAGGGCTTCGCTATCTTGCTGTGATCTTGAGAAAATAGAAAGAATAAAAAGAAATAAAAGAGATCATGTTGATCTTATGGATAGTAATGACTTCACACATAAAGAGTATGTGGCATAAAAGTTGTTGAGATACTACAAAAAAAATACACTTCCGTGATGATACGTGTTTGTCATAGTAGGTCGTGTTTTCTGTCATGCACGTACATCCATGACGATTTTATGACGGAATCAAGATAGTCATATCTGTGCTGTCGTAGAAGTGTTCCATGACATTACCAAAATTATCATCATGGAAGTGTCCACTTCCATGACGATAAATCGCGCGTCACAGAAGTGCTTTCGTCAAGGGTGACCGACACGTGGCATCCACCGTAACGGAACACCGTTAAGCTATCGGATCGAGTTTTGGATCCGATAACCCATTAACAGCTCGGACCAATGGGGATTTTCCATGTGTAAAATCATCATTCGCTGGAGGAAACACGTGTCGGCTGCTACGTCTTGAGCTTGCATTGGTTTTCCTCAAAGAGGAGAGGGTGATGCAGCAATAGTAGCGTAAGTATTTCCCTTAGTTTTTGAGAACCAAGGTATCAATCGAGTAGGAGGCTCCTCAACAAGTCCCACGAACCTACACAAACAAACAAAGAACTTGCAACCAACGCGACAAAGGGGTTGTCAATACCATCACGGCCACTTGCGAAAGTTAGATCTGATAGAGATAGTATGATAAGATAAATATATTTTTGGTATTTTATAATATAGATGCAGAAAATAAAGATGCAAATAAAAGTAGATTGAAAGCAAATATTATAAAAGATAGACCCGGGGTCCATAGGTTTCACTAGAGGCTTCTCTCGAGAGCATAAGTATTATGGTGGGTGAACAAATTACTGTCGAGCAATTGATAGAAAAGCGAATAATTATGACGTTATCTAGGCATGATCATGTATATAGGCATCACGTCCATATCAAGTAGACCCACTCCTGCCTGCATCTACTACTATTACTCCACACATCGACCGCTATCCAGCATGCATCTAGAGTATTAAGTTCATAAGAACAGAGTAATGCATTAAGCAAGATGACATGATGTAGAGGGATAAACTCAAGCAATATGATATAAACCCCATCTTGTTATCCTCGATGGCAACAATACAATAAGTGTCTTGCAACCCTTTCTGTCACTGGGTAAGAACACCACAAGATTGAACCCAAAGCTAAGCACTTCTCCCATGGCAAGAAAGATCAATCTATTAGGCCAAACCAAACCGATAATTCGAAGAGACTTGCAAAGATAACTCAATCATATAAAAGAATTCAGAGAAGATTCAATTATTATCCATAGATAAATCTGATCATAAACCCACAATTCATCGGATCTCGACAAACACACCGCAAAAAGAGATTACATCGAATAATTTTCCACAAGAGAGGGGGAGAACATTGTATTGAGATCCAAAAAGAGAGAAGAAGCCATCTAGCTAATAACTATGGACCCGTAGGTGTGTGGTAAACTACTCACAACTCATCGGAGAGGCAAGGGTGTTGATGTAGAATATAGAAGCCCTCCATGGTCGATTCCCCCTTCGGCAGAGTGCTGGCGAAGGCTCCAAGATGGGATCTCGCGGATACAGATGGTTACCGTGGTGAAAATTGTGTTTCATCCTGCCCCTTGATGTTTTCGGGGTACGTTGGCTTATATAGGAGGAAGAAGTACGTCGGTGGCCGCCCGAGGGGCCCACGAGACAGGGGGCATGCCCTATAGGGGGGGCACCCTCCTATCTCGCGGGAGCCTCGGCTGCTTCTTGACTTGCACTCCAAGTCCTCTGGATCACGTACACGCTCCTGAAGGTTTCATTCCATTTGGACTCCATTTGATATTCCTTTTCTTCGAAATACTGAAATAGGCAAAAAAATAGCAATACGGGCTGGCCTCCGGTTAGTAGGTTAGTCCCAAAAATGATATAAATGTATAAAATAAAGCCCATAAACATCCAAAAGGGGTAATATAATAGCATGGAACAATCAAAAATTATAGATACGTTGGAGACGTATCATCGGCTCATCGTTGGGACAGATGTCATCCACTCATTAGACAGAAGGCGCCTATGATACGTCGACATGTGGCACGACCCAATAGAGGCCCATTCCTATGAAAAGGCTGGCCCGTTTGACTTGGTAAAAAGGTGGCGGGCCGGCCCATGGAAAGCCTGTTAACGGCTTGTTCACATATAGCCCATTTACAGCCCGCTAACCCAAGGCCCATTACGCCCTATCCGAATTAGGCCCAGTAGTGTCATCTAGGCCATCCAATATGATTCCAGTCCATTTTCACTTCTGGCCCATGTATGGCCCATGACGTCTTTTGGCCCATATGAGGCCCTTTGTAACTCTTGGCCCATTATCGGCCTGTGGTGAAACTGGCCCGCAATGAACAGTGTATCACTTTATACCCATTAACGGCCCGTGGTGAAACTGGCCCATAATGAATAGTGTATCACTTTATACTCATTAATGGCCCGTTATTCCGTTGGGCCATTTCCAGCCCATGTTATCTTTCGGCCTTCTCAGAACCCATTTATTCTTGGGCTCATAACCAACATTCGTTTACTTACGACCCATTACTGTCATTTTCTGCTTGTGGGCTAAATTCAGCCTGAGGTTACAGTCGGCCCGTTAATACGTTGGGCCGTTTTCATAGCGTCATCAAATACGGCCGATTAACGACGGCCCGTTATGGTCGGCCCATGAACAGCCAATTCCAACTCTAGCCTGTTTACGGCCATAATGTGGTCTATTATTGGCCCATGAATGGCCAACCGATCATGCGGCCCGTACAAGGCCCATTGATGATACGGCCCGTAGAAGGCCCATTGTGTCTATGACCCGTATAAGGCCCATTGTTTCTACGACATGTAGAAGGCCCATTGTTTCTACGGCCCGTAGGAGGGAAATGGTAACTACAGTAAATATGTAGCCCATGGTTATTGTGGCCTAGTTTTAAAAAATAGGTTATTGCGGCCACTAGCAAACCGCGGAAAAAGAACTGCACTGACTACAAGCAAAGAAATAAACAAGACAATAAGGAAATAGATAAGCAAGCAACTTATGCCAGGCTATCACGGCTATTACACATATTACATCCACTGGGCATCAAAGTTCGCCACTAGTGCAAATATAGGGAACACAACAACATATAAACGCCACAGCAAAACAAGTCCAGAACTGAAACCACTTCAGAAGAGCTCAAGAAACAATATCCTGGGTACCCATAATGCTGGCAAGATGCTTAGCAAGCTTATTTACTTGCTCTTGTTTGGCACTTAAGTCCTCAGCACTTGCTGTTGCACCAGAAAGTATGCATCTGAATTCTGCAGGGACTTCCTCAGTCCTTTGGCTTCCTATCGCATAACATCTGATTGATGTCTTTCAACTTGAAGTTGAGACTCAAGAAGCCGAACTGATTTAGGCAACGAGTTTGAAGAGCTGGTGCCAGCAGTAGTAGCCAGTAACTCGAACACTACATCAAGACAGGACTTTGGGGTTGTATCAGTGTCTTCAATATAGTTTTTATCAGCTTGCTTGGAGACCAACAGGGATGTCTCACTATCTTGAACCTTATCTGCATTACTTCCTTTACCATTGCATAATGGGGGTACCCTTCTCCAATATTTTATCCGCGTTCTAAAAGAGAAAAAAACAAACACATCATAGGTTTACAATGTAGTATATGAAACTCATTTTGGTAAACCAGTTCAGTAGTAAGGTGGATAGGATAACAGCATGAAACAAACATATATCTATGTAGTATGGTCACTGTATGGTCTATATCATTCTAGTTTATGTTGCCAAATCAAGATAGATACAGTTTAGATCATATCTATTTAAGACAAAACATCATAGACAGAATATAAGTGTGGGAAACTGCACAGCAATAACAACACTTGTAATGTGCATGGCATGAGAACATAATTGTTTATTCAATTAAACTGAAATCAACATAGAGCAAGTAACAGCAGCAAACAGCCAAACACGTTAAAGAAACATGTTTAAAACATACCTGTTGCGCCATTGGAGTTTCAATTGCATCCTTCAAATTTGAAATTAGTTGGTATGAGTGAATACAGTGATGCAAGAGCAAAGTAGTATGAACCATAGATACGGAACCTGACCTGAGAACAATTCTTCTTCTGCTTTAAGCGTTCACTTGGGGTTCGTAGTGGTGGTCCTCGTGCTTTGGGCACTGCAGTTGCCTTACTAACTGCTCGTGTTTGGGTGCTCTGTGGTGGAGACGGTGCTGTGTCAACGGGAACTGGGTTACTATCTGCTGGGGTTCGGTTTAGAAGGGGTGTAGCTGGTTCCCTGTCTAACTGGGTAGGGGTACAATCTGCATGAGTCTGGGTTATGTGTGGTGGGGCTGGTTCTTGGGCAAGTAAAACTGTGGTTCTATCTGCATCGGCAGGTAGCATGATCTTTTCTGAAGATCGTGTTTTTACTCCCACAGATACTGCCATCACTCCCTCCAATTGAAATGGCTGATAAACAAGAAAAGTAATTGAATGTGAAGACATTGTAAGATAGACAGGTGCAATGGATAGTAGGGAAGAAAACAGGGCATGAAATAATTCACATTTATTTTGTCTAACCAAACAGAATAGCAAGACATAATTTCACATATATGATGGCTAATTAAACAGGATAGCATGACACAATTTCACATGTATGATGGCTAACTAAACAGGATAGAATGACATACTTCAAAATATGATGACTATGTAAACAAGATGACATGATATAACTATACGATGTGTCTATTAAAGTGGTTGGCATGCCATAAATCACAAACATGCCGTCGATGGAAACATGATGGCATGCTATAATTCACGGATAGAATGACATAATTTAAAATATGATGACTATGTAAACAGGATGAGATGATATAACTATATTATGTCTTTAGAAAATGGGTTGGCATGCCATAATTCAGATACATGCTGTCTATGTAAACATCATGGCATGACATAATTCAAATATATGATTTATATACTAAGGAAGTGAGCAGAGGGCAATCGCATATATGATGTGTCAACTAAGGAGATGACATTCAATATTGTGTATATGATGTAAAAGCTAAGCATTGCAATACAACATATGCATGATATGAGTAATATAACCCTGCCAAGTTTGAGCATACACCTCAGGGGGATAATAGGATTGGTCATCTGCCTCTGAATCCTCCTCTGAAGAGCTATCTGTAACCAGCAAGATATCTGCTTCAACAGGTAGCATTGTCTGCTCTGAAGACCTTGTTTTCACTCCAGATTTCTCCATCACCAATTCAAATGGCTGATGCACAGGAAGAGCAGTTGAATATACAAACATTGTCAACAAAAGCATTGAGAAATACAAAAAAAGGACGGCATGCTATAATTCACATATATGGCGCTTGCCTAAACATCATGGCATTGCATAATTCACATACATAATGCCTTGCAACAAGATAACATTGCATAATTCACATATAAAATGTCTTGCAACAAGATGGCATTGCATAATTCACATATATGGTAATTAGACACTAAACAGGTGGCATTCACACAAAGCATGTCTAAACTAAGCAAATGACATAGCAATGCAAGATACCATACGCACGTTATGAGCAACATAACCCTGCAAAGTTAGTGCATGCACCTCAGGGGGGGATATGACTGGTCATCTATCTCTGAATCCTCATCTGAGGAGCTATCGGTAACCAGCAAGACATGCACTTCGTCAGATAGCATTATCTGCTCTGAAGACCTTGTTTTCACTCTAGATTTTTCCATGACCGTGCCGAATGGCTGATGCATAGGAAGAGTAATTGAATATACTAAAATTGTTGACAAATTTAACACGTAATAAAAAAATGATGGCATGATATGATTCACATATAAGATGACTGGCTAACCAGGGTGGCATTGCAAAATTCACATATATGATGCCTGGCTAAACAAGATGGCATTGCATGATTCACATATACCATAAAGAAACTAAACAGATGGCATTGACACAAAGTATGTCTAAACTAAGCAGATGACATCTTTAATGTATACAATAAGCAATGCAAGGCACCATATGCATGATATTACCACATCAGCATGCCAAGTTAGAGAGAAGACCTCATGGGGTAAATATGAGTGGTCTTCTCCTTCTGAATCCCCCTCAGAACGGTTATCTTCCTCTTGATTACGATCCGAAATGGGTGGAGGGGGCTGCCTTTGCGCCCACCATGGAGCGAAGTCTGCATGATACTTTATTGCCACGCAAGGCTTGTCTCGTTTGCTCTACATGACCAGTTCCACTGTGTACAATAACTGGCATGCATAGGAATAAAACATAGTGAGATTATGTAAGGAGTGCATGCACAAATCCAGAGTGATGGTAGCAAACTGTGGATAGACCCAAAACCAATGATAGGAGGCAGATAATAGCTTTAGTTAAAAAATACAGATAATGGCTCCTTCAATGTTTGTTTGCACCCAACATGAAACTCATAGTAGATACCCAAGATTAACCAGATAGTAGACAGATAGTACTGATTGATGCCCCAATATGTACCCCAAAACCATTTAAAAACTCAAGTTTCAGCATTAGTTTGGACCTGACTCGGAGTCTAATAGGTGAACACGACGATAATGTAGCATGTCATCATATTAAGCGATGCATAACATAAGCAGACACGGAAGAGTGCGACCTCTCTTGCGGACCCGTGTAGTCCTCAAGGTCATCTGCTCAGTTGATGATGGTAATGCAGTTGTCGTGGCTGCCGGCGGCGGGGAAGAAGATCTGAGGCGGCGAAAGACAGTCTGGAGAGCGGATCCCTGTGGTGGTGAACCCTTCCATCGTTAGAGCAGCTGAGCTGGGGTGGAACACATCGCCGCAGGAGCAGGACAAACCACACAAGGCTCTCTTTGACACATATCTGTAACAGAAGTAATTGAGTAAGGGCTTGTTTGAATTTGAGGATTCTAACAATGCAGGGATAGGAAATAGACAGGAATAGGATAGGAATGCACATGCAAAACAGAGAATTAAAAAACACAGGATTTCTGCCAATCTGGGTGTTTGATTCACAACAATTGGAAGATCACAGGATGGAAAAAAGCATGGTGAGATTAAGTCAAACCACAAGAAAACGTACGGTTATAATGCTATCATGCTACTATCTCTTAGTCTTGTGCTTGATGAATAGGAATTTGAAAAGGAGGACAGGTGAAAATTAAAATCCGTACGTTTTTTCTTTCAAGGAGACACTAAAGGAACAAATCCTATAGTTTTGCTTTGCTCCATTCCTTTGAACCAAATTCATGAATAGTAGTACCATAGGAAACTTTCCAATTCCTATGTTTTTCATTCACTTTTCCTTTCAAGCACTGGCGATTCTAGTAGGCAGGCTTGAGCAAGGAAAAGGCTACACTAAAAAAATGTTTTTGTGCTACTTCTATTACTTTGGACCTAGGCCACTGCCCTACTAGCTCAACTCCCAGGCCATCGACAAATGCACAACTCAAACACGCAGAGATAAATAATGATGGCATTCAAGATAGCTAAGTTGCCTGGTACCTCACTGCTTGTAATATAGTAGGATAAAATAATCGTATTTCCAGTTACTACATGTGCTCAGTGGACAATATATATAACATGTAGAGTAAAAAAGAGATGCAACAAGTGTACAACCTCTTTGGTGAAGCCATGTCGATCTCAACATGATTGAGTTGGCCGGAGAGGATGCTCCGACTGACTTGGCTGTCGGAGGAGGGGAAGAAGATCTTAGGCGTCTGGAGATGGAGCCCGAGGTACTGCTCTGCTATGATGGAGGGTTTCATCGTTGGAGCAGCTCCGGTGAGTTGTACGACGCCGAGGCTGATGGAGGAAAAGAGAGACAACGTTAACCTGAGTGGAATTCTTATAGCATCTCCAATACATGACGTAAAATACATAACCACAACGTGCTAGATGTAAAATACATCAGCAACTCATCTCTGAACTTAACTGTCGAAACTGAATTTAACTGTCAAAACTGAACTTAACTGTCGAAACTGAATTTTGCTGTCGAACTGAATTTTACTGTCGAAGCTGAACGCACTAGCAAGGTGATGCGACACATTAGTCGACTAACTTTTTCATCTTTGGTCAGTCGATTTTGCAGCCGTTGGATACGAAATCAAGGGCCTGCAGTTCATCTTCAACCTCCACCTCCCTGAGCCGCCAGCCATCACCGGCCAAACAGCAGCCCCCACCGCCCGTGGCCGGCGGTGCACCCCCCGCCCGCCTCGAAAACACTCCCCACCATTGGTCCACCGCCGCCCCGGCCATCCCTCTAGCCCCCCCATGCCGAGCTTTTTCTCCGCCGATCCCCACGCCACTGCCCCACCACCGCCGGCAACCACCGCCCCCACCCTGAACCTTAAGATAGATAGTGGGGTACCTCTCC
>NC_041385.1:61799365-61845637 GCF_002162155.2 Triticum dicoccoides
ACCCAAAAGTCGATTCAGTCAACTGAAGTGTAGCTAAATCGGAGCAGCATCGCAAGAAAGAGCAAGAGCAAGAGCAGCAGAGCGAGCAAGAGCAATAGCAAGAGCAGACCAGGCAGAGGACCAAGAGCAAGAGCAAAGAAGTAGCGCGAGCAAGAGCTAAAGCAGCAGTAACTCCTACTGATGTGGACGTCACCGCCGAGGGAGCGACGTCGTGGAGGAAGTGGCCACGACGCCACCGTGGATGGAGCCGCACCGTGTCGGCTCGGGACCGAGCGTCGGCAGCACCGTGAGATCGAATCAAGAAGAAAATGCGATGATTAGTGTACAACCTCTTTCGTGGTGCCGATTCGGCCGCAGCTTCATCTGAGGAAACGATGATGATGATGCTCTTCTGGTGGTGCAGATGAAGACGGTGGTGTGGGAATGGAGGTGGCGCAAAAGACGAGGGGAACATCGGGGCAGCTCCTTGGAGGTGGAGGATGGGGTGGCTGAACTGGCGGGATGACGAGATCAATGATGGATCCTCATCCCGTACGGTGGATGAGGGACGTTGAGGTGTTGCTGTGGAGGACATCGTTGGGGAAGAGGCTCCGGCTGGGTGGCGGACGGAGGAGGGTGTGGGGCTTCATCATGGGTTTTCGCGGCCTCGGTGTACGAATGGGTGGGCGGATGGGATGGGAGTGGGGAAGACGCACTTGTCTGAAATGTGGGGTAAGTTACGATTTGAGGCGGTTCTTTCGGTTCAGGGGTACCATGGGCATTTCGCGTGTCGGGATTTCACAGAAGGTGGGAGTTTTCGCGCGCGTTGTAATTTCGGAATAGCAAGGCGCGGGTTGAGATGGAGGGAGTTGTCGGATCACAACAAGACAAAGATATATCTTAAATATTTCGGGCTAACAAGGCGCAGGTTGAAGAGGCGGGAGTTTCGCAGCACGATAGACAGAGACACTAGCTTGAATTTTCGGCATAACAAGGCGCGGCTTGAAATTTCAGGAGAACAAGCTTAACGTGTACCCAAAAAAATACAATTTGCACCTAAACACCCACAACACACACAAACACCATTTACACTAGAGTAAGCTACACGTGCATTGCACGCATGAGATTTGGCAACCAAATTATGAATAAATACCACATTATAGCATGTAAGCTTTGAGTCATATATGCATGATGTAGATGTTCGTTTAATTCTTATAGTTCATTTCATTCAAAATCATCTAGTTTTTATAAGAAAGCTAATCTATTTTAAGATTCATGGAATTGTGCGTTGTAAGACATAAAGTAAAAACAAATAATGGCAAATCATGTAGAAAAACATTTGGGCAATTCAGATACAGAAGATTCTAGAACAAAGAAGAAGTGCTTGTGTTTTGATGTTTGTGCATTATGCTTAAGTTCAACCATGGAGTCTTCTAGATTATACATGTGGTGAAATCTGGTGGAATCTAGATGATATCCAACGGCCAGTAGTGCTCAAATTTGCCATCTTTGGACCATCGGATTCGCCTCATCCAACGACCATCTTTCAAAGTTAAAGTTACCCGCACACAATATAAAAAATATAAAATATAATATATATATATAGGTGTATAGATATATATATATGGGTATATATATATATATGTGACGCGAAAGCCACCCATCATCTCCAATTAGAATAGTGTGTACATGCACGGATGCGACGTGGCCAAATGATGTCTGCCATCGGTATCTCAAATTCAAATCAGTCTAACCTTGTTCAATGTGTATACATTACAACATGCTCATTTCCAAACCACACCGCGTAGATCTCCATTATATTCATGCATGCATGGGTTTCAAACATCAGGATCTCTTATTCAAATATTTGAATTCAACTTTACATTGATTACGACCTCACCTAGTCTTTTACACCCACACAGTCGTCTTCTCTTTATAATTGTACCACTAACTATCTCTCGTGCATGCATGCACACACACTACCAGTCAGCATTATCCATCACACACATGCAATCTTTTTCTTCAGGTCGGTCTCCCATGAAGGCACACATCCCCCTCTCCATCATATCGGGCATTCTTTATCTCTCACGCCTGCATGCACAATGATCGATATTCCTCTATGTATGTGTGTATATAGCTAGGTCTTTCGTAGTTTTCCACACAAACCGATCAATCGATATATCCAGTGAGGTCTCGCCCTCTTTCCCACGTCCACATCGATCAATCTATACCTCTCTATATAGGATTAACATATATAGCTAATACACCGACATTAATTATATATCCAATGTCCCCCTCTTATCATCCATGCCTTCCGCTTCGTCTCTCAGACGCGTGCACAATGGCAAAGACAGGGGGCATCAAGGGCCCTGCACCCCCTAACATCACTATATATAGAGGCTAATATGAATGTGATCATTAGACAATAGCTGCTAAAATGGTTTAAGTTCATGAATTAACCCTCCTCGTAAAGGATTAGCAATGCTTGGTCCCCTAGCTTATTTATTTTTCATGGCTCTGCCACTACGCACAACAGCGCATGTTCTCGCCCCCTCTCTCTAAATATCGGTCTCGCACTTGTGCACTCCTTCATAGTCTCCTTCCACTCGGCCCCTCGCACCATCTTCTAGCCCCCACCGGATTTTGCCACATGTACAATCTAGCAGACTCCATGGTTGAACTTAAGCATAATGCACAAACCTCAAAACAACAATGGTTCTCTTTTGTTCTAGAATCTTCCGTATCATAACTGCCCAAACTTTTTTTCTAGTTGAATTCCCATTATTTGTTTTTACTTCATGCTTTACAATGCACAATTCCATGAATCATAAAATAGACTAAGGGCTTCTTTGATTCAAAGGATTCTCAAAGGAATTTTGGAGAATTCTAATCCTTAGGAATTTTTCCTATCTTGGTTGTTTGATTCGTAGGATTGTAAACCATAGGAATTTTTCCATATGATTCATTTGCACTAGATTTCATAGGAAAAATCCCATCCATTCAAACCTCTTTGAAAGAATTCTGAGATTTTTCTATGCACAATCAAACACTGGTACAATCATGTAGGATTCAAGACGACATTCCACTATAATCCCATGTTTTTCCTATTCCCGCCTTTTGGAAATCCTACGAATCCAAGAGGCCCTAGCTTTTTTATAAAAACTAATTGATTTTGAATGAGATGAACTATAAGAATTAAATGAAGGTCTACATCACGCATATATGACTCTGAGCTTACATGCTATAGTGTCGTATTTTTATTCATAATTTGATTGCAAAATCTGATGCCTGGAATGCACGTGTACCTTACTAGTACTTCGAGTATGTGCAAAACACGTAAATTAGAATTCCAATGGCACACTACATTCATGAAGCTACGTGGCACATGTGAAGGCGTTGTCGCGACCTCCTTGTGTGGATTGATCACAATGGTGTGCTGATGGTTCCAGAAGAATGTACTCGTCCTCCCTGAGCCATACTGTCGGTACATGCACAAAGCGAAGATGTGCACGCACGCCACACACGCACTCATTCCCTCACACGCACACGCAGGTACATGGGCGGATGCAATTTTGTACCAAGATCCACCCCATGTGATAATTTGATGCGTGTAAAGTCATTCACTTCATTGATGGTCAATTAATATAGCGCATGCAAATTGAGTGGACGTGAGGGAAGAAGAAAGACATTACGACTCCTAATCATGGGTTGCTAGTAGTACTTCCATTGGTCTCCTTCGTATTTTGTGCCAATTTTTGACAGTAACATAATATTTACGCATTTGAGCAGTGTAGTCTACTTGAAATTTATGTCCCACTAAACTCATCGGGCGCCGTTTCGGGCCTCGAAACCAAAACCATCAATTAATCTTTACCTTGTTCCCATCCCATTCGAAAGCCTGCTCACACCTACTAGTACGTACCAAACCTGAACATGTTCCCACTATGCAGGTATTAGTACTAGTGCTAGTACTTAGGTTATAAAAAGGGGAACTACCTAACCGAAAATTACTCTACCTTTCCTCCTCATAAGTGTTTCTTCTTCGTCCGTGCTTGCCATGGCCGGTGAGCAGAGCTCTAGGTCGAGAACTACTCGTAACAAGGGAGCGGCAACCAGAAAAAAAGAAGAGGGATTGCCACTGTGCAGAGACCTCTAAAGATCTCTCACGGACAGGCAATGGCTCCCAGGAGCTCCCTAGCCACGGAGGCGAACATGCTGAGCCGGCGGCGCTGGAGTCGTTATCCCTCGACGGCATGCCCGATCAGCTCAATAAGCACCTCAATAAGCAGAAGGAGTTCATCCAAGGCTTGGTGGAGGTGCTGAAGGAGAGCCTTGACGACATACCCGCTGAGCTCAATAAGTAGGGGGAGTTGACCGCCGACTTGGTGATGCTGCCAAAGAAGAGCATTGCCTCGGAGAAGAAGGCAACCGGCGAAATCCTGCAACTTCAGGAGGACAAGGCGAAGCTCTGCCACGAGCTCGACCTGTTGAAGGAGAAGAACGCCGGCTGGAAGAAGCTGCATGAGAATAGTAGTTCCTCGATGAAGATCCTGCAGGCCCTCGTCATGGAATAGAAGGAGGAGTTGGCGAAGCTCCGCATCGAGCACCCGGTTGTTGTCAAGGTACGTAATGTGGCCGTGCAACAGATGATGAAGGCTCGCATCGAGAAATCCCGTGTCATGGATAGAATGAATAAGATGGCGGAGGAGATGCGCAAGGAGATGAAGGTTGTGGAGGCGATGAAGAAGCAGTTACGACTCCGCGGCGAATTAGATCATTTGGGGTGATAATCTTCCTTCTTCTTTTACTCTTGTGTTTCATCTTTTGCTTCAGGTGTTTCGCCGCACATGTCACGTTCTCTGCGAGGCATGAATAGAACAATGCCTTTTTTAGGGAATGAATAGAACAATGAGATGACTAGAAAATTAGATCATTTTTATCGCCATATGGCACTAGGCTGCCGTGTTTCGTGCTCCTCCGTCGTAGTACTACTCCACTGGAAAACTTGAGTATACCACATGGTTCTTTGCTCCTCCTCAGGTCGTCGGCGCATTTATACGAGCATTCAAATCACAAGGCCCCGCCTTCCAGCAGTAATGAGCCGTCAAATCACAAAGGCCCTCGCCTATGGTGAAACCGACCAAGCTAGACTGCCCCGCCCTCTAGCCTTTTAAAAAATGTACTTTACTTTTGTACAGTAGTACAACCTCCGTCCAGGTTTATTAGCCCCTTTAGTATTTTTTGCAAACCTTTGACCTTAGATTAAACTAAAAAAATGTTAATGCATGTAACCAAAAATAGTATCTCTCAAAACTATGATCAAATACGAATCCAAGGATATAATTTTTTCTAGCATGCATTATTATTTACTTAGTTAAATATATGGCCAAAGTTTGGCATAAAATACTATGGGGACCAATAAACCAGGATGGAGGTAGTATATCGATGGATTGCGCCATGGAGCAAAACTTGAAATTAAAAAAAGGTGGTACATATAGAGAGTGCTCGTCGCCAAATTATGCATATAGTACTATTAAAAAGGCTAGTCACAATAATGGTGTCCAGCACAACCCAGCCCTCAAATAAAACTAAGCATCCTGGAATTCTTTGACAAAACTAAGCACCCTGAAATTCTTTGACAACTAAACTGCTGGCTACATGATGTTGGCCATATATATTGTACGTATATAATGTGAAGAAACGAGTGGTAGTACTATACCAACTAAAATATGAAATGTAAGAAATACTGGTATGTACGTACTGAAGAGTTAAAGTAACAAGAAGAAACATAACATAGTTCTACTGGGGGCTCAGCACAACACACCCCTCAAATTAAACTAAGCACACCTGAAATTAAACTATGCAACTAATCCGGTAGACACTGCATTAGAACCACCATGAGCAACGACACTGCCACCTTACTCAGAGTCCTCGTCCACGTCCTCGACTTCGTCCTTGTTCCTCTTCCTCTTGGCCGATACTTCTTTGCTTGAACCGCACACTTGGCTCTTGCTCTTCATCCAACCCTTTTAGATATTGAAACAAAGGTAGCCATCCATTGAAGCATAGTGGATGTGGTATATATCTAGTACATTCCGCTGCCATGCATAACGATGAAACGTGTATTTAGGTTTCTCCAGTTTACCGTACGAAGGATGAACCATGGCTCCTGCCAGGGTCAGCATTGAAGGCTGGCCAGAGGGCAGCAGCCGATTCTTCTCGAGGTCGAAGGGGTTGCCTACAACGAGGCCTATCCGACCCAAAACTTCTTTGTCGTTCGTAAAGTCTATAGTAACAAATTTGACTAGGTTGCTCTCGAGGAAGTTCTTAAAATCCAGGTATTCAACGTCGGCATGGCATATGTGGTAGACCAAGCATAAGTCATGCACGCAAACCTGGATCACAGCGAGCTTCTTCCTCTCTTCGTCCTTTAGATCCTTCTCTCGTCCCAAGACTGTGGTGTACTCAACATCTAGCCCAGAGACCCACTCATCATGTGAGTTTTCGAACATGCGTCTGAAGCGAGAAAGGCATCCTTTCACCGTCACGGAAGAATGGGTGTAGATGACGTTGAACTCATCGCCGGTGATGGTTCTAGCCTTGTACTCACCGCCGATCATGGAGATTTGGGACGCCATGGATTTGGGAGGAGGGTTAGTATTAGTGAAACTGTCGTAATGTGAAAGGACGGGATGACTAGGAGCGAACCACCGTAATATTAAAGGACGTGCGGGGACGAGTACGAGCGAATTGCTAGCGTGCGAACGGCAGGGTAGTGGCTTTCCATTCTCCCATGATACAGGCTTCCGAGAGCCCTTGGATCTTAGATCGAATGGTTGCATGGCGTGATTCTAGACCTATGGGTGAATATCCTATCCTAGAGGGTTATTCTGCAAATTTTTAGCAACTCAGCATGCGACCATTTGATCTCAGATCCAAGGGCTTCCAGCAGCCCGTATCATGGTCGCGCCTACCACGACCGTCGCGTCGCTCGCGCGGTCGCACCCTTGGAGATTTAACATGGTGCGTTAGGCTATCTGATGTTGGCATGTCATACATAGTCATCACTTAGTCACTCATACTACAACAAGGTTAGCTATAAGGTTGGTTATAAGTGTTTGTTTACTTCTCTCTATCTCTTTCTTCATACTCCCTCCGTCCCATAGTATAAGAACATTTTTGACACTAGTGTAGTGCCAAAAATGTTCTTATATTATGGGACAGAGGGAGTAGTATTTATTGCATTTGCCAAGGAGTGACCTCTTCCAATGAAATGGTGTGCTTATTAGTTTTTTGTTGCTAAGTTTCCTTCATTTAATTAGCTATAGACTCAAAATTGTCTTTTCACCTAGGTACACGCGCTTAGCATTGTTTCTTCCTTGGGTCACCAGACTTGCCACATCAAACTTTATACCTATGTGGAAAGCTTAGCACCTGTAGGAGCAAGTAAGTACAATATTGCGCTTTACATGGCATTTTTGCATATGTGGAGGAAAGAGAGGCAAGGAAAAAGTGGAGAAGTGGGCTCTCATGCAAGAGCCAGCCTCTACTACATGGTGGAGCATTGGGAGAGGCACCTGTATGGAGGTGGTCAGGAATCGGCAGACTCACGCCGGTCGTAGCGCCGCAGTTAAAATGATAATGGCAAGTCAAATCACGGGGCCCCACCTGTCCAGCAGTAACTCGCTGTCAAATCACACAACCCTACGTTTGCAGCAGCCTACTCCCTCATCTTCTCGCATCTCTGTCGAACCAACTAAGTGGAACTGCCCTGCCTACCGCACAGGAAAAGCCCCGCCCTCGACTTTTAAATAGTACAGTGTACTGTCTTTTATCAATGGATTGCGCCATGGAGCAAAGCCTCTAGAAAACGGCTGTACACATGTACGGACTATATAGCACGCCCGTCATGTTCGCATAGCACCCCAGATGGTCGGTCGGTCTGTCACGCTGCCCTCCGAATGGAACGCGTCTCATATTGCGTTTGCACACACATGTGGGACCGCAATTGAGAACCAACCATAGGCACACTCCCCGCCCCCGCACGTCGAGTGACTTAAAGAAGAGGGAGACGAGCGATAGTACTAAAGAAGTGTTGTACTACGTTGGTGCCTGGACGATCCCTGCAAGACACGGAAGATCAGTTCGTCCATGCATGTGACCAGACTTCAGCAGACACGCATGGATTGGCTATCGTCTATATATCGTGCAGGCTGTGTTGTACATGGCTGTAGTTGTGGTGAGAAATCTAAAAAAAGGTTTCTTGTCATCTCACAAAATTAGGTGTCATGTGCTTCGGATCAAAGCGAGGGTTAAACAACGACAACTGAGTTGGGCTAGTCATTAGGGGCACATGCACGAAGACTACTCGGCTGCCATCTAGGTCAAGCCGGCTATGTTAATTAGGACATCTATCGACGGACCCCTTTTCTTCGAGTTTATCTTTAATTTGAGCTTTGTTCCTCGTCTAGTTTGTCCGTCGGGATTCATGTTGTCTCCTTTGGGCAGTGAGGTTATGATTTCTTGTCATGTGGCATTTTTTCGTGTTATATGTTATAATCCGGTGCTTCAAATCAAAATGACGACAACTGCGCCTCTGCGCCACGTGGATGAAGACTTCTCGACAGTCATTGACGAGGTCAAGCCGGCTCCGGTAGAAAAAATAAAACTAGTACTCCACTATACAGGCAGGAGCCCCCGCGCTTGCCTGCTAGTGTTGCTCTCTTCACACTGTCTCGTCCTCTCCAGATCTAAACACGACAGTGGTGGCCACACACTCTCTCTCTCTCTGCTCATCGCTGGTCAGAGATCCAGCCGGATCCCCTCCACCGGGGAAGGTGAGAAGGTGCAACGTTCACGCGGTCGTCCTCGGCGATGGATCTTACCCACTGCTGCCGCATCCCGATCAGCCTGCCTTGCCGTTCTCTCCCAAGCACCGCTGGCGAGGGAGGGCCTCCGACCCCTTCTTCCTTGCTGCCATAGTGTGGGCAGATTCGGCCTCCCACCGCCCACCTAGTGACATCCCGGCGACCATCATGTATAACTTCCTTCGAAACCGGCCTTGCTCTACTTACGGAGCTACTGACGTCGCTGCATTTGTATCTTTTACTATTTCTCAGGCCCCCTCATAGATAGGATCGACCGACTGTTCGAAAACCACCTATTTTTTTATGTTTAAGAGGTAAAACTAGTTCGTGCACTCGAATCTAGTACTACTTGGTTCAAACAAGGAAGAAAGGGGTGGGGGTGGGGGAGGATTTGTTACATGAATCTAGGACTTGGTCGAAAGAGGAAATAATGGGGGCGAAAAGTAGCAGAGACTGGCTATCCAACTAGTCTCTAGGTCTAATAGGAAAAAAAAGGGAAACACAGTACACACTCAATATAAACCCGATCTATTGGTTGAAAAAGAAAGAAAGTGGGGACTGGGGGACAAGTCAACAGAGTAAGTCTAGCACTAGATTTGCTAGCCTCACACAGTATAAGGTGGCTATACCGAACAAAAATTGGACACCCCCAGATATCATGTTCTGATGTTTGTTTGCCCGAGCCACTCTTATGTAATGCCACTGGTAAAATGTAGCAGTCGCACTGTTAAAAGTAAGGACACGTTAAACCAATGTTGTTTTCAATGTAATGCCGCCAGTAATATGAATCAATGGCACTTTTTTACATGTTCTGCTAAATTTCCCATTAAGATAAGTTGGTTCTTTTCGTTAGAAATGCAACTGTCCTGGTCCGCCTACTCTCCCGTGCCCAAAGTAATGTCATATTTAATGGTTGTCATAGTTAATCCTTATGCCCACACTAATATCTAGCAATGCCACTGCTTTAGAAATTGCTACTGTCCTTGTAGGATTGCCATTCAGATAAGGAACATGCTTCTTTTCATTTGATGCATGTTTCATCACTTGTTAGTCACCCTCTTTCCACCTTTTTTGTGCAAACAGAGATATACATTTCACGCTCGATCTTAGTTGAACTGCACAAATGATATCCAAATTATAGTTGAACATTCTAGGAGCTTCACAACCAACCTTGATGTTGCTCAATTTTATTGCAACTAATGAAGAAGAAGCTCTGTGGGTTTCGTTTTCTGATGGAAATGGAACTGGGGCTGGAGCCCTATTCTTAAAAAAATGAAGAAGAAGTTGCTAGCTCATGGGACATTGCTTCATTTTAGGTGAAATGCACCAAAAGGTCCCATGAATTGAATCATCCATGTTGGTGACTGAAAGAGCCGGTTTCAGCATCCCAGTCTAAGCACCCCCGGCCTCCATCCCTGCGATGCACGGTACACCTCGTTTGCCACCTGCTCGATCCTAGTGTCACTGATAAAATGAAGTAATAATACAGTTAAAATAGAGCGAGTGTCCTCTCTATCATTTCATTTCCAATGTAGATAAAGAAAGTGCTTCTCTTTGTTAATATATGTTTCAGCAACTAGTCCCATTGTTAATGTTTAAGCGTTTCTGCAAACTTGGGTGCTTAATTTTAGTTCATCTGTACAAAAATAGAGATTTGAATGTCTCAAGGCGCCTCCTTGTACTACCGCTGTACACTGATGTTCATCACTGGCAGAAGGTGTATCTGGGAGACTTGGGACGATTTCCAGTATGAGGCGTACCGTATGAGGCGTCGCAAGGCCCATCTCGCCCTCGCAGCACAACATACTATGATACTATCGCAATATTTTCTTCTATTTATTTTGTGTTTTTCATCAACTAGTGCCACTATAATGTAATCAGGCTTTTTCATTATCTGTGCAAACAGGGTTATTCAGCTGCATTTTGATGGAACTGCCCAAATGTACGTACGGAACCGACATATATGCAGAGTGCGAGGTGTGCCAAGTAAAAATTACCGACACCAACCATGCTGCATGCACGCATTGGCATCCATACCACCAGTGGGATGTGGGGCGCTCTCTGTGGACGGATCTTTCTCGGCGGCAAATCCTCGAACCAAATACTAGTAGCTTATATTGGCAGTTTTCTAGGGAGTACTTTTTTCTGAAAGAAGCACCAATCTATTTTTCTTTGTTTGTACTGTGTCACAACTTTGACCCAAAGGTCTAGAGATATTTTAGGATGATTGGCGTAGTACTCGGAGACTGATTGTAAGCATGATTTTCATTAGCTGTCACACTGATTGTAAGCATGAGCAGGTGGAAGATTAGGTTAGTGCGAAGCTTAGCTTAAACCCTACCACCACCGTTGAAACGAGGCGAGCGTCGAGGGAACCATGGAGAATGGCAGAGAAGCGATGTCGTGCCATCCGGCCTCCTCTTGCGGTGGGAGAAAGAATACTCATGTGGCTTCGGCTGGCTATGCACCCTCATGAATGGCACACCATACTTGATCGATTCGTTATCATCTGGGTGCTCGACCTTCGACCTGTACGCCCACCACCTCCATCTGACTGTCGCCTCGGGCGAATCTATCTGCTCCATCGCCCAGAGGAGATACTCGATGAACTCAGAGGACTGTGGCGTGACTATCGCCGAGGAGTACATGTACATCGCCGCCCTCATCACCGCTGTCTCGCTCTTTTGCATACATTGCCACATGGCCCGCACCATCCTCAAAATCTCCCACTCATTGTCAAACCAAGTAAGGATCTCCTTCAACCTGGCTAACTTTGCCTACTCGCCGCCGGCGATCTGCTTGATGCGCTGCTGCATCCTCTCCATAGATGTCCTTCTGAGTGGTCCGGTGCTAGCTTTGGAAGATGGGAGGAGAGACGGTGGTCTTGCAATAGAGTAGAGGGAGAGGCGAGACAGTGGTTTTGGAATAGAGATGATAGAGAGGAGAGGAGGTGGTTTTGCAATGGAGAAGATCAGAAGAGGGAGAGGCGAGACGGTGGTTTTGGAATGGAGATGATGGAGAGGAGAGGAGGTGGTTTTGCAATGGAGAAGAGGGAGAGGAGCGTGCGGTAGCGATTTAAGATTGGACGAGAGGGCCGGCGCACTGTGACTGGATCAAAATCAAAATCAATTTACCCTTCAATTAAGAAAGGGACCCCACATTAACTAGTCTCCCTTTTATTCTGGGTCATAATTGACCATGATTTTCGCACATAAAGTATATGTTATACGTTGCAAACATAATATAATTTGAAAGTACATTCAGATACGAACCAAATGATACAATTTTTGGTGACATGCATTCACATTTTGCTTGTCAAATACAGTACATGGTCAAACTTTGACCCAAAATACGCAAAACAACAAAAAAATCCTTCCAAAACCAGCGCCGCTCTTCCGCTCTTCTCCTCTTAAACCACCGCCGCTCCTCTCCTGTTCCAATCTAAATCCAGCGCCGTTCCTCTCCTCTTCCATTTCAAAACCACCACCCCTCCTCTCATGTTCCAGTCCAAAACCAGCGTCGCTCCTCTCCCGTTCTAATCCAAAACCAGCGCTGCTCCTCTCCTCTTCCATTCAAAAACCACCGCCAGCGAGTGAAGGTGCTGTGGAGAAGTAGATCGATGGAGGAGTAGAACTGATACGTGAGGATTGCAGACGGCGACCCTATGAAGCTAGCTAGGATGTTGGAGATACAGTCTTGGTTTGACAACAAGGACCAACTAGCAGCGACGGTGAGATCCATGGGAAAATATCAGCAACAAAGCGAAAAGGCGGTGATACTCCTAGAGGGAGTCGCGCGGGAGTACATAGAGCTGCTCCTTTGGGCCATGGAGCAAACAGATTCACCGAATCTGATCGTGAGGGAGCGATGGTGGGAGTATTGATCCCGATGGAGCATCCACTAGAGATTGAAGGGTCGAGAATCTACATGGTGCCGTTTCGGAGGGTGTTCTGCCAGAGCGTGCCGATGGAGTCTTCGTCGACTGAACCCAACTGCAAGAGGAGAAAAGCAGTTGGCCCGACGTCGCTTCCCCGCCATCCTCTCCCTCATCGTTCACATCGTCTCACGGGGCGGCTGTCTGCCGCCGAGGAATAGGAGGGGACTGCTAAGGGAGTCCTGGATTAGGGGGTCCTCGGACAGCCGGACTATATACTTTGGCCGGACTGTTGGACTATGAAGATACAAGATTGAAGGCTTTTTCCCGTGTCCGGATGGGACTCTCCTTTGCATGGAAGGCAAGCTTGGCAATTCGGATATGTAGATCTCCTTCTCTGTAACAGACTATGTGTAACCCTAGCCCCCTCCGGTGTCAATATAAACCGGAGGGTTTAGTCCGCAAGACAGGAACAATCATAATCATAGGCTAGCTTCTAGGGTTTAGCCTCTACGATCTCGTTGTAGATCAACTCTTGTAATACTCATATCATCAAGATCAATCAAGCAGGAAGTAGGGTATTACCTCCATCGAGAGGGCCCGGACCTGGGTAAACATCATGTCCCCAGCCTCCTGTTACCATTAGCCTTAGACGCACAGTTCAGGACCCCTTACCTGAGATCCGCCGGTTTTGACATCGACATTGGTGCTTTCATTGAGAGCTCCACTGTGTCGTCGCGGTAAGGTTTGATGGCTCGCCTCGTTGTCAAGGACAACATCACCTCTGGGGGAGGCCTGGCCCTAGGCCAAACTCTCCGACTAGGCGGCTTCATCATGACCGCCCGATCGGCTGTCGCGCTGACAATGACTTCTCAAGTCATCAAAAACAACCTCCACATCAACTCGGAACTTGCCGAACAGATGGATCCGATGGAGCTCTCTTCCATGAATGAGCTCTTCGATCGCATCGCCGCTCTGAGTGTCGCTACGGACTATGATCAGATTGGGCGCAAACCCAACCAAAGGGAGATTAACTCTTCGCCGGCCACCCATGAGATAGCGGTAGTGGAAGAGCAACACATTGATTCTCCCTCTATTTTGAGGATGAACTATGTCTGGATTTTTGAGCTCTCCGAGCCGGATACCCATTCGTGGGAGGACATGACCCAAACCCTGAACTTAGAATTGGGCGGCGGGCCAGAAAAATTGGGCAACATCCCGGAGCCCGAGCTTCCAAGCTCGGAAGCTTCTCTGTCCGTGGGTCTCAGATCGGGTCAGGGTTTGGACTTAAATCTACCCACCCGCCCAGATTCAAGCAATCTTTCCCACATCAGACAAGAGCCCCAAGAGACAGTACATCACTTCTGGGCCAGATTCCTCCTTGTAATGAACAAGGTTAAGGACTGTCGCGAGGACGCAATCTCATTCTTCTGCAAAAATTGCACGGACAAGGGAATCCTCAATGCCATAAGTCACCGCGACATAGTACGCTTTGCTAACTTGGCGGCCATAGTACAGAAGTACTGCGCGATGGAAAGCGCCTGGAAAACCCAAACAAAATTCTGGGATCCTCCGGCTCTCACTAAACCCTTCATCTGAACTAAAAGGGTAACCTCTCGCAAGTCACCCGATTCAATTACAAAGAAACCAAGACTCGCTGCAGGGCGTGGAACCGTATTGGAGGAATGGCTCAATGGGCCATGCAAAATTCATAGCACACCGGATACCATACCAACACATAGCCTTAGAGCATGTTGGATACTCCGGCAGGTAGCGAAGAGCGGCGAGGATCTCCTCACCAACCATACCGCAGAGCAACATCCCGCCGAATATAACAATACGATACTGACAGTCTTCGAGACTTTCGCCTCAAATAATAGGTGCAAGCGAGCACTCCGCAGCCTCGCCGAAGTCTACCACGTTGCAGCAATAAATCCACGGAACAACACGGCTATAACTTTCAATGCCAGTGACGAACCTCAATTTCGAGCAGTTCGGGCACCAGCCGCTTTGGTCCTTAGTCCAATCGTGGACGGCTTCCAGCTTACTAAAGTGCTCATGGACGGCGGCAGCAGATTAAACCTCATCTATGAGGAGACCCTCAACAAGATGGAAATAGACAAGAGCCGCATTGAGCGAAGCAGCATGACCTTCAGGGGAATTATCCCTAGTCGGGAGCCATGATGTGCGGGAAAAATCACACTAGATGTGGTATTCGGCACATCGGAGAATTACCGGTCCGAAGAAATCACATTCCAGGTGGCCCGTTCAGCAGCGGATACCACACCCTTTTAGTGCAGGATGCATTCACGAGCTTTCAAGCTATAACCCATTACGGGTACATGAAGCTCAAAATGCCCGGGCCCAATCGAATCATCACTCTAGCTAGTGATCCGGACGTCACACTCTGCACCGAAAATAAAACCGCTCCGCTGGCCCTTGAGGCATTATCCGAAGCCCTCACGGCCGAAGAACTAACCACGCTGCGCGCCACAATGGACAGGGACAACGTGATACTCGACAAACGACCCAAGTCCACCTCTTTCAAACCAGCGGACAAGATAGTCAAATTCCAGGTCCACCCAACGGACCCTGCAAAAATAGCTTCCATTGGGATACAACTGAACCCCACAATGGACGCCGCACTGCAAGAGTTCTTGCGTGAAAATTGGGACATCTTTGCCTGGCATCCTTCAGACATGCCAGGTATCCCACGCAGGCTGGCCGAACATAACCTAAACATACTGAAGGGATACAAGCCGGTCAAGCAGACTCTTCGGCGCTTTTGAGAACCTAAACGACAAGCCATGGGAGAAGAGCTAGCCAAGTTACTCGAGGCCGGATTCATCAGAGATATAAAACATCCGGATTGGCTAGCAAACCTGGTGATGGTACCAAAGAAGGACAAATCCTGGCGCCTATGTGTTGATTTCAAGAACCATAATAAGGCCTGCCCCAAGGATCCCTTCCCCCTCCCCCGCATTGATCAAATCATCGATGCTACCGCAGGACACGACTCATTGTGTTTCCTCGACGCATACTCCGGATACCATCAAATAAAGATGGCGGAGTCTGACCAAGCCGCAACGACATTCATCACACCATATGGCCCCTTCTGTTTCAACACCATGCCTTTCGGGCACAAAAACACCGGCGCAACCTATCAACGCATGATTCAGACATGCCTGGAAAAATAAATCGGCAAAACAGTGGAGGCATACGTGGACGACGTGGTCATCAAAACAAGACACGTTGAATCTTTAATAGATGACTTGAGGCTCACGTTCGACAACCTCCGAACATATGACATCAAGCTCAACCCGGAAAAATGTGTTTTCGGTGTACCCGCCGGAAAGTTGCTAGGCTTCATCGTTTCCAATAGAGGTATTGAAGCAAATCCGGCAAAAATCCGAGCTCTGTCACAGTTGGCTACCCCAACAGACCTCCAGCAAATCCAAAAATTAAATGGATGTGTGGCTGCCTTAAGCCGCTTTATCTCCCGATTAGGAGAAAAGGCACTACCTCTTTATCGCCTTCTTCGACGCACCGAACACTTCGAGTGGACGGATGCGGCCACGGCCGGACTGGAAGAAATAAAGGCCCTCTTGGCCAGCAATCCAATCCTGACCACGCCAAATACTGGCGAACCCATGCTACTACCTCCGTCTCGGTGTATAAGTCATTCGCGTAGTTCTAGGTCATCGATTTGAGGAATTAAATATGTGTTATATGTCATGAAAAGTATATCACTAGATTTCTACACAGATGTAGTTTCTAAATATATATTTTTTGTCACATATAATACATATTTAGATAGTTAAATTGTCGACCTAGAACTACGCGAATGACTTATACACCGGGACGGAGGTAGTATTATATATAGCCGCAACACACCAGGTTGTAAGTGCACTGCTCGTGGTCGAACGAGAAACGGACGAACACAAGTTCCCGCTTTAAAAGCCGGTATACTACATATCCACTGTGCTCACTCCATGCAAGTCCCGATACCAACATTATCAAAAGATAGCATACGCGGTCTTCATGGTATCCCGAAAACTAGAACACTACTTTCAAGAGTGCTCAATCACGGTGGCCTCTGAAGTACCACTCAACGATATAATAAATAACCGCGATGCCATGGGCCGGATTGCTAAATGGGCTACCGAGCTCGTCCCGTTCGACATAACATATAAACCACGGTGAGCCATTAAGTCGCAAGTACTGGCTGACTTCGTCGCCGAATTGACAGAATCCGAACTCCCTAAAGAGTACGGCGCATACTCCAACTGGATCATGCACTTCGACGGCTCAAAAATGCTGGCCGGATTGGGAGCGGGTGTTGTCCTGACATCCCCCACCGGGGATACGGTTCAGAATGTACTCCAAATACTATACACAGACTCCAACAATGCAGCTGAATACGAGGCTTTGTTGTATGGTCTTCGGATGACAGTCTCCATGGGCATCCAACGCTTAGAAGTGCACGGGGATTCGAACCGTGCAATATCTCAGATAAATGGAGACTTTGATGCCAAGGACCCGAAAATGGCGGCTTACCGTAATGCCGTCCTCACAATGTCAGCTCGGTTCGAGGGACTCGAATTCCATCATGTGGTTCGAGAAAACAATCAAGCGGCAGATATCCTTGCCCGCATCGGCGCCAAGCGTGACCCCGTCCCACCTAACATCTTCTTGGAAAGGCTGTTCAAGCCATCCATGGTATGGGAAGGGGAGACCGGCAATACTAGTCTGGAACCGAATATAACTCCAGATACCGAACCATCTGATGTAATCGGAGGCTCTGCCACCGAAATAACACCTTCTGCCCACGTGATTATGGCTGTCATTGCCCCATGGATAAAACCCATCTTAGCCTACCTAAATAGGCAAGAACTGCCTGAGGACCAAAATGAAGCACGTTGCATTGTGCGGCGCTCTAAAGCCTACAAAGTCCACGAGGGAGAGCTTTATAAGAAAAGTGCCACTGGAGTGCTCCAGAGATGCATCTCCGAAGAGGAAGGGCGGCAGCTCTTGGCCGAAATCCATGCCGGACTCGGCAGCCACCACGCTGCAGCTCGGGCACTTGTAAGCAAGGCCTTCCGTACAGGTTTTTACTAGCCGACAGCCCGAGCAGATGCACATGACCTTGTCCAACATTGCGTCGGTTGCCAACTTTTCGCCAATCAGAGCCACATGCCCCCTACCGCTCTCCAAACAATCCCCATAACTTGGCCCTTTGCGGTTTGGGGGCTTGATATGGTCGAACCCCTTAAAGGGGGAAGCCATAAGAAAAAAATACTTATTGGTCATGGTGGATAAGTTCACCAAATGGATAGAAGCCAAACCAGTGAAATCGGCCGAATCCGGACCAATGATAGACTTCATATCAAGGGTTGTGCACCGTTACGGTGTCCCCCATAGCATCATCACTGACAATGGATCAAATTTCACAGCCGATGAGGTGAAACCTTGGTGCGGCAATATGGGCATTAAGCTCGATTACGCCTCTGTCTATCACCCCCACACAAATGGTCAGGTCGAACGTGCAAATGGTCTTATCATGAGCGGCATCAAACCCAGACTAGTGCGATCCTTGAAGGAATCAGATACGCACTGGGTCGAGGAGCTCGACTCCGTACTATGGGGGCTGCAGACCACGACAAATCGCACTACCGGATACACACCATTCTTTATGGTGTACGGCATATAGGCGGTATTACCCTGCGATATTATTTATGACTCACCTCGGGTGCGCATGTATGAAGAGAGAGAAGCCAAGCTCGATCGGCAGGACAATCTAGATGCCCTGGAGGAGGAGCACGATGTAGCAAAAGCCTGTTCCGCATTCTATTAGCAGCAGGCTCGAAGGTATCAAATCAGAGAAGTGCGGGCCAAAACTTACAATATTGGCGAACTCGTTCTACGCTTACCGGAGAAGAAAAAGGACAAGCTCAAGCCCATGTGGGAGGGTCCCTTCATCATTGATAAAGTTCTCACCGAAGGAGCGTACCGCCTGCGTGATGCATCGGATAATCGACTAGAGCTGAAAACATGGAATGCAGCCAGACTCCGAAGATTCTACGCCTAAGCGCCGGACTCTGTGTTTGTCTCCGTACCTCCGCCCTTTTATATTATACCCTCTCTCTTTTTCTTCTTTCTTTTTTATATAGCTCTAGAAATCTTAAAGTGTGACACGTTTACACAATTTCGCCGCGCTATGCGTGCTACTTATACATAGGGGCTTCTTATACAGAAGCTTAATATAACTATTTTCCGGGCTTCATGCCCAGTGCACATGTGTAACTTCTCCATATGTGCCCTTTTTCTCCATTATATGCATCGATATGACTTAAGTTTTGGCCAAGCTGGGTTGCCTGGCCCTTGTGTTTATGCCCTACATTCCCGTTAATTCGGCTAGGGCATAAGGGGAGCACCTCTGCGATTGTTACTGCCGGGTTAGCCAGATGTGTACCTCAGACTGGGTGAAGCCGAAAGCTAGCGTTCTTAAGGGAATATTCGGTCGGTGAACAAAAGATGTTTTTTATCTATTACAACATAAATCCCCAGATGTTTTGTATACCGCGTCTCTATTCACAGTTCAGACATGCACATTAATGCATGCGTACCCAGGGAAAGGAACCCTTAATGGAACTATTCTCTCTGGAAGATGTTTCTTACTATCCATGTAATATAACATAACTAGTTGGGTATTTGTCTGTTCAAGCACTTATGACCCCTACGCCTGGTTTCCACACGTACCCCGGTTCTACATAACTGGGCGGGTATTCGGATACACTTTGGACTATCAGGTCCGGAGGCTGAAGCGAAAAGGTCCGCCAAGACACATGATTTACAATCTGGCTAGGGACTACATATGTCCTTGGAAGTACAAAGTCACTTCGATTGACTGAATTCTTCTTCTATACCATCCAACAGGCTATCTAGCCTACAATCATGTTGAGAATACTTTATGGCTAAAGCTACCTGGTCATATACCAGACTAACGGGGATATCTTTCCCATCTAACCCTATAGGTCCGACCTCAGCCATATGGTTCGGGTCAGTCTTGGTGTAGCGCGTCTTCACCATGGCCCAGGCTTCCCTTGCACCTTGTTGGCAGGCTGATATGTTCCATAATTGGAAGTGCCGTCGTGCTCCCTTGAGCATCTCCACAAGCTCCCCCATGCCTCCTGGCAGGGAAGTGGATGGCCACAAGGCCTGGACAATACCATGCATCACCTGCCGAATTTGTCCGTGCAGTTGTGAGAGTTCTTGGAGAAGATCGCCTACAGATCCGGGCATCTCCACTTCGGGACGACCCGTCAGCATACCTACAGACATAATTCTGTTAGCTAGTTTCTTCGCCAAACTGTATGCAGGCTCGTTCGAGCACTCACTAAAAATGCCGCGTCGAAGCCGCTTATTCTCCTTTACAGAGTCAGCAAGCTGGCCCCGCACATCTTTTAATTCAACGTCCAGCCGAGTCTTGGCGTCCTTGAGATCATTATTCTCTTGAATAACCTGTGTAAGCACGCGCTCACCAGCTTCTCGCTGTCTTTGAGCATGTTGCTCATTTTCCGATACGATCTCTGGAGTGTTTCCGGGATTGTCTGCAGAGTGTATTGTTAGATTTGCACACATGCCGAATACTAAACTGGTACATGTCAATACATTCTTTTCGATCAAGACAAGTATTACCAGAGGAGCCCTTCTTGTACTCCTTCAGTCCGGCGACTGCGGCCCGTAGCTGGGCTTTGTACTCCTCCAGCTCTTTAGATAGTGTTGGAAATATGCCCTAGAGGCAATAATAAAATGATTATTATTATATTTCCTTGTTCATGATAATTGTCTATTGTTCATGCTATAATTATGTTTTCCGGAAATCGTAATACATGTGTGAATACATAGACCACAACATATCCCTAGTGAGCCTCTAGTTGACCAGCTCGTTGATCAACAGATAGTCATGGTTTCCTGACTATGGACATTGGATGTCATTGATAACGGGATCACATCATTAGGAGAATGATGTGATGGACAAGACCCAATCCTAAGCATAGCAAAAGATCGTGTAGTTCATTTGCTAGAGCTTTTACAATGTCAAGTATCATTTCCTTAGACCGTGAGATCGTGTAACTCCCGGATACCGTAGGAGTGCTTTGGGTGTACCAAACGTCACAACATAACTGGGTGACTATAAAGGTATACTACAGGTATCCCCGAAAGTATCTGTTGGGTTGACACGGATCGAGACTGGGATTTGTCACTCTGTATGACGGAGAGGTATCTCTGGGCCCACTCGGTAATGCATCATCATAATGAGCTCAATGTGACCAAGTAGTTGGTCACGGGATCATGCATTATGGTACGAGTAAAGTGACTTGTCGGTAACGAGATTGAACGAGGTATTGGGATACCGACGATCGAATCTCGGGCAAGTAACGTACTGATTGACAAAGGGAATTGTATACGGGATTACTTGAATCCTCGACATTGTGGTTCATTCGATGAGATCATCGTGGAACATGTGGGAGCCAACATGGGTATCCAGATCCTGCTGTTGGTTATTGGATGGAGAACTGTCTCGGTCAAGTCTGCGTGATTCCCGAACCCGTAGGGTCTACACACTTAAGGTTCGGTGACACTAGGGTTGTAGAGATATTAGTATGGGGTAACCCGAAAGCTGTTCGGAGTCCCGGATGAGATCCCGGACGTCACGAGGAGTTCCGGAATGGTCCGGAGGTGAAGAATTGTATATAGGAAGTCCAGTTTCGGCCACCGGGAAAGTTTCGGGGGTCACCGGTATTGTACCGGGACCACCGGAAGGGTCCCGGGGGTCCACCGGGTGGGGCCACCTAACCCGGAGGGCCACATGGGCTGAAGTGGGAAGGTAACCAGCCCCTGGTGGGCTGGTGCACCCCCCTTGGGCGTCCCCCTGCGCCTAGGGTTGCAAACCCTAGGGGTGGGGGGCGCCCCACCTAACTTGGGGGGCAAGTTCCCCCCCCCCCTTGGCCCCCCCTTGAGATTGGATCTCTAGGGGGCCGACGCCCCCCCTAGGGCCCCTATATAAAGAGGGGGGAGGGAGGGCTGCACACCCTAGTCCCTGGCACCTCCCTCTTCCCCCGTACCACCTCTCCCTCTCGCTGAGCTTGGCGAAGCCCTGCCGAGATCGCCGCTACTTCCACCACCACGCCGTCGTGCTGCTGGATCTCCATCAACCTCTCCTTATCCCTTGCTGGATCAAGAAGGAGGATACGTCTTCCCCAACCGTACGTGTGTTGAACACGGAGGTGCCGTCTGTTCGGCACTAGGATCTTCAGTGATTTGGATCACGACGAGTACGACTCCCTCAACACCGTTCTCTTGAACGCTTCCGCTCACGATCTACAAGGGTATGTAGATGCACTCCTCTCTCTCGTTGCTAGATGACTCCATAGATTGATCTTGGTGAAGCATAGAAATTTTTTATTTTCTGCAATGTTCCCCAATAGTGGCATCATGAGCTAGGTCTATGCATAGTTTCTATGCACGAGTAGAACACAATTTTGTTGGGCATCGATTTTGTCAATTTACTTGCCACTACTAGTCTTATCTTGTTTCGGCGGCATCATGGGATGAAGCGGCCCGGACCGACCTTACACGTACGCTTACGTGAGATAGGTTCCACCGACTGACATGCACTAGTTGCATAAGGTGGCTAGAGGATGTCTGTCTCTCCCACTTTAGTCGGATCGGATTCGATGAAAAGGGTCCTTATGAAGGGTAAATAGAAATTGGCATATCATGTTGTAGTTTTGACGTAGGTAAGAAACGTTCTTGCTAGAACCCTATTGCAGCCACGTAAAAACATGCAACAACAATTAGAGGACGTCTAACTTGTTTTTGTAGCATATGCCTTGTGATGTGATATGGCTAAAAGGACGTGATGAATGATATATATGTGATGTATGAGATTGATCATGTTCTTGTAATAGGAATCACGACTTGCATGTCGATGAGTATGACAACCGGCATGAGCCATAGGAGTTGTCTTAATTGTTGTATGACCTGCGTGTCATTGAATAAATGCCATGTAATTACTTTACTTTATTGCTAAACCGTTAGCCATAGTAGTAGAAGTAATAGTTGGCGAACAACTTCATGGAGACACGATGATGGAGATCATGATGATGGAGATCATGGTGTCATGCCGGTGACGATGATGATCATGGCACCCCGAAGATGGAGATCAAAGGAGCAATATGATATTGGCCATATCATGTCACTATTTGATTGCATGTGATGTTTATCATGTTTTTGCATCTTATTTGCTTAGAAAGACGGTAGTAAATAAGATGATCCCTCATAATAATTTCAAGAAAGTGTTCCCCCTAATTGTGCGCCGTTGCGAAAGTTCATTGTTTCGAAGCACCACATGATGATCGGGTGTGATAGATTCTAATGTCCACATACAACGGGTGTAAGACAGATTTACACATGCAAAACACTTACGTTGACTTGACGAGCCTAGCATGAACATACATGGCCTCGGAACACAAGAGACCGAAAGGTCGAACATGAGTCGTATAGAAGATACGATCAACATGAAGATGTTCACCGATGATGACTAGTCCGTCTCACATGATGATCGGACACGGTCTAGTTGACTCGGATCATGGATCACTTAGATGACTAGAGGGATGTCTATCTGAGTGGGAGTTCATTAAATAATTTGATTAGATGAACTTAATTATCATGAACTTAGTCTAAAAACTTTTGCAACATGTCTTGTAGATCAAATGGCCCACGCTAATGTTGCCCTCAACTTCAACGCATTCCTAGAGAAAACCAAGCTGAAATACGATGGCAGCAACTACACGGACTGGGTCCGGAACTTGAGGATCATCCTCATACCTGCCAAAAGAGCATATGTCCTAGATGCACCGCTAGGTGAAGCACCCATTTTCCCCGTAACTCAAGACGTTATGAACGCATGGCAGTCCCGTGTTGATGACTACTCCCTCGTTTAGTGGAGCATGCTTTACAGCTTAGAACCGGGGCTCCAAAAGCGTTTTGAGCAACACGGAGCATATGAGATGTTCGAAGAGCTGAAAATGGTTTTCCAAGCTCATGCCCGGGTCAAGAGATATGAAGTCTCTAACAAGTTTTACAATTGTAAGATGGAGGAAAATAGTTCTGTCAGTGAGCACATACTCAAAATGTCTGGGTTGCACAAGTGCTTGTCCCAGCTGGACATTAACCTCCGGATGAGGCGGTCATTAACAGAATCCTTCAGTCGCTCCCACCTAACTACAAGAGCTTTGTGATGAACTACAATATGCAGGGGATGGTGAAAACTATTCCTGAAGTATTTTCAATGCTGAAATCAGCGGAGGTGGAAATCAAAAAGGAACATCAAGTGTGGATGGTCAATAAAACCACTAGTTTCAAGAAAGGCAAGGGTAAAAAGAACTTCACGAAGGACAGCAAGGGAGTTGCCGCGCCCGGTAAGCCAGCTGCCGGGAAGAAGCCAAAGCATGGAGCCAAACCTGAGACTGAGTGCTTTTATTGCAAGGGAAGCGGACACTGGAAGCGGAACTGCCCCAAGTACTTAGCAGACAAGAAGGTTGGCAACACTAAAGGTAGATGTGATATACATGTAATTGATGTGTACCTTACCAATACTCGTAGTAGCTCCTGGGTATTTGATACCGGTGCGGTTGCTCATATTTGTAACTCAAAACAGGAGCTGCGGAATAAACGGAGACTGGCGAAGGACGAGGTGACGATGCGCGCCGGGAATGGTTCCAAGGTCGATGTGATCGCCGTCGGCACGCTACCTCTACATTTACCTATGGGATTAGTTTTAAACCTCAATAATTGTTATTTAGTGCCAGCTTTGAGCATGAACATTGTATCTGGATCTCGCTTAATACGAGATGGCTACTCATTTAAATCCGAGAATAATGGTTGTTCTATTTATATGAGAGATATGTTTTATGGTCATGCCCCGCTGGTCAATGGTTTATTCTTAATGAATCTCAAACGTGATGTTACACATATTCATAGTGTGAATACCAAAAGATGTAAGATTGATAATGATAGTCCCACATATCTGTGCCACTACTGCCTTGGTCACATTGGTGTCAAACGCATGAAGAAGCTCCATACAGATGGACTTTTGGAGTCTCTTGATTTCGAATCATTTGACATGTGTGAACCATGCCTCATGGGTAAAATGACCAAGACTCCGTTCTCCGGAACAATGGAGCGAGCAACCAACTTATTGGAAATTATACATACTGATGTGTGCGGTCCAATGAGCGTTGAGGCTCGCGGTGGCTATCGTTATGTTCTCACTCTCACTGATGACTTAAGTAGATATTGGTATGTCTATTTGATGAAACACAAGTCTGAGACCTTTGAAAAGTTCAAGGAATTTCAGAATGAGGTAGAGAATCAACGTGACCGAAAAATAAAGTTCTTACGATCAGATCGTGGAGGAGAATATTTAAGTCACGAATTTGGTACACACTTAAGGAAATGTGGAATAATTTCACAACTCACGCCGCCTGGAACACCTCAGCGCAAAGGTTTGTCCGAACTTCATAATCGCACTCCATTGGATATGGTGTGATCTATGATGTCACTCACCGATTTACTGCTATCATTTTGCGGATATGCTCTAGAGACAGCTACATTCACTTTAAATAGGGCACCGTCTAAATCCGTTGAGACGACACCGTATGAATTATGGTTTGGGAAGAAACCTAAGCTGTCGTTTCTAAAAGTTTAGGGATGCGATGCTTATGTCAAGAAACTTCAACCTGAAAAGCTCGAACACAAGTCGGAAAAATGCGTCTTCATAGGATACCCTAAGGAAACCATTGGGTATACCTTCTACCTTAGATCCGAAGGCAAGATCTTTGTTGCCAAGAACGGGTCCTTTCTGGAGAAAGAGTTTCTCCCGAAAGAAATAAGTGGGAAGAAAGTAGAACTCGATGAAGTACTGCCTCTTGAACCGGAAAGTAGTGCAGCTCAGGAAGATGTTCCTGTGGTGCCTCCACCAACTAGAGAGGAAGTTAATGATGATGATTAAGGTACTTCGGATCAAGTTGCTACTGAACTTTGTAGGTCCACAAGGACATGTTCCACACCTGAATGGTATGGCAACCCTGTCCTAGAAATCATGTTGTTAGACAACGGTGAACCTTCGAACTATGAAGAAGCGATGCCGGGCCCAGATTCCAACAAATGGCTTGAAGCCATGCAATCCGAGATAGGATCCATGTATGAAAACAAAGTGTGGACTTTGACAGACTTTCCCGATGATCTGCGAGCGATAGAAAACAAATGGATCATTAAGAAGAAGACGGAGGCAGATGGTAATATTACCATCTATAAAGCTCGACTTGTCGCCAAGGGTTATCGGCAAGTTCAAGGGGTTGACTACGATGAGACCTTCTCTCCAGTAGCAAAGTTGAAGTCCGTCCGAATCATGTTAGCAATTGCCGCATACTATGATTATGAGATATGGCAAATGGACGTCAAAACGGCATTCCTTAACGACTATCTTAAGGAAGAACTATATATGATGCAGCCGGAAGGTTTTGTCGATCCTAAGAATGCTAACAAGGTATGAAAACTCCAGCGATCCATTTATGGGCTGGTGCAAGCATCTCGAAGTTGGAACATTCGCTTTGATGAGAAGATCAAAGCGTTTGGGTTTATGCAGACTTATGGAGAAGCCTGCGTTTACGAGAAAGTGAGTGGGAGCTCTGTAGCATTTCTCATATTATATGTTATGACATACTTTTGATGGGAAATGATATAGAACTTTTGGACAACATTAAGGCCTACTTGAATAAGTGTTTTTCAACGAAGGACCTTGGAGAAGCTGCTTACATATTAGGCATCAAGATCTATAGAGATAGATCGAGACGCCTCATAGGTCTTTCACAAAGCACATACCTTGATAAGATATTGAAGAAGTTCAATATGGATCATGATGACCCACAAGTATAGGGGATCTATCGTAGTCCTTTCGATAAGTAAGAGTGTCGAACCCAACAAGGAGCAGAAGGAAATAATAAGCGGTTTTCAGCAAGGTATTCTCCGCAAGTACTGAAATAAGTGGTAACAGATAGTTTTGTGATAAGATAAATCGTAACGAGCAACAAGTAACAAAAGTAAATAAAGTGAAGCAAGGTGGCCCAATCCTTTTTATAGCAAAGGACAAGCCTGGACAAACTCTTATAATAGGAAAAGTGCTCCCGAGGACACATGGGAATATCGTCAAGCTAGTTTTCATCACGCTCATATGATTCGCGTTCGGTACTTTGATAATTTGATATGTGGGGGGACCGGTGCTTGGGTGCTGTTCTTACTTGAACAAGCATCCCACTTATGATTAACCTCTATTGCAAGCATCCGCAACTACAACAAAAGTATTAAGGTAATCCTAACCATAGCATGAAACATATGGATCCAAATCAGCCCATTACGAAGCAACGCATAAACTAGGGTTTAAGCTTCTGTCACTCTAGCAACCCATCATCTACTTATTACTTCTCAATGCCTTCCTCTAGGCCCAAGTAATGGTGAAGTGTTATGTAGTCGACGTTCACATAACACCACTAGAGGATAGACAACATACATCTTATCAAAATATCGAACGAATACCAAATTCACATGACTATTTATAGCAAGACTTCTCCCTTGTCCTCAGGAACAAACGTAACTACTCACAAAGCATATTCATGTTCATAATCATAGGGGTAATAATATGCATAAAGGATCTGAACGTATGATCTTCCACCAAGTAAACCAACTAGCATCAACTACAAGGAGTAATCAACACTACTAGCAACCTACTAGCACCAATCCCGGACTTGGAGACAAGAATTGGATACAAGAGATGAACTAGGGTTTGGAGATGAGATGGTGCTGGTGAAGATGTTGATGGAGATTGCCCTCTCCCGATGAGAGGATGGTTGGTGATGACGTTGGTGATGATTTCCCCCTCGCGGAGGGAAGTGTCCCCGGCAGAACAGCTCTGCCGGAGCCCTAGATTGGTTCTGCCAAGGTTCCGCCTCGTGGCGGCGGAGTCTCATCCCGAAAGGTTGCTTGATGTTTTTTTCTCATAGAAAGACTTCATATAGGAGAAGATGGGCGTCGGAAAGCCACCAGGGGGCCCACGAGGTAGGGGGCGCTCCCTAGGGGGGGGGGGCGTGCCCCCCACTCTCGTGAGCCGGGTGTGGGCCCCCTGGCCTTCATCTTTGGCGACGATTTTTCTTTATCTATTTTAAGATATTCCGTGGAGTTTTAGGACTTTTGGAGTTGCGCAGAATAGGTCTCCAATATTTGCTCCTTTTCCAGCCCAGAATTCCAGCTGTCGGCATTCTCCTTCTTCATGTAAACCTTGTAAAATAAGATAGAATAGCCATAAGTATTGTGACATAACGTGAAATAACAGCCCATAATGCAATAAATATTGATATAAAAGCATGATGCAAAATGGACGTATCAACTCCCCCAAGCTTAGACCTCGCTTGTCCTCAAGCGAAAAGCCGATAACAATAAATATGTCCTCATGTTTCAAGGTGGAGGCGTCGATAAAAATAAATTACGGACATGAAGGCATCATGATTATTTTCATAACAGCAACATGTAAAGATTTTGTCATATTATTACTTATGTTCAAGTGATGATTTTTCACAATGCAAAAATATGAATCAGAAACCTTATTGAGCACCAACAAATTATAGTCTCAGTCATTGAAGCAATTGCAATTTATCATAACATCGGAAAGAGTTTATGTCAGAGCTTAAAAGCAAGTCCACATACTCAACTATCACTTAATCCTTCATAATTGCTAACACTCATGCAATACTTATGGTTACGGAGTTTTAATCGGACACAGAGAAAGATAGGGGCTTATAGTTTTGCCCCATAACCTTTTACCTCAAGGGTAATGTCAACAACAATAATTCATGCTCTCCTACATCCAATTAGATATATATATATATATCATGTTCTTTCCAACATGCTGAGCTCGCCAAAGGATAAAATGAAAAAGGAACGGTGAAGATCACCGTGACTCTTGCATAAAGTAGAGAATAGTAATAGAAGATAAGCCCTTCGCAGAGGGAAGCAGAGGTTGTCATGCACGTTTAGGGTTGATGCACAAAATCTTAATGCAAAAGAACGTCACTTTATATTACCCCTTGCATGTGGACCTTTATTATGCAGTCCGTTGCTTTTATTACTTCCACAACAAGTTCGTACAAAGCATATTTTATCTACACTAATAAGTCATGCATATTTAGAGAGCAATTTTTATTGCTTGCACCGATGACAACTTACTTGAAGGATCTTACTCAATCCATAGGTAGATATGGTGCACTCTCATGGCAAAACTGGTTTAAGGGTATTTGGAAGCACAAGTAGTATTTCTACTTGGTGCTGAGAATTTGGCTAGCATGAGGGTGAAAGGCAAGCTCAACATGTTAGAGGATCCATGACAACATACTTTATCTCAGATGTAAGAAAACATAACTCATTATGTTGTCTTCCTTGTCCAACCTCAACTCTTTAGCATGTCATATTTATGTGAGTGCTCCCAATCATAAGAGATGTCAATGATAATGTATCTATATGTGAAACCTCTCTTTCCTTATTACTTCCTATTAATTGCAACGATGACCAAAGCTATATTTGCCAACTCCCAACAACTTTTAATCATCATAGTCTTTTCTATGTGAAGTCATTACTCTCAATAAGATCAATATGAACTATTTGTTTCTTTTTATTCTTTTTTCTTCTTTCTATTCACCCAAGATCATGGCAAAATAATCAAGCCCTTGACTCAACACTAATCTTTATTATATAGATAGCTCACGGACTCGATTACATAGAGGGATCGTAAAGCAAAACTTAAAACTAGATCATGCCAAGACTTTATTCTACTAAATTAAGATACTACTAAAAGGATCGAACTAAGAAAAACGGTAAAGATAGGAGTTGTGATGGTGATACGATACCAGGGCACCTCCCCCAAGCTTGGCGGTTGCCAAGGGGAGTGCCCATACCCATGTGATTATTTATTCGGAGGTGATGGAGGTGAAGTTGTTGCACTTTTCTTCTCTAGCTTACACCTGAGGCTAAAATTTTCCTCCCTCAGATCCTCATTCTCGAGCTCAAGTTTCATTATCTTCTTGCATTGTGTTGCCTTAATATCCTTCAAAAAACATGGTGGGATGGATTGGACCTTAGGGAGGCTTGACTTCTTGAACTCCACATGCATATCACCAGGTTGAGGCAGTGGGTCGTCCTCTTCATCAGAGCTTGTCTCCTCCTTCCTCTCTGGATCATAGTCTTCTTCTTCCTCTATGGTCCAGCCATAGTGTTCCACATCCCCATATACTTTTGGATTTGCAATATAATCAGCTATGTAGCTCTCTCCCTCCGAATCTTGGGACGACATCTTGTTCAAATCTGCAGCAGGAATAGCTCGAAACGAAAACAGAGGAGATTTGCGTTATACGAGAGTCAAAACCTTTGGGAGAATATATAATGAATTTTTACCGACCAAAATACGTATCGTACAAGAAAACGGAGTCCGGAGGGCACTCGAGGTGCTCACGAGGTAGGGGGTGCACCCAGGGGGTAGGGCGCGCTCTCCACCCTCGTAGAAGCCTCGTGTCCTTCCCGGACTGCCACTTATTTTTCTATTTTTATAAATATTCCAAAACGGAGAAATATTGCCTTAAATATTGTTTTGGAGTCGGTTTACTTACCGTACCACATACCTATTTCTTTTCGGGGTCTGAAACGGCCTGGAAAGTGTCCCTTATGTATTCCTCCGGGGTTAAGGTTTCAATAATATTTGTTTCAACATTTATGGGATTACCTGAGATATAATGTTTGATTCTTTGACCGTTTACCACCTTCGGGTTTGTACCTTCAAAGTTGTTGATTTTTATGGCACCAGAACGATAGACCTCCTCGATAACGTAGGGACCTTCCCATTTGGAGAGAAGTTTTCCTGCAAAAAATCTTAAACGAGAGTTGTATAGCAATACATAATCACCTACATTAAACTCACGCTTTTGTATTCTTTTGTCATGCCATCTTTTAACTTTTTCTTTAAACAACTTGGCATTTTCATAAGCTTGGATTCTCCATTCATCAAGTGAGATAATATCAAATAACCTCTTCTCACCGGCAAGTTTGAAATCATAGTTGAGCTCTTTAATGGCCCAATATGCCTTATGTTCTAGTTCGAGAGGTAAGTGACATGCTTTTCCATAGACCATTTTGTACGGAGACATAACCATAGGATTTTTATATGCAGTTCTATAGGCCCATAATGCATCATCAAGTTTCTTGGACCAATTCTTTCTAGACCTATTAACAGTTTTTTGCAAAATCAATTTGAGCTCTCTATTTCTCAATTCTACTTGACCGCTAGACTGCGGGTGATATGGAGATGCAATCCTATGATTAACGTCATATTTAGCAAGCATTTTATGGAAAGCACCATGAATAAAGTGTGAACCACCATCAGTCATTAAATATCTAGGTACTCCGAACCTCGGAAAAATAACTTCCTTAAGCATTTTAATAGAAGTGTTATGAACAGCACTACTAGTTGGAATAGCTTCTACCCACTTAGTAATGTAATCAACAGCAACTAAAATATGCGTATATCCATTAGAGGCAGGAAAAGGTCCCATATAATCAAAGCCCCAAACATCAAATGGTTCAATAACAGGTGAATAATTCATAGGCATTTCTTGACGTCTACTAATATTACCAATTCTTTGACATTCATTGCAAGACAAAACAAACTTACGGGCATCCTTGAAGAGGGTAGGCCAATAAAATCTGGATTGCAATACCTTATGTGCAGTTCTATCTCCAGCATGGTGTCCTCCATAATCTTTGGAGTGACACTTGCATAGGATGTGTTCCTGTTCATGCTCAGGTACACAACATCTGATAACACCATCTACTCCTTGCTTATAAAGATGTGGGTCATCCCAAAAGTAATGTTGCAAATCATAGAAAAACGTTTTCTTTTGTTGGTATGTGAAGCTAGGTGGTATAAATTTGGCGACAATATAATTAGCATAATCAGCATACCATGGAGTGCTACGAGAAGTGCTTATGACACTTAGTTGCTCATCAGGGAAGCTATCATCAATAGGTAGTGGGTCATCAAGAACATTCTCTAACCTAGATAAGTTATCTGCAACGGGGTTCTCAGCTCCTTTTCTATCAACAATATGCAAATCAAATTCTTGCAGCAAGAGAACCCATCTAATAAGTCTAGGTTTTGCATCTTTCGTTTCCATAAGATATTTAATAGCACCATGATTAGTGTGAATAGTTACTTTAGAGTCTACAATATAAGGTCTGAATTTATCATAAGCAAATACAACTGCTAAAAGTTCTTTTCGGTAGTAGCATAATTTCTTTGAGCATTGTCTAGAGTCTTACTAGCATAATGAATAACATTTAATTTCTTATCAACTCTTTGCCCTAGAACAACACCTACAACATAATCACTAGCATCACACATAATTTCAAAGGGTAAATTCGAATCAGGTGGTTGAACAACACGTGCAGAGACTTATGCTTTCTTAAGTATTTCAAATGCTTCTACACAATCATCATCAAAGACAAATGGTACATCTTTTTGTAATAAATTAGTCAGAGGCCTAGAAATTTTTGAGAAGTCCTTAATGAACCTCCTATAAAATCCAGTGTGACCAAGGAAACTTCTTATAACTTTGATGTCCTTGGGACATGGCATCTTTTCAATAGCATCAACCTTGGCTTTATCAACTTCAATACCTCTTTCAGAAACTTTGTGCCCCAAGACAATACCTTCATTAACTATAAAGTGGCACTTTACCCAATTCAAGACAAGATTAGTTTCTTCACATCTCTGCAAAACTCGATCAAGACTGCTCAAGCAATCATCAAAAGAGGAGCCATGGACGGAAAAATCGTCCATGAAAACCTCACAAATTTTTTCACAAAAGTCATAGAATATAGCCATCATGCATCTTTGAAAGGTAGCAGGTGCATTACATAAACCGAAAGGCATACGTCTATAAGCAAAAGTACCAAAAGGGCATGTAAAAGTAGTCTTTGATTGATCTTTAGCCGACACAGGTATTTGAGAGAAACCAGAATAACCATCTAGAAAGCAATAATGTGTATGTTTGCATAATCTTTCTAGCATTTGATCAATAAAAGGTAAGGGGTAATGATCTTTCTTAGTAGCTTTATTTAATTTGCGGAAATCGATTACCATCCTATAGCCTGTGATAATTCTTTGCGGGATCAATTCATCTTTATCATTAGGGACAATAGTAATACCTCCCTTCTTAGGGACACAATGGACAGGACTTACCCACTGACTATCAGCAACGGGATAAATTATACCTGCCTCCAGAAGCTTAAGTATTTCTTTTCTTACCACTTCTTTCATTTTAGGATTCAGACGTCGTTGAGGATCACGAACTGGTTTGGCATCCGCTTCCAAATTTATTTTATGTTGACATAGCGTGGGACTAATGCCCTTAAGATCATCAAGAGTATATCCAATAGCGGCACGGTGCTTCTTCAGAGTTTTCAATAATCTTTCTTCTTCATGCTCTGAAAGGTTAGCACTAATAATAACATGATATATTTTCTTTTCATCAAGATAAGCATATTTAAGATTATCTGGCAACGGTTTAAGCTCAAACACGGGATCACCCTTGGGTGGAGAAGGATCCCCTAGAATTTCAACAGGCAAATTGTGTTGCAGAATAGGTTCCTATTTAAAGAATACTTCATCTATTTCCCTTCTTTCATTCATGAACATATCATTTTCATGATCTAGCAAATATTGTTCTAAAGGGTCACTGGGAGGTATAGCGATAGAAGCAAGACCAATAATTTCATCCTTACTAGGCGGTTCTTCCTCACGATGTTGTTTAGTACATTTAGAGAAATTAAACTCATGAACCATATCATCAAAGCCAATAGTAATAACATTCTTTTTGCAGTCTATCTTAGCATTAACAGTACTCAAGAAGGGTCTACCAAATATAATGGGACAAAAGCTATCTTGTGGAGAACCAAGAACAAGAAAATCAGTGGGATATTTGGTCTTTCCACACAAGACTTCAACATCTCTAACAATTCCCATTGCAGATATAGTATCTCTATTGGCAAGTTTAATTGTAACATCAATATCTTCTAACTCAGCAGGTGCAATATCATGCATAATTTCTTTGTATAAGTCAATGGGTATTACACTAGCACTAGCACCCATATCACATAAGCCATGATAACAATGATCTCCTATTTTAAAAGAAATAACAGGCACGCCTACCACAGGTCTATGTTTATCTCTAGCACAAGGTTTAGCAATTCTAGCAGTTTCACCATGGAATTGAATAACATGCCCATCGATATTATTAGACAAGAGATCTTTAACAATAGCAATATTGGGTTCTACTTTGACTTGCTCAGGAGGTGTATAAGTTCTAACATTGCTTTTATGAACAACAGTTGCAGCTTTAGTGTGATCCTTCATTCTAACAGGGAAAGGTGGTTTCTCAACATAAGAAGTGGGAACAATAGGATCATTATAAGTGACAGTCTTTTCTTCAACTTTAATAGGTTTAGCTACTTTTACTTCTATGGGAGGATGATATTTAAACCACTTCTCCTTGGGGAGATCAATATAAGTAGCAAAAGATTCACAGAAAGAAGCTACTATCTCAGAGTCAAGTCCACATTTAGTGCTAAACTTACGTAAAATATCGGTATCCATAAAAGATTTAACACAATCAAACTTAGGTGTCATACCGAACTCCTTACCTTCGTCGAGGTCCCAATCTTCAGAGTTGCGTTTAATTCTATCCAATAAATTCCATTTAAATTCAATAGTCTTCATCATAAAAGAGCCAGCACAAGAAGTATCGAGCATGGTGCGATTGTTATCAGAAAGCCGAGCATAAAAACTTTGCATAATTACTTCTCTTGAGAGCTCATGATTGGGGCATGAATATAACATTGATTTTAGCCTCCCCCAAGCTTGAGCGATGCTTTCTCCTTCGCAAGGCCAAAAATTATATATATAATTGCGATAACGATGAACAAGATGCATAGGGTAATACTTTTGATGAAATTCCAATTTCAATCTTTTATAGTTCCATGATCTCATATCATCACATAGCCTGTACCATATCAATGCGTCTCCCTTCAAAGATAAAGGGAAGGCCTTCTTCTTAACAACATCAGCGGGTATACCTGCAAGCTTAAATAATCCACAAACTTCATCCACATAGCGTAGATGTTCATCAGGATGCTTTTTCCCATCTCCTGTAAAAGTGTTAGCTAGCAGTTTTCCATCATAACCGAAGGAATTTCAAAAGGAGTTTCATTTTCAATAGGTTCAGTAGGTTGAGTAGGTTGAGGAGAAACTCTTTGCTCTACTGGACGGGGTGAAGATACCCCGAACAATCCCCTCAGAGAATTACTTTCCATAGTAACAAGTGACAGAAAATTTCAGCACACTATATAAATTTTTCCTTACCAAATTCCACCTACCAAAGGCGCTACACTCCCCGACAATGGCGCCAGAAAAGAGTCTTGATGATCCACAAGTATAGGGGATCTATCCTAGTCCTTTCGATAAGTAAGAGTGTCGAACCCAACGAGGAGCAGAAGGAAATGATAAGCGGTTTTCAGCAAGGTATTCTCTGCATGTACTGAATAAGTGATAACAGATAGTTTTGTGATAAGATAAATCGTAACGAGCAACAAGGAACAAAAGTAAATAAAGTGCAGCAAGGTGGCCCAATCCTTTTTATAGAAAAGGACAAGCCTGGACAAATTATTATAATAGGAAAAGCGCTCCCGAGGACACATGGGAATATCGTCAAGCTAGTTTTCATCACGCTCATATGATTTGCGTTCGGTACTTTGATAATTTGATATGTGGGGGGACCGGTGCTTGGGTGCTGTTCTTACTTGAACAAGCATCCCACTTATGATTAACCACTATTGCAAGCATCCGCAACTACAACAAAAGAATTAAGGTAAACCTAACCATAGCATGAAACATATGGATCCAAATCAGCCCCTTACGAAGCAACGCATAAACTAGGGTTTAAGCTTTTGTCACTCTAGCAACCCATCATCTACTTATTACTTCCCAATGCCTTCCTCTAGGCCCAAGTAATGGTGAAGTGTTATGTAGTCGACGTTCACATAACACCCCTAGAGGCTAGACAACATACATCTTATCAAAATATCGAACGAATATAAAATTTACATGACTATTTATAGAAAGACTTCTCCCTTGTCCTCAGGAACAAACGTAACTACTCACAAAGCATATTCATGTTCATAATCAGAGGGGTAATAATATGCATAAAGGATCTGAATGTACGATCTTCCACCAAATAAACCAACTAGCATCAACTACAAGGAGTAATCAACACTACTAGCAACCTACTAGCACCAATCCCGGACTTGGAGACAAGAATTGGATACAAGAGATGAACTAGGGTTTGGAGATGAGATGGTGCTGGTGAAGATGTTGATGGAGATTGCCCTCTCCCGATGAGAGGATGGTTGGTGATGACGTTGGTGATGATTTCCCCCTCCCAGAGGGAGGTGTCCCCGGCAGAACAGCTCTGCCGGAGCCCTAGATTGGTTTCGCCAAGGTTCCGCCTCGTGGCGGCGGAGTCTCGTCCCGAAACGTTGCTTGATGTTTTTTTCTCATCAAAAGACTTCATATAGGAGAAGATGGGAGTCGGAGAGCCACCAGGGGAGCCACGAGGTAGGGAGGCGCGCCCCGACCCTCATGAGCAGGGTGTGGGCCCCCTGGCCTTCATCTTTGGCGATAATTTTTCTTTATTTATTTTAAGATATTCCGTGGAGTTTCAGGACTTTTGGAGTTGCGCAGAATAGGTCTCCAATATTTGCTCCTTTTCCAGCCAAGAATTCCAGCTGCCGGCATTCTACTTCTTCATGTAAACCTTGTAAAATAAGAGAGAATAGCCATAAGTACTGTGACATAACGTGAAATAATAGCCCATAATGCAATAAACATTGATATAAAAGCATGATGCAAAATGGACGTATCAGATCAGTCCAAGAAGGGGTTCTTGCCTGTGTTGCAAGGTGTGAAATTGAGCTCGGCTCAATGCCCGACCACGGCAGAAGATAGAGAAAAGATGAGTGTCATCCCCTATGCCTCGGCTATAGGGTCTATTATGTATGCCATGTTGTGTACCAGACCTGATGTAAACCTTGCCGTAAGTTTGGTAGGAAGGTACCAAAGTAATCCCGGCATGGAACACTGGACAGCGGTCAAGAATATCCTGAAGTACCTGAAAAGGACTAGGGATATGTTTCTCGTTTATGGAAGTGACGAAGAGCTCGTCGTAAAGAGTTACGTCGATGATAGCTTCGACACAGATCTGGATGACTCTAAGTCACAAACCGGATATGTGTATATTTTTAATGGACGGGCAGTAAGCTGGTGTAGTTGCAAGCAAAGCGTCGTGGCAGGATCTACATGTGAAGCGGAGTACATGGCAGCCTCGGAGGCAGTGCATGAAGCAATATGGATGAACGAGTTCATCACCGACCTAGGAGTCATACCCAATGCGTCGGGGCCGATCACTCTCTTCTGTGACAACACTGGAGCTATTGCCCTTGCCAAGGAGCCCAGGTTTCACAAGAAGACCAGGCACATCAAGCGTTGCTTCAACTCCATTCGTGAAAATGTTCAAGATGGAGACATGGATATTTGCAAAGTGCATACGGATCTGAATGTCGCAGATCCGTTGACTAAACCTCTTCCGCGAGCAAAACAAGATCAACACCAGAACTCTATGGGTGTTCGATTCATCACAATGTAACTAGATTATTGACTCTAGTGCAAGTGGGAGACTGTTGGAAATATGCCCTAGAGGCAATAATAAAATGATTATTATTATATTTCCTTGTTCATGACAATTGTCTATTATTCATGCTATAATTGTGTTATTCGGAAATCGTAATACATGTGTGAATACATAGACCACAACATATCCCTAGTGAGCCTCTAGTTGACTAGCTCGTTGATCAACAGATAGTCATGGTTTCCTGACTATGGACATTGGATGTCATTGATAACGGGATCACATCATTAGGAGAATGATGTGATGGACAAGACCCAATCCTAAGCGTACCACAAGATCATGTAGTTCGTTTGCTAGAGCTTTTCCAATGTCAAGTATCATTTCCTTATACCATGAGATCGTGTAACTCCCAGATACCGTAGGAGTGCTTTGGGTGTACCAAACATCACAACGTAACTGGGTGGCTATAAAGGTATACTACAGGTATCCCCGAAAGTATCTGTTGGGTTGACACGGATAGAGACTGGGATTTGTCACTCCGTATGACGGAGAGGTATCTCTGGGCCCACTCGGTAATGCATCATCATAATGAGCTCAATGTGACCAAGTAGTTGGTCACGGGATCATGCATTACGGTACGAGTAAAGTGACTTGCTGGTAACGAGATTGAACGAGGTATTGGGATACCGGCGATCGAATCTCGGGCAAGTAACGTACCGATTGACAAAGGGAATTGTATACGAGATTACTTGAATCCTCGACATCGTGGTTCATTCGATGAGATCATCATGGAACATGTGGGAGCCAACATGGGTATCCAGATCCCGCTGTAGTTATTGGCCGGAGAACTGTCTCGGTCATGTCTGCGTGATTCCCGAACCCGTAGGGTCTACACACTTAAGGTTCGGTGACGCTAGGGTTGTAGAGATATTAGTATGCGGTAACCCGAAAGTTGTTTGGAGTCCCGGATGAGATCCCGGACATCACAAGGAGTTCCGGAATGGTCCGGAGGTGAAGAATTGTATATAGGAAGTCCAGTTTCAGCCACCGGGAAAGTTTTGGGGGTAACCGGTATTGTACCGGGACCACGGGATGGGTCCCGGGGGTCCACCGGGTGGGGCCACCTATCCCGGAGGGCCACATGGGCTTAAGTGGGAAGGGAACCAGCCCCTGGTGGGCTGGTGCACCCCCCTTGGGCGTCCCCCTGCGCCTAGGGTTGGAAACCCTAGGGGTGGGGGGCGCCCCACCTAACTTGGGAGGCAAGTTCCCCCCTTGCCCCTTCCTTGAGATTGGATCTCTAGGGGGCCGGCGTCCACCCTAGGGCCCCTATATAAAGAGGGGGGAGGGAGGGCTACGCACCCTAGTCCCTGGCGTCTCCCTCTCCCCCCGTACCACCTCTCCCTCTCGCTGAGCTTGGCGAAGCCCTGCCGAGATCGCCGCTACTTCCACCACCACGCCGTCATGCTGCTGGATCTCCATCAACCTCTCCTTTCCCCTTGCTGGATCAAGAAGGAGGATACGTCTTTCCCAACCGTACGTGTGTTGAACGCGGAGGTGCCGTCCATTCGGCACTAGGATCTTCAGTGATTTGGATCACGACGAGTACGACTCCCTCAACCCCATTCTCTTCAACGCTTCCGCTCACGATCTACAAGGGTATGTAGATGCACTCCTCTCTCTCGTTGCTAGATGACTCCATAGATTGATCTTGGTGAAGCATAGAATTTTTTTATTTTCTGCAACGTTCCCCAACAGATAGCTGGGTATTCTTCTCTGTAAGAACGTATGCATATAATTGATCCTTAAATCAGTTGTGCCAACTGTTTCAACTCTCAGGGGCTACTGGTATACATACTTATCAGATTTTCTTACCTGTATGTCCTGCACGTACTGCTCTGTAGCTCTGGTAAGGCCATCTTGAGCAGCTCGGATGTACGCGTCCCCTGAGTTGAAGGCATTGAACGCCTCTTTAGAGAAATTAGGGTCGCGTAGTGTGGCCCGTCTACGCCTGTGATTCATGGCGCTCTCCACTTAGGAGTTTGTAGTGGATAATTTATCCGCATCCTCTATAGGAGGACCACCCGGTGTTGTCCCCGTGTTAATCTCCGCCCTTGAGTCCGGCCTCGGAGTCCGGCTGGTGGAGGTGTGACCCGCAGTCTCTCCGGATACAGTCCGGCAAGCACTTTTTCTGCCGGGAAACCATGAACATTGTTATATTTCAAAGACGATAATCGCGGAGCATGTTTTAAATTATACCTCTGTGACGGCGTCTCAATCCTAACCGCTTTCCTCTTAAGCATGCCTGGCTTGGGTGCCCCTTGCTGATGAGCCCCCGTGGGCTCGGTGCGGCGCCCCGGCAGCCGTTTCTATAAAGTACAATATATGTACGTGAGGTAAGGCATAAAAGAAGGAATCCTTTTCGGAAGTTAGGACTCTGGTTTTACTTACCTTCGATGCAGGGAGCAGTCCGGGATAGTCGGCAATGATGGCCACTAGAGTGTCGTCACGGCTTGCCTGGTAAAATGTCCCATCGACCAGCTCCACAGATATGTCTGAATTTTCTTCAAGTCCGGGGTCGAGGGCCCGGTCAGGGTCCTCTGTCTGTGGAGATGGGTTGTGAATCTCCCTCACGGCCTTTTGCAGTTCTTGCTTGGAATTGGCAAGGTGAGTATTTATGATAGAAAGTACGGGAGTGACGGGAGTTGAGTAAAGGATAGCAGCTCACCCAGCTTGGGGGGTTGTACATAGAAAATCCATCCCGTGGATTAATACGGAGGAACTCCTCCTCCTCTCCTTTGTACAAGCCGGACATTATTTTTGCCAGAGCGGCAGCAGAGTCTGGACCTTTACGACCGCAGCGGGTAGCATCGTCTTCTCCGTTAAAGTGCCACATGGGTTTCCCTCGATATTGAAGTGGTTGCACCCCCCGCATTATGCATATTGACATAACTTCGATTATTGTCAATCCTGATTTGGCCAGCATTTTTATCCTGCCCATCAGGTAAAGGACTTCTCTATTATCTTCCTCCTCGGGGCTCCGGGGGCGCCAGCTTTGGCGTTTCTTCAGCGAAGCATTACTGAACCTAGGAAGGCCCGTCCGAATTGGGTCCGGAAGGGGGACGTCCTCTACATAAAACCACTCCGAAGGCCAGTCTTCGGATGCCTTCTTTGGAATGCCGGACAAGTATCCGGTCTCGGTGATGCGCCATATTTCGGCTCTGCCCACTTGATATATTAATCCCTCTTGATTACGGGGGACAAGGCAGAATAGCCTCTTCCATAGCTCGAAATGAGCCTCGCAGCCCAGAAATAGCTCGCAGGGGGCTACATAGCCTGCAATATGCAGTACGGAGGCAGGGGTGAAATTATGCAGCTGGAGGCCATAGAACTCCAGGAGCCTGCGGAGGAACGGGTGGATTGGAAACCCGAGTCCCCTTAGCAAATAAGGGACAAGGCATACCCGCTCCCCCTTGGATGGGTTGGGAAAGCTCTCTGCTTGCTCCCCGCCATTATAGGTGGCTAGTCTGGCTCAGACGGGGACCATGTATGCAGGCGGGAGAAACCCCTTGGTCTGCAACTCTACTAATCGGCTATGGGGAATAGAACACTTCTCCCAATCACCTGGCTTAGTGCTACGGGAGCAAGAGGAGGAGCGGCGACGTCCGGCCATGATGGGATGGCTTATTCTGGGCGCGCTCTGATGAGATGCTTGCTGAGGGGAGGATGGTGTGATTTGGATCTGAGGATCCCCATCTCTTTAAATGGACAATTTACTTACATGGCTAGGGTGGCAAATGTAAAAATTCCTCGACTTCTCGCATTCGCTCGACGCGTGGAGATAATCATTATTGAAGCATAGAAGCCGAGGAGTACAACATTAATGGGAAGTCGGACACTACTCGCTACAACAGGTACTCTGGATTCGGAGCCGAACTAGCCTTGCAATGCCGAAGACAATTTTTGTGCGTCGGACTCATCATCATTGAAGCCTGGTTCAGGGGCTACTGAGGGAGTCCTGGATTAGGGGGTCCTCGGACAGCCGGACTATATACTTTGGCTGGACTGTTGGACTATGAAGATACAAGATTGAAGACTTCGTCCCGTGTCCGGATGGGACTCTCCTTTGCGTGGAAGGCGAGCTTGGCAATTCTGATATGTAGATCTCCTTCTCTGTAACCGGCTCTGTGTAACCCTAGCCCCCTCCGGTGTCTATATAAACCAGAGGGTTTAGTCCGTAGGACAGGAACAATCATAATCATAGGATAGCTTCTAGGGTTTAGCCTCTACAATCTCGTGGTAGATCAACTCTTGTAATACTCATATCATCAAGATCAATCAAGCATGAAGTAGGGTATTACCTCCATCGAGAGGGCCCGAACCTGGGTAAACATCATATCCCCAGCCTCATGTTACCATTAGCCTTAGACGCACAGTTCGGGACCCCCTACCCGAGATCCGCCGGTTTTGACACCGGCAACTGCCCCCCCAGCCCAATAGTCAGGCAGGTTGTGAATTGTCAGGAGGAGCTTAGCATTGTCAGTATTTGCAGGTTGTGAATTGTGTTTTGTGTTGCGTATTTGGGAGTACTTTCAGATATGAATGTCTTTTGAATTTCAGATTTGCAGTATTGAGCATATGAAGTATTTTATGAATTCTAGAGATCTATTTTTAGCACTTAAAAATATGTAGTTTCATAGGAGTATAAAAGTGCAGATAATGTGATTCTCAGAGTAGAAATTGCAAGTTTCAGTTTTAGATAAGAAACTGCAAGTTCAGTTTCAGATAAGAAACTTCAAGTTCAGTTTCAGATAAGAAACTGCAACTTTCAGAGGCAGAGCATTTATATTAACACGGCCTTTTCAAACAGGTTTAACACCATGTTGGAAGTTTTATTCATGGTCAAAAATGGAACTACCAGCCTGTTAACATCATGTTTATCAACATTCATGCATAACACATCTTCATATGATGCATAGTCAAAATGCCCACACAATGTCGAGTGTGCGAAACCCAGAGAAAACGAGGGACGAAGTTTTGGCAAGTGTTGGATGTGTTGTGCGTAGATGGCAATGGGGACCCACATGTCAATAAAGGCAGAGGCAAAAAATTTGGAGATATTTTCCCTGCACAGGTGGAATCGAACCCGGGTGGAACAGCTGTCGGCTAATGTCACTTGGCCACTAGGCTAGTTCAGTAGTTTCGTTAGTAATAAGGCACTTCCTCAGGTGGTTGGATCCCCTCCTGTGCCTTTGTGTGCTTGTCGCGACGCCGCTGTCTGCCGTTGTGAACATGCTGAACAAACGAGAGGAATCTGGAGAGGACTATACGTAGAGAGGCGGACAGTCGGGACCCACCAGGTCTATGGCCGTACGCAAGCAAGTGCCTCATCAAAAAAATACTTTCTCCTAAAGCAATACTAACATTGGGGCCCACGGGTTTGTCAACATAGTTACATTTTTTTAGGTGCTTCAACATAGTTACTATAGGAGAAAAATTCACAACGAAGCCGGGGAGCAAGTATCAGTTGGGTTTTGGGCTGCCCCGTCTAGGCTTTCATTTTTAACATGCACAGCCCACGACCTCGGATGGGAGGTTCATAGGTCTGTTTTTATTTTCTTGAGGGCCATCATGTATCGACTGGCCTATGGACCTCCCATCCGAGGTTTTATTTTTCCTGAAACATCGGCTGCCCAATTTATGTATTTTTTTTAAAGAAAACGCAGAGGTCTGTTCTATTTTTCTATATAAGAATAGGAACGCCAGGTCCAACTTATGTTTCCCTTCTAACTATATTATATATATTTAAATTATTTTATATGTTATATATTATTTTTATTGTCATCATATATCTAACAAATACTTACATATGTAAGAAAACAATATCTCACATCTTATTAACTTATAAAAATAATTTCTTAACAATAAAATCCTGGATTATTTTGCCACGAAAATCGTAGTGATTGTGTACAAAAGCTTGGTAAGATTTAAGGACGAATGTAATAATATCACTTATTATTTAAATATATTTATAAAAAAATGATCAGCCCCTTTTTATTTTTTGATAATATTGCTAGCCCAACCCAACATTATAATTAGAATCAGCCCAGCGAAATCGTGTATTTCGAGAAAGTGAAAATGGCCTGTAATTTTTTAGGAAATAAAATAAATGGGTCGCATGGACACTACATTATTTGTTCACCCAGCCCAGCTAATGGACTGTAATTCAAAAAAAAAAGATCAAATTGACTGTAAACTCTACCGCGCAAAAAAAACTGTAAATTCTGAAGAAAAAAATGGGTTGCATACGTGCCACATTTTTGGAGGCTGAAATGTGGGCCAATAGGTCCAAGCCAACGCAAGTCATTGTCAATTTAGTCAACAAATGATTCTGACATGTTAGCCATTGGATTTACATCCAATGACTGGCATCCATCTTCAATCTCTCATCTTCTTCCTCTAGCGCCGCTGGGACCACCTCCCGCTTCCTGCTGCTAGCAGCTCTGCTTAGCACGCTTCGCTATGAAACGCTACTCCACCGTTGGCCAGGCCATCCCTCCACCCCTCCACACCTATTGTTCTTCTCCACCGACTGCCGAACCACACCGCACTAGAACCAGTTAACCCTCGTACACCTCTCCGTCTGCGACTCTACTCCCGCGTCTTCCTATCTCCGGCTCGTTGCTGTCCGGGGCCTCGCTGTCGTCCACCACCTTGTATGTGCTCGGCGTGGCGTGGTCAACGTGGTCAACGAACGACACCATCAGAAGTAGACTATGCATGGAGAGGCTGACACCTGGGTCCACGGCCGCACACAAGGAAATGCCTCCTTATTATGCGCAAAATACTGATTCCTCCACCTGACATCTGGGACCCACCGAAAGGGCCTCTGTATTTTGCGAAAAAAAAACATGCCCCCGCTGACAGGTCAGACCCACCAGCTATCTTCGCACGCAAGGAAGTGCCTCCTTATTACGCACAAAAAAATGAATACTCCCCCTGCCAGCTGGAACCCAGCATAGTCGGAGGCTGACTTGTGGGCCTACCAAGTTGATGGGGACGGAGGGCTTTGTCAACTTAGTCAATATGAACAATTCTAGCTCCTGTTACCGTACGATGTTCATCCAACGGCCGTAGTGCTTCTTCAACCTCTGGTCTTCTTGCTCCAGCCGCCCAAACCAGCGCCGGTTGTGCCGCGTGCTCCTGCCTCCCGTGGCCATCTATGATGCCGCGGAGGCCTCACCGCCCCCTACTACTCCACCGCTGGCCAGGTCATCCCTCTACTCACCCACACCCCTGTTATTCTCCAGCGATGGCAGCCTCACACCGCAGCCGAACCAGTGAACCCTTGTACTCCTCTCTGCGCGGGCTTCCACTTCCGCGTATTCCCCGGCTCCGCGTCGTCCCCTTCCTAGGCCTCGCCGTCATCCACCACCCTAGTGCTCTCCGTGCGACGTGGTCAACATGGTCAAGGAATGACTTCCATTGGAGTACTGTACGTGGAGAGGCTGACAGCTGGGTCCACGGCGGCCGCAAGGAAGTGCCTCTTTATTACGCGCAAAATAATTATTCCTCCACCTGACAGCAGGGACCCACCGGACGGGCCATCGTATTTTGCAAAAAAAAATGATTCGCCCCCTGACTGCTGGGACCCACCAGCTACATCTTCGCACGCAAGGAAGTGCGCCCGGGCAAAAAAAACGATTCGCTCCCCGACTGCTGGGACCCACCATCTACATCTTCGCATGCAAGGAAGTGCCTGACAGTCGGGACCCACCTGGTTGAAGCGTACGTAGCGTTGTCATTCTGGTCGCGAACATGTACGTACATACTGGTGGATGTAGAGGCGTGCACGTGTCGTAGTAGAGGCGCGCACGTAGCATGTACACGTACATACATACGGGCGGGGTCTCGAACGCCTACTCGCGCATACGTACGGCCAGGGCTCGTGTACATGGCTGGGTCGGAACGGGGAAACAACGTCGTCGTTGTGTTCATGGGGAGCCAACCGGCTGGGTCGGAACGGAATGCGTCGTCGTGTTCATTGGGAGGGCTTGGACGGAACAGGCGATGGAAACGAGGCCTGGCGTACCGCACAACGGAGGAAACAGCCTTGTTTTCGACCGGCCACGTTCAAAACAGGATCCTGTTCATCAGGAGGGGTCTGGCGTACCGCAAAATGGAGAAACGGACTTGTGTTGGACCTCCTACGGTCGACACGGGGTCATGTTGGTCGAGAGGGGTGTGGCGTACCGCAAAACAGAGAAAACGGACTTGTGTTGGAGCGCTACGATTGAAATGGGGGTCCTATTCATCGGGAGGGGTGTGGCATACCGCAAAACGGGACTCCACGGGATACTGTTCACCTCCACCATCGACCTCCTCCAGCCTCCACGGGCTACTGTTCATCCACCGTCGACCTCCTCCATCCTCCACCTATGACTGTTCATCCACGGGCTCCTATTCATCCAGTCTCCACCGCGCGCTACTCCACCGGCTACTGTTCAACCACCCCTCCACGGGCTCCTATCCATCCACCCCTCCATCGTCTACTGTTCATCCAGCCCTCCACGGGGTCGTCCTGTTCATCCATCCCTCCACGGGGTCCTGTTCATCCAGCCCCAACCGGCTCGATCGACCGGGGTCCTGTTCA
>NC_041385.1:61845821-61847017 GCF_002162155.2 Triticum dicoccoides
CAACACTCACTGTTCATCCAGAGGCAGCATCAATCGGCTTCAGTTAGCAGCAGTAGCGAAGGAATCGCTCGATCGGGTTCAGTTAACAGCCATCGATTGATTGCTCGGGTTCAGTAACGCGTAGCCTGCAGTGCAATCGCTCGGGTTCAGTTAGAGCCAACGCCTCGCACACACGCGCGTACGTGTACGAGAGAAACACGCATCGCTCGTCCCCCGACCACCCACCGTTACCGGGAACTCGACGAAACTTTCCTCGCCCTCGCTTCTACCACGGTTTTTCCGTCACGGACGGCCCAAAGAATGTCATGCAGCTGCATCTCCGGCCCGCCCAGGACGAAAAGCCCATTTTCTGTCATGATTTTTTGTTATAGAAGTAGGAGCCCACCACATCTATGATGATATCGGGTTTTGTCACAATTATCGTCATAGAAGTGTCATAAGTATGACAGAAAAAAAATTGCTCGGCCCAAAATGTCACGGATGTATCCTTTTTTGGTAGTGAGAGTTGGCAAACATAGTTTTGGTCATCGTTGCAATTAATAGGAAGTAATAAAGAAAGAGAGGCTCTCACATGTAAATATACTATCTTAGTCATCTTTTATGATTGTGAGCACTCATTAAAATATGACATACTAAAGAGTTGATGTTGGACAAGGAAGACAACGTAATGGGTTATGTTTTCTCACATCTTAGTTAAAGTATATTGTCATGGATCGTCCAACATGCTGAACTTGCATTTCCCCCTCATGTTAGCCAAATTCCTTGCACTAAGTAGAAATTACTTGTGCTTCCGAAATACCCTTAAACCAGTTTTGCCATGAGAGTCCACCATATCTACCTATGGATTGAGTTAGATCCTTCAAGTAAGTTTTCATGTTGCATGCAATAAAAATTGCTCTCTAAATATGTATGACTTATTAATGTGGAGAAACTAAGCTTTGTACGATCTTGTGATGTGGAAGTAATAAAAGCGACGGACTGCATAATAAAGGTTCATATCACAAGTGGCAATATAAAGTGACGTTCTTTTGCATTAAGATTTTGTGCATCCAACCATAAAAGCACATGACAACCTCTGCTTCCCTCTTCGAAGGGCCTATCTTTTACTTTATGTCTTATATCTTATGCAAGAGTCAAGGTGATCTTCACATTTCCTTTTTACCTGTTATCCTTTGGCAAGCACCTCGTGTTGGAAA
>NC_041385.1:61847229-61850302 GCF_002162155.2 Triticum dicoccoides
ATATATATATATATATATATATATATATATATATATATATATATATATATATATATATATATATATATATATATATATATATATATATATATATATATATATATATCAGACGGTCTATTCTGCTAATATTAGCAGAACAACTATTCTGCACACCACTTCCGCACTGCACGCTGAACGCAAGTGCACTGCATCTTCTTGACGACGAGCACTGCAATATAGACTAGTGAACTTCGTGTCGAAAAAAACTGCACGTGGTGTTTTTTCGGTACTGTTTCGCTCTAGTTTTTTAACCGTTTATTGGAATGAGGCGTGTAATACACCGTTGAAAAGCTATGAATTAGGCGCAACTTCGACATGTTTAACACTTTTCGAGATTCCACACGGTTTAAGAGCAGTTTTAAAAATGGTGCGGCGGATGACGAGTGGCAGCGAGCGTTTTTTCGTGTTTTTTTCTAAACCGCTTGTCGGAATGAAGCAAATGATACGCCGTTGGATAGATATGGTCGAGGCGCATCTTTTCCATATATAAATCTTTCTCTAATTCGTTACGGTTTAAGAGCAGTTTCAAATTTACTAAATCGGGGAATTCTGTTTTTCAAATTTTTTTCAAATTTTTGGTACTGTTTTCGCTCTAGTTTTTGAACCATTTGTCTAAACGAGGCATATGATACGTCATTGGAAAGCTATGGACAAGGCGCAACTTTCATATGTAGGAATGGTTTTGAGATTCCTTACGGTGTTAAGTTAATTTTGAAAATCGTGCGGCGAAGGACGAGTGGCAGCGGCCGTTTTTTTTTTAAATTTTTACAAACCGGTTGTAGAAATGATTCAAATATATGCCATTGGAAAGATATCGACGACACGCAACTTTTTCATGTCGAACACACTCTCTAATTCCTTACGGTTTAAGAGTAGTTTTAAAATTAGCAAAAAGCGAACACTCTGTTTTTTTGTGACACCAAAATCGTCGTCGGATAGAAGAACGCACTGCTTCAAACTGGAAACCGCACTGCAACAGACATTCAAGTGAACTTCATGATTTCTTTTTGTCGAACATAAACTTTCTCGCACAAGTTTTTGTTGTCTTTTTTTCAACTTTTTTCTGAACGAGAGTGGACCACAACATTTTCGAAAATGAACCGTAACACTACGCAAAGTGAACCTCGTGAGTTCATCTTGTCTTTTTTTCATACTTATTAAATTTTTACGCGCGTTGACCAAGCGAGTGGACCTTTCATCGGATAGAAGAATGCACTGCTTCAAACGGAAAACCGCACTGCAGTAGGCAGTCAAGTAAACCTCATGATTTCTTTTTGTCAGACATAAACTTTCCCGCACAAGTTTTTGTTTTCTTTTTTTTCAACCCTTTTGTAACGAGAGTGGACCGCAACACTCCCGAAAGTGAACCGCAACACTACCAAAAGTGAACTCATGAGTTTTTGTTGTCTTTTTCCCGTACTTCTTACTTTTCATGCGCGTAGACCAGGCGAGTGGACCGCAAGGACCGAGCGAGTGAACTACATCTAATAAGAAGAGAGCTTATTTTGAGATGTTTTGATTTCTGTTTACTAAGCAAACCACGAAGGAGTTTTATAACAAACTGCATGAGAGAACAAAGTGAGCTTCATAATTTGACTTATGAGCTGCTTCAAGACGAGTAGTGAACCTCTTTGGTAACACTTTTTTTTTGAAAACACGTGAAACTACCGGAGACAAGTATACTTCACAATCAAGGGAACTAAACCACGTGCAAATTGAAGTGAAGTACATGGCTTTTTTGTATGAGACGAGGTGAAGCGTACTGCACTGATTTATCAAAATCATTTTTTTAGTTTCTTTGGTTATCACGTGAACAAAGTGAGCTGCTCGTCGGGTTTTTTATAGAATGAACCACATAGCTTTTTACAGCGAGCTGCATCATGTACTCAACATCTTGTAGGACATAACCCACAAAAATAAAATGTAATCGAAAACCGCATGCCTTGGATGGACAAACTGCATCACCTTTTTTTGATACATTCTAGAGCAAAGTGAACTCCCAAATTTGGCACTTGAGTAACCCAGTAGTTAACTGCACAGCACAGCACAGCACTACACACTGCATTAAAACTTCACTGCAAAATGTTTTTCAATACAGCTTCCTGCAGTTAAAGATCCAGGAGCTGGAATAGCGAGATGATATTGGGGAAGAAGAGAACCACCCACGCACAGGTGTGCCGTGCCACACCCTGAATCCTGACGCGGCAGAGCCCGGCCTCGCCTCGGACAAAGCAACAGGAGAAGGTGCGGTGCAGCCAGCGCCATGGATATCACAGTAAACTGCAAAACAAAATCTCGTGAGCTTCAAAAAAATCAAAATGAACTGCAAGAAGCGGGTACAATGCGGATGAGGGAGGTGCTGGAGCCATGGCACGACGACGGGCGAGATCTTGTGTTGGGGAGGCCGGCCACCAAAGAGGAGGGAGGAAGCGGTGGGAGGGAGGCCCGCGCTCGCCGGTGGTGGAGGCTTCGGGTGTTGGAGCAGGCCCGAGGGAAGAAGGGGAATGGGATCAGGTGGTGGAAGCTCGATACAGCGCGGATCACGCCGGATCCGGAGCAGTCCACGCGGAGAGAGGTTGAGGACCATGGGGAGGGGAGAGCCATGCAGGGGGACCAGCGAGCTCGGATCCATCATCGCGGGGACTAGCAGAGCTCAGATCCATCACCGCCAGGCGACCAAGGTAGTGAGGTGCGCCTCCACGGGTGGGAAGTGACTCGTGGTGAGGTGTGCCGCCGCAAGGTGCGAGGGGTCGGGGTTGGGGGCGCCGCTGCGGGGTGGGCTGAGAGAGGTTGGGCGGGCCTTGCAGCGGGGGCGGCGGATCCGGCCGCCGTGGAGGCGGATTTGACCCAGGGTGGCGGCGAGGGCAGGTACGCGCGGGACGGCGAGGGGTCGCTCCCCTGGTTAGGCATGGCTGGGTGCGCGGCAGCGCCTGGGAGGAGGCCGCGGGGTGGGTAGAGGAAGGAAGCACTGGGGGGGAGGAAGGTGGCACCCGATGAGGAGGCTGCGTCGGGCGGGTGGGCGCAGGGTTGGTGC
>NC_041385.1:61850686-61922889 GCF_002162155.2 Triticum dicoccoides
TGTGCAGAATAAGAAAGTGGTGTGCATAATAAGGTCTTAAGGGGTGTTATCATAATAGACCCACCCTATATATATATATATATATATATATATCCAATTGGATGTAAGTTAGCACGAACTATTATAGTTGACATTACCTTTGAGGTAAAACGTTGGGAGGCAACACTATAAGCCCCTATCTTTCTCTGTGTCCGATTAAAACTCCATAACCATAAGTATTGTGTGAGTGTCAGCAATTGTGAAAGACTAAATGATAGTTGAGTATGTGGACTTGCTGAGAAGCTCTTATGTTGACTCTTTCCTATGTTATGATAAATTGCAATTGCTTCAATGACTGAGATTATAGTTTGTTAGTTCTCAATGAAGTTTCTGAATCATACTTGACATTGTGAATAGATTGTTACTTAAGCATAAGAAATCATATGACAATATATATATATATATGTTGTTGTTATAAGAATGATCATGATGCCCGCATGTCCGTATTTTATTTTTATCGACACCTCTATCTCAAAACATGTGGACATATTTTTGGTTATCGGCTTCCGCTTGAGGACAAGAGAGGTCTAAGCTTGGGGGAGTTGATACGTCCATTTTGCATCATGCTTTTATACCGATATTTATTACATTATGGACTGTTATTACACGTTATTTCACAATACTTATGGCTATTCTCTCTTATTTTACAAGGTTTACATGAAGAGGGAGAATGCCGGCAGCTGGGATTCTGGGCTGGAAAAGGAACAAATATTAGAGACCTATTATGTGCAGCTCCAAAGGTCCTGAAACTCCACGAAAGTCATTTTCGGAATTAACGAAAAATACTAGCGAAGGTGGGGGGCACGCCACCCCCCTAGGGCGCGCCCCCTACCTCGTGGGCCCCCTGACAGGCCTCTGGTGCCCATCTTCTGCTATATGAGGTCACAAAAATCATAAGCAAGCTTACGGGACGAAACTCCACCGCCGCGAGGCGGAACCAATCTAGGGCTCCGACGGAGCTGTTCTGTCGGGGAAACTTCCCTCCGGGAGGGGGAATCATCACCATCGTCATCACCAACGATCCTCTCATCGGGAGGGCGTCAATCTCCATCAACATATTCATCAGCACCAACTCCTTTCAAACCCTAGTTCATCTCTTGTATCCAATCTTTGTACCAAAACTTCAGATTGGTACCTATGGGTTGCTAGTAGTGTTTATTACTCCTTGTAGTTGATGCTAGTTGGTTTATTTGGTGGAAGATCATATATTCAGATCCTTAATGCATATTAATACCCCTCTAATTATTAACATGAATATGCTTTGTGAGTAGTTACGTTTGTTCCTGAGGACATGGGAGAAGTCTTTCTATTAGTAGTCATGTGAATTTGGTATTCGTTCAATATTTTGATGAGATGTATGTTGTCTATCCTCTAGTGGTGTTATGTGAACGTTGACTACATGACACTGTCGGGGAACGTAGTAATTTCAAAATTTTCCTACACACACACAAGATCATGGTGATTCATAACAATGAGAGGAGGAGTGTATCTTCATACCCTTGAAGATCGCTAAGCGGAAGCGTTTATCAACGCGGTTGATGTAGTCGTACGTCTTCACGATCCGACCGATCCAAGTACCGAACGCACGACACCTCCGAGTTTTGCACATGTTCAGCTCGATGACGTCCTCGCCTTCTCGATCCAGCAAGACGGGCGAGGTAGTAGATGAGTTCCGGCAGCACGACGGCGTGGTGACGGTGTTGGTGAACAACAATCTCCGCAGGGCTTCGCCTAAGCACTACGGAAACTATGACGGAGGATAAACTAGAGGGGACGGGGTTGCCGGCACACGGCTTGGTGTTTCTTGATGTGTCTTTGGTGCTAGCCCTGCCCCTCTATTTATATGTTGAGCCTTGGGGTCGAAACTTGGAGTAAAAGCCTCCACAAAGTCGGTTTCACCCGAAAGGCAAGAGTCCTTCTCAGACTCCAGGGCCAGACGCCAGGGTTCCCGGTGTGTGGACCCAGACGCCAGGGACCCTGGCATCTGGCCCCTGGACTTCGCAAAACTTCCTTTTGCGCTTTCCAGAAACCTTGTGGGCTTTCCCCTTTGGCCCAAATAACGTGTTCGCGTACCCAAACATTTCGGGAAACATCCGGAACCCCTTCCGGTGAATTCCGGAACTCTTCCTGAGATCAAACACTATTATCCCATATATCAAACTTTATCTCCGGACCATTCCGGAGTTCCTCGTCATGTCCATGATCTCATCCGTGACTCCGAACAACATTCGGTTACCAACATACATAACTCATATAATACTATATCGTCAACGAAACGTTAAGCGTGCGGACCCTACGGGTTCGAGAACTATGTAGACATGACCTAGAACTTGTTTCCGGTCATTAACCAATAGCGGGACCTAGATGCCCATATTGGCTCCCACATATTCTACAAAGATCTTTATCGGTCAAACGGCATAACAAGATACGTTGTTCCCTTTGTCATCGGTATGTTACTTGCCCGAGATTTGATCGTCGGTATCCAATACCTAGTTCAATCTCGTTACCGGCAAGTCTCTTTACTCGTTACGTAATACATCATTCCATAACTAACTCATTAGCTACATTGCTTGCAAGGCTTATAGTGATGTGCATTACCGAGAGGGCCTAGAGATACCTCTCCGACAATCGGAGTGACAAAACCTAATCTTGAAATACGCCAACCCAACATGTACCTTCGGAGACACCTGTAGTACTCCTTTATAATCACCCAGTTACGTTGTGACATTTGGTAGCACCCAAAGTGTTCCTCCGGTAAACGGGAGTTGCATAATCTCATAGTTACAGGAACATGTATAAGTCATGAAGAAAGCAATAGCAATATACTAAACGATCAAGTGCTAGGCTAACGGAATGGGTCATGTCAGTCACATCATTCTCCTAATGATGTGATCCCATTAATCAAATGACAACACATGTCTATGGTTAGGAAACATAACCATCTTTGATTAATGAGCTAGTCAAGCAGAGGCATACTAGTGACTATATGTTTGTCTATGTACTCACACATGTATCATGTTTCCGGTTAATACAATTCTAGCATGAATAATAAACATTTATTATGATATGAGGAAATAAATAATAACTTTATTATTGCCTCTAGGGCATATTTCCTTCAGTCTCCCACTTGCACTAGAGTCAATAATCTAGATTACACAGTAATGATTCTAACACCCATGGAGTCTTGGTGCTGATCATGTTTTGCTCGTGGAAGAGGCTTAGTCAATGGGTCTGCAACATTCAGATCCGTATGTATCTTGCAAATCTCTATGTCTCCCACCTGGACTTGATCCCGGATGGAATTGAAGCCTCTCTTGATGTGCTTGGTCCTCTTGTGAAATCTGGATTCCTTTGCCAAGGCAATTGCACCAGTATTATCACAGAAGATCTTCATTGGTCCCGATGCACTAGGTATGACACCTAGATCAGAAATGAACTCCTTCATCCAGACTCCTTCATTTGCTGCTTCCGAAGCAGCTATGTACTCCGCTTCACATGTAGATCCCGCCACGACGCTTTGTTTAGAACTGCACCAACTTACAGCTCCACCGTTTAATAAAAACACGTATCCGGTTTGCGATTTAGAATCGTCTGGATCAGTGTCAAAGCTTGCATCGACGTAACCATTTACAACTAGCTCTTTGTCACCTCCATATACGAGAAACATATCCTTAGTCCTTTTCAGGTATTTCAGGATGTTTTTGACCGCTGTCCAGTGATCCACTCCTGGATTACTTTGGTACCTTTCCGCCAAGCTTATTGCTAAGCACACGTCATGTCTGGTACACAACATTGCATACATGATAGAGCCTATGGCTGAAGCATAGGGAACATCTTTCATTTTCTCTCTATCTTCTGCTGTGGTTGGGCATTGAGTTTGACTCAACTTCACACCTTGTAGTACGGGCAAGAACCCTTTCTTTGCCTGATCCATTTTGAACTGTTTCAAAACTTTATCAAGGTATGTGCTTTGTGAAAGTCCAATTAAGCGTCTTGATCTATCTCTATAAATCTTGATGCCCAATATATAAGCAGCTTCACCGAGGTCTTTCATAGAAAAACTTTTATTCAAGTATCCCTTTATGCTATCTAGAAATTCTATATCATTTCCAATTAATAGTATGTCATCTACATATAATATCAGAAATGCTACAGAGCTCCCACTCACTTTCTTGTAAATACTGGCTTCTCCAAAAGTCTTTATAAAACCATATGCTTTGATCACACTATCAAAGCATTTATTCCAACTCCGAGATGCTTGCACCAGTCCATAAATGGATCGCTGGAGCTTGCACACTTTGTCAGCACCTTTTGGATCAACAAAACCTTCTGGCTGCATCATATACAACTCTTCTTCCAGAAATCCATTCAAGAATGCAGTTTTGACATCCATTTGCCAAATTTCATAATCATAAAATGCAACAATTGCTAACATGATTCGGACAGACTTAAGCATAGCTACAGGTGAGAAAGTCTCATCGTAGTCAACCCCTTGAACTTGTCGAAAACCTTTTGCAACAAGTCGAGCTTTATAGACAGTTACATTACCATCAGCGTCAGTCTTCTTCTTAAAAATCCATTTATTCTCAATGGCTTGCCGATCATCGGGCAAGTCAACCAAAGTCCATACTTTGTTCTCATACATGGATCCCATCTCAGATTTCATGGCCTCTAGCCATTTTGCGGAATTTGGGCTCATCATCGCCTCCTCATAGTTCGTAGGTTCATCATGGTCAAGTAACATGACTTCCAGAATAAGATTACCGTACCACTCTGGTGCGAATCTTACTCTGGTAGACCTACGAGGTTCAGTAGAAACTTGATCTGAAGTTTCATGATCAATATCATTAGCTTCCTCACTGATTGGTGTAGTTGTCACAGGAACTGGTTCCTGTGATGAACTACTTTCCAATAAGGGAGCAGGTACAGTTACCTCATCAAGTTCTACTTTCCTCCCACTCACTTCTTTCGAGAGAAACTCCTTTTCTAGAAAGGATCCAAATTTAGCAACGAAAATATTGCCTTCAGATCTGTGATAGAAGGTGTACCCAACAGTCTCTTTTGGGTATCCTATGAAGACACATTTCTCCGATTTGGGTTCGAGCTTATCTGGTTGAAGTTTCTTCACATAAGCATCGCAACCCCAAACTTTAAGAAACGGCAACTTTGGTTTCTTGCTAAACCACAGTTCATAAGGCGTCGTCTCAACGGATTTTGATGGTGCCCTATTTAACGTGAATGCGGCCGTCTCTAAAGCATAACCCCAAAACGATAGCGGTAAATCAGTAAGAGACATCATAGATCGCACCATATCTAGTAAAGTACGATTACGACGTTCGGACACACCATTTCGTTGTGGTGTTCCGGGTGGCGTGAGTTGCGAAACTATTCCGCATTGTTTCAAATGTAAACCAAACTCGTAACTCAAATATTCTCCTCCATGATCAAATCGTAGAAATTTTATTTTCTTGTTACGATGATTTTCCACTTCACTCTGAAATTCTTTGAACTTTTCAAATGTTTCAGACTTGTGTTTCATTAAGTAGATATACCCATATCTGCTCAAATCATCTATGAATGTGAGAAAATAACGATACCCGCCGCGAGCCTCAACATTCATTGGACCACAAACATCAGTATGTATGATTTCCAACAAATCAGTTGCTCGCTCCATAGTTCCGGAGAACGGCGTTTTAGTCATCTTGCCCATGAGGCACGGTTCGCAAGTACCAAGTGATTCATAATCAAGTGATTCCAAAAGCCCATCAGTATGGAGTTTCTTCATGCACTTTACACCGATATGACCTAAACGGCAGTGCCACAAATAAGTTGCACTATCATTATCAACTCTGTATCTTTTGGTTTCAACACTATGAATATGTGTATCACTATCGAGATTCAATAAAAATAGACCACTCTTCAAGGGTGCATGACCATAAAAGATATTACTCATATAAATAGAACAACCATTATTCTCTGACTTAAATGAATAACCGTCTCGCATCAAACAAGATCCAGATATAATGTTCATGCTCAACGGTGGCACCAAATAACAATTATTTAGGTCTAAAACTAATCCCGATGGTAGATGTAGAGGTAGCGTGCCGACCGCGATTACATCGACTTTGGAACCATTTCCCACGCGCATCGTCACCTCGTCCTTAGCCAATCTTCGCTTAATCCGTAGTCCCTGTTTCGAGTTGCAAATATTAGCAACAGAACCAGTATCAAATACCCAGGTACTAATGCGAGCATTAGTAAGGTACACATTAACAGGTATATCACATATACCTTTGTTCACTTTGCCATCCTTCTTATCCGCCAAATACTTGGGGCAGTTCCGCTTCTAGTGTCCAGTCTGCATGCAGTAGAAGCACTCAGTCTCAGGCTTAGGTCCAGACTTGGGTTTCTTCTCTTGAGCAGCAACTTGTTTGCTGTTCTTCTTGAAGTACCCCTTCTTCTTCCCTTTACCCTTTTTCTCGAAACTGGTGGTCTTGTTAACCATCAACACTTGATGCTCCTTCTTGATTTCTACCTCCGCGGCTTTTAGCATTGCGAAGAGCTCGGGAATAGTCTTGCCATCCCTTGCATATTATAGTTCATCATGAAGCTCTTGTAGCTTGGTGGCAGTGATTGAAGAATTCTATCAATGACACTATCATCAGGAAGATTAACTCCCAGTTGAATCAAGTGATTATTATACCTAGACATTTTGAGTATGTGTTCACTGACAGAACTATTCTCCTCCATCTTGCAGCTATAGAACTTATTGGAGACTTCATATCTCTCAATCCGGGCATTTGCTTGAAATATTAACTTCAACTCCTGGAACATCTCATATGCTCCATGACGTTCAAAACGTCGTTGAAGACCCGGTTCTAAGCCGTAAAGCATGGCACACTGAACTATCGAGTAGTCATCAGCTTTGCTCTGCCAGACATTCTTAACATCGTCAGTTGCATCAGCAGCAGGCATGGCACCCAGCGGTGCTTCCAAGACGTAATTCTTCTGTGCAGCAATGAGGATAATCCTCAGGTTACGGACCCAGTCATTGTAATTGCTACCATCATCTTTCAACTTTGCTTTCTCAAGGAACGCATTAAAATTCAACGGAACAACAGCACGAGCCATCTATCTACAACAAACATAGACAAGCAAAATACTATCAGGTACTAAGTTCATGATAAATTTAAGTTCAATTAATCATATTACTTAAGAACTCCCACTTAGATAGACATCCCTCTAATCTTCTAAGTGATTACGTGATCCATATCAACTACACCATGTCCGATCGTCACGTGAGATGGAGTAGTTTCAACGGTGAACATCAATATGTTGATCATATCTACTATATGATTCACGCTCGACCTTTCGGTCTCCTGGCCATATTTGTTATATGCTAGGCTCGTCAAGTTTAACCTGAGTATTCCGCGTGTGCAACTGTTTTGCACCCGTTGTATTTGAACGTAGAGCCTATCACACCCGATCATCACGTGGTGTCTCAGCACGAAGAACTTTCGCAACGGTGCATACTCAGGGAGAACACTTCTTGATAATTTAGTGAGAGATCATCTTAAAATGCTACCGTCAATCAAAGCAAGATAAGATGCATAAAGGATAAACATCACATGCAATCAATATAAGTGATATGATATGGCCATCATCATCTTGTGCTTATGATCTCCATCTTCGAAGCACCGTCGTGATCACCATCGTCACCGGCGTGACACCTTGATCTCCATCGTAGCATCGTTGTCGTTACGCCATCTATTGCTTCTACGACTATCGCTACCGCTTAGTGATAAAGTAAAGCAATTACAGGGCGTTTGCATTTCATACAATAAAGCGACAACCATATGGCTCCTGCCAGTTGCCGATAACTTCGGTTACAAAACATGATCATCTCATACAATAAAATATAGCATCACGTCTTGACGATATCACATCACAACATGCCCTGCAAAAACAAGTTAGACGTCCTCTACTTTGTTGTTGCAAATTTTACGTGGCTGCTACGGGCTTAGCAAGAACCGTTCTTACCTACGCATCAAAACCACAACGATAGTTCGTAAAGTTAATGCTCTTTTAACCTTTGCAAGGACCGGGCATAGCCACACTCGATTCAGCTAAAGTGAGAGAGACAGACACCCGCCAGTCACCTTTAAGCACGAGTGCTCGTAACGGTGAAACCAGTCTCGCGTAAGCGTACGCGTAATGTCGGTCCGGGCCGCTTCATCTCACAATACCGCTGAGCCAAAGTATGACATGCTGGTAAGCAGTATGACTTGTATCGCCCACAACTCACTTGTGTTCTACTCGTGCATATGACATCTACGCATAAAACCTGGCTCGGATGCCACTGTCGGGGAACGTAGTAATTTCAAAATTTTCCTACGCACACACAAGATCATGGTGATGCATAGCAACGAGAGGAGGAGTGTATCTTCATACCCTTGAAGATTGCTAAGCGGAAGCGTTTATCAACGCGGTTGATGTAGTCGTATGTCTTCACGATCCGATCGATCCAAGTACCGAACGCACGGCACCTCCGAGTTCTACACACGTTCAGCTCGATGACGTCCTCGCCTTCTCGATCCAGCAAGACGGGTGAATTAGTAGATGAGTTCCGGCAGCACGACGGCGTGGTGATGGTGTTGGTGAAGAACAATCTCCGCAGGGCTTCGCCTAAGCACTACGGAAACTATGACGGAGGATAAACTAGAGGGGACGGGGTTGCCGGCACACAGCTTGGTGTTTCTTGATGTGTCTTTGGTGCTAGCCCTGCCCCTCTATTTATATGTTGAGCCTTGGGGTCAAAACTTGGAGTAAAAGCCTCCACAAAGTCGGTTTCACCCGAAAGGCAAGAGTCCTTCTCGGACTCCAGGGCCAGACACCAGGGTTCCCGGCGTCTGGACCCAGACGCCAGGGACCCTGGCGTCTGGCCCTTGGACTCCACAAAACTTCCTTTTGCGCTTTCCAAAAGCCGTGGGCTTTCCCCTTTGGCCCAAATAACGTGTTCTCGTACCCAAACATTTCGGGAAACATCCGGAACCCCTTCCGGTGAATTCCGGAACTCTTCCGGAGATCAAACACTATTATCCCATATATCAAACTTTATCTCCGGACCATTCCGGAGTTCCTCGTCATGTCCATGATCTCATCTGTGACTCCGAACAACATTCGGTTACCAACATACATAACTCATATAATACTATATCGTCAACGAAACGTTAAACGTGCGGACCCTACGGGTTCGAGAACTATGTAGACATGACCTAGAACTTGTTTCTGATCAATAACCAATAGCGGGACCTGGATGCCCATATTGGCTCCCACATATTCTATGAAGATCTTTATCGGTCAAACCGCATAACAACATACGTTGTTCCCTTTGTCATCGGTATGTTACTTGCCTGAGATTTGATCGTCGGTATCCAATACCTAGTTCAATCTCGTTACCGGCAAGTCTCTTTACTCGTTACGTAATACATCATTTCGTAACTAACTCATTAGCTACATTGCTTGCAAGGCTTATAGTGATGTGCATTACCGAGAGGGCCTAGAGATACCTCTCCAACAATCGGAGTGACAAAACCTAATCTCGAAATACGCCAACCCAACATGTACCTTCGAGACACCTGTAGTACTCCTTTATAATCACCCAGTTACGTTGTGACGTTTGGTAGCACCCAAAGTGTTCCTCCGGTAAACGGGAGTTGCATAATCTCATAGTTACAGGAACATGTATAAGTCATGAAGAAAGCAATAGCAATATACTAAACGATCAAGTGCTAGGCTAACGGAGTGGGTCATGTCAATCACATCATTCTCCTAATGATGTGATCCCATTAATCAAATGACAACACATGTCTATGGTTAGGAAACATAACCAACTTTGATTAATGAGCTAATCAAGTAGAGGCATACTAGTGACTATATGTTTGTCTATGTACTCACACATGTATCATGTTTCCGGTTAATACAATTCTAGCATGAATAATAAACATTTATTATGATATGAGGAAATAAATAATAACTTTATTATTGCCTCTAGGGCATATTTCCTTCAGGCACTTCACCATTATTTGGGCCTAGAGGAAGGCATTGGGAAGTAATAAGTAGATGATGGGTTGCTAGAGTGACAGAAGCTTAAACCCTAGTTTATGCGTTGCTTCGTAAGGGGCTGATTTGGATCCATATGTTTCATGTTGTGGTTAGGTTTACCTTAATACTTCTTTTGTAGTTGTGGATGCTTGCAATAGGGGTTAATCATAAGTGGGATGCTTGTCCAAGAAAGGGCAGTACCCGAGCACCGGTCCACCTACAATTTCAGTGCTTGCAGAGAATACCTTACTGAAAACTGCTTGTCATTTCCTTCTGCTCCTCGTTGGGTTCGACACTCTTACTTATCGAAAGGATTACGATAGATCCCCTACACTTGTGGGTCATCATTTACCATTCCGATCTCGTGGTAGATCAACTCTTGTAATACTCATATTCATCAAGATCAATCAAGCAGGAAGTAGGGTATTACCTCCATAAAGAGGGCCCGAACCTGGGTAAACATTGTGTCCCCCGTCTCTTGTTACCATTAGCCTTAGGCGCACAGTTTGGGACCCCCTACCCGAGATCCGCCGGTTTTGACACCGACATGCCCGACGATCGGCGGATGCGAAACAACTAGTCTAGCTCTGGATGTATCAAACCACTAGCTTGTGGAACTGTGCGGACTCTTTTAGAAGGGTCTGGCGGTTTGATGACCGACAAGGTGTGCGGCTTAGAGTGGCCGCTCTGTACCTCGGTTGCAAGAGCTGCGGTGTGCTCCTCTGTGTGAAGGGAGTGTTCCGTGTTTCCATTGACTGTTATAACGCCACGTGGATCGGGCATTTTGAGCTTTAAATAAGCATAGTTCGTCACCGCATTGAATCGAGCAAAAGCGGTCCATCCGAGCAGTGCGTGATAGACACTTCAGAAGGGTACGATATTGAAGATCAAGTCTTCACTGCGAAAGTTATCGGGCAAGCCGAAGACAACTTCCAACGTTATGGAGCCCGAGCAGCGGGCCTCTATGCCAGGTATTACTCCTTGAAAGGTAGTTTTCGTGGGCTTGATTCTTGACGGATCGATGCCCATTTTACGGACAGTGTCCTAATAGAGCAGGTTAAGGCTGCTGCCGCCGGTCCAAGAGGACTCGCGTGAGATGGAACCCGTCGATGATTGGATCGAGGACCAAGGCTGCCGATCCTCCATGAAGGATACTGGTCGGGTGGTCCCTTCGATCGAATTTGATCGGGCAAGCCGACCATGGGTTGAATTTTGGGGCGACCGGCTCTATGGCGTAGATGTCCCTTAATGCGCGCTTGCCTTCCCTTTTCGGGATGTGCGTGACATAGATCATGTTCACCGTTTTAACCTTGGGGGGAAATTGCTTCTGCCCCCCTGTGTTCATTGGGCGAGGCTCTTCATCGTCGTCCTAGCTGGGCGGCCTTTTCCCCTTGTGTTCGGGTTGAGCTTGTCGGCCTGTTTAAACACCCAATAGTTTCTGTTGGTATGATTGGCAGGTTTGTCGGGGGTGCCATGAATCTGGCAAGGCCGATCAAGTATTCTGTCCAAACTAGATGGACCATCTTTGTTTCCTTTGAATGGCTTCTTCCGCTGTCCGAATTTTCAGCCACTGAATCCGGTGTTTATCACCGTATCTTTTGTATTGTTTCAATGTTTGTTCTTGTCGCGTCGTGGTTTTCCATTGCCGTCTCTGACTTTAGAGGTGCCTGGGTCGCTGGTATTATTGCTTCTACGAGCGAGCCGGCTATCTTCTCCCGCGCAAAAGCAGGTCATAAGTGTTGTAAGGGCTGCCATAGACTTCAGTTTCTCTTATCCAAGATGTTATGCAGGCCACTCGTCTCGGATGCTGTGTTTGAAGGCCGCAAGGGCTTCGGCATCCGGACAGTCCACAATTTCATTCTTTTTAATCAAGAACCTGGTACAGAGCTTCCGGGCTGACTCACCAGGTTGCTGGATTATGTGACTAAGGTCATCGGCATCCGGGGGCCAAACATAGGTACCTTGGAAGTTGTCGCTAAAGGCATCCTCCAAGTCTTCCCAGCTTCCAATAGAGTTTTCTGGGAGGTTGTTAAGCCAATGTCGTGCTGGTCCCTTAAGTTTTAGGGGGAGGTACTTCATGGCATGGAGGTCATCACCGTGGGCCATGTGAATGTGGAGAAGAAAGTCTTCAATCCATACTGCGGGATTTGTGGTGCCATCATATGATTCGATGTTTACGGGTTTAAACCCTTTCGGGAACTGGTGTTCCATTACTTCATTGGCGAAGCATAGAGGGTGTGCGGCTCCTCTGTATCGGGCGACGTCACGACGCAGTTCGGATGGAGTCCGTATGCGGTTTTTGGCCCGTGTGAGGTTGTGTGTTCCGCGCCAGGCTTGATGGCCGTCGTCTCACGCTAGTGGATGCCCTCGCGATCCATAAATTGATCTGGTATGACCGGCTCTGTTGTCCAGGTCCTGTCGCAGGTCGCACGTGCATCCTGCGGCCGTTGTTTCTCTGCCTCTAGGGCGAGGTGGCGCATGTTGGTGTTCGGCTTGAGTTGCCTCTCTATCCCGACTATGAGGTGGCCGGTCAAGTCTGTCAGCTGCATTACATGATGTCGGTATAGGCTCCGGGACCTCCTAGTCGAATTGGGAGAGCAACCTGCGATTTGGGTAACTTTTAGTTGGGCGCTCGAGGCCGCATCCCTTGGCTGCCAGGAGATTAGTCCATCTGTCATTGAGTAAGTCCTGATAGGCTTGCAGTTGCTGCCGCTTCTTTTTCAGGCTTCTTGCTTTGGCGATTAGCCGGCACTTGAAGCGCTCTTGTTCGAGGGGGTCCGCTGGTACGATGAAGTCCTCATCACCCAGGCTCTCGTCCTCTTCGGAGGTTGGCAGCTAGTTACTATCCTCCGAGCCCTCGTCCTCGATAGGATCATCGTGGTTGACTTTCCCCTCTTCCCAATCATCCCTTTCAGATGTTGGCTCGACAGGGGCTTCTTGGTCTTCGGCGTTATCCGGAGTATTGTTACCTCTGGTGCCTATATTGTTGTCTTTTTCGCGACGCGATTTTGATCGGCGCCGCTGACGTCGATGCTTCGTGGGTGCTTCAACTAGTTCATCTTCTAGAATCTTCTCGTCATTGGCGTCGTTGTCTTTGGGTGTGTCCATCGTGTATACGTCATATGAAGAAGTGGTCGTCCAGTGTCCGGTCAACGGGGGGTTCTGGCCTTGCTCTTCTCCGGCATCATCGTCCAAGTCGTCGATGTCTTTGGAAGCGTAATCAAGCGTGCCGGTTAAGTCCTCGACAGTGGCTATGAAGTGGGTGGTGGGTGGAAAGTAAAATTCCCTGATCTCAGTCCCTAGTGCGAGCTGGGCATAGTTCAGCAGCGATTCCTCCGTAATGGCGAGAGATCGCATTAGGTCCAGAGCCTGGTTTAAGGACAGGGTATGGACAAGGAAGCGAGAATCCCTGGAGCGGGGCGGGTCAGGAGTTCCCTGGCCGGCCTCGTATAACACAAACCTCGAGAGTTTGGAGCTGGTGCACGGGGATGAGTCTGGCTCGGTGAGGATAGAGGGGTGAGGGAGTCCTGGATAAGGGGGTATCCGGACAGCCAGACTATATTCATCGTTCGGAATGTAGAAGCATCAAGATACAAGACTCAAGACTTCGGCTCGTGTCCGGATGGGACTCTCCTTTGCATGGAAGACAAGCTTGGCGATCCAGATATTATGTTTCCTTCCTTGTAAACCGACTCCATGTAAACCCTAGCTCTCCAGTGTCTATATAAACCGGAGCACATGGCCCTTAGAAGGCCGATCACAATTACAATCATACCATCATAGGCTAGCTCTTAGGGTTTAGCCTCTACAATCTCGTGGTAGATCTACTATTCTATTCCACATATCTTCAATATTAATCAAGCAGGAAGTAGGGTTTTACCTCCATCGAGAGGGCCCGAACCTGGGTAAACATTGCGTCCCTTGCTTCCTGTTACCATCAGCCTAAGACGCACAGATCGGGACCCCCTGCCCGAGATCCGCCGGTTTTGACACCGACATTGGTGCTTTCATTGAGAGTTCCTCTATGTCGCCGCCTCGAGGCTTGATGGCGTCTTCAATCATCAACAACACGGTCCAGGGTGAGACTTTTTTCCCCGGACTGATCTTTGGGTTCGGCGGCTTCGCACTGCGGGCCAATTCGCTTGGCCAGTTGAACAGATTGACAGCTTCGCCCCTGGCCACCAGATCAGGTTCGGAAACTTGAACTACACGGCAGATATCCGCGGAGACTAGATCTTCGATGGGTTCGAGCCTGCGCCAGGAGCGCCGGACAGCCACGACGAGCACGGCCTAGACCTGCTGTCAGACAGGGCCTGGGACATCATCCCCGAGGCAGCCCTGGATCTAAATCCAGGGCAGGTTGCGTTGCCTACGGACGGAGGGCTGGACCCCGCCCGGCAGGCCGCACACTTATCGGCGGTGGAGCCGAGCGTGGGTCTCACCTCTGTGGAGACCTGTAACCCTGGGCCCCCGGACTCATATCCGGCTGTTGGTCCTGGTCCGCTCACTCTCGAGTCAGCCGAGCTAGGCTGGGCTCCGGTAGTGGAGTTTACCGCTGCGGGAATCTTTCAGCACTCGCCCTTTGGCGACATGCTAAACTCATTGAAGTCTCTCTCTTTGTCAGGAGGCTCCGGGCCGAACTATGTCCGGCTTGAGTGGGAAGCAGGCGACGAAGGGATTCGCTGCCCACCCACCACCCACTTTGTCGCCACGATCAATGATTTAACCGACGTGCTCGACGTTGACTTCGAAGACATCGACGGTATGGTCGACGATGCAGGAGACATACATGAGCCACCGCTCACAGGGCGGTGGACAGCCACCTCTTCAAACGATATATACATAGTGGACACTCCGAAAGAAACCAACGGCGACGAGGCAGTGTAGGACAACCACCCGGGAGGAAAAGCAAAATATGGGCGTCTCCGATGCCACTCCAAGCCCCGCCACATCAATACCGATCCTGGAGATGATCCGGATAGTACCAAAGAGGAATACAGTCATGATCAGCCGACCATCAAGCAGGCCGTACAGGCCACGGTGGGATACTTGGAGAGGAACAACTATACACCCCCTCCGAAGACGAGGTAAGCCTCTACAATGACGAATTCGGCGTGCCTGAAGACCCAGTGGAACAAGTTCGCTTTAGGCGACGACTCATAGCCACTGCAAAGAGTCTGCAAAGGAAGCAAGAGTAGCTTAAGGCCGAACAGGATTTGCTAATAGAACGGTGGACCAAGATCCTGGCCACCGAGAAGTACGGACTCGACCGCCCTAACAAAGGGCACACACGGCACAACTGGCTACCTCAACCTAAGCAGGAAAATCAAAGGCACACAACCCAACGTCTGCACACCACTACGGTCCAAACCAGCAAGAAGGATACACAAAGAAGCAGCCTCAAGCCACGGCACAACGGTCATAAATGGCAAATCAGGGGAGCTGGTATCAAGTTCAGCAAATCCCAGACCGGTCAACAGACAAGGAACAGCTCAAGCCTATTCGGCCCAAGCCACGAACTCGATCAGCAGTGCGAAATTCACGGTACTCCCAAAAGAATGGCAAAACATACTAATAGAGAATGTCGGGTCTCCAAAGTAAAGCAACCGGGCGTGTGCCGGAAACATTGAGGGGAGGTGCTTAGTCAAAAGCCCCCCCCCCCAGCACAACAGTACGGACGATCGCCCCCTACCATACAAACCACAGCAATTCAATTGCATACCCCCAGACCTAACAGTCCAGGGGCTCGTCAAACAATAAAAGCCCAAGCGGGCGTACAAATAAACACCTTCTACAAGGTGCCAGGCACAAAGGCCAGGATCATTGGCCCGTCGCCCTAACGGTTGTTTTCAGATAACCAAATAAGGCCGCGCCATCGGTGCATTCCCCATATACGGTATCACACCGTATGCTAACAAGATGAACCACGTTGGCTAGATTCCATGTGGTAAATCATCAGGCCAGGACCGGTAATACACTCACGCATGCATGCAGAGCCAAACCCCGCCCTCAGAAGCGGGGATCATACAGCTGCAAGAGTAGCAAGTCGTGCATGCCTGTCAATATTTTGATATGACAGCCAACTATCCGAACACCAACTGAGGAGTCCGGGCTGCTTCTTGAATAGCGGCTGGGGTCACCAGGGTCTGATCAGGAACCTTTGGACCAACCACAGGAGGACGTTCGGTGCCCTCCGCTCACTTACCTTCACAAACTAACTCTTATGCAGAACAGGTTTGGCAGCGTGAAGTCGGCCCGGACACACAAGGATAGGACCATGCAGGTAGACGACAGTTCGGATTCACTTTCGATCCATTCATAGCCCCCTCCAGTCCGGCCACCACAGGTTCCGCCAGAAAACCATCTCTTTTTCATAATCATAAATCGCATTCATATGCATGGACATATCATATTACTGCAATGCGTAGACTTAACTAAACATGCACCGGTCGTCGTTTATCATCAACGCCTCTTTGCCATAAAAGTGGCAGCCACGGTCCGTGTTACGCCCGGTTATGCCAGGGGCTCCATAGTACGGCAATAAAGTCCGACCACCTTCTTGGTCGCTCGGCACCCCGAACTTATAGCACTATATGCATCAGCTCCGAATCATGTCTTGGGTCATTGGTTGGGTTTGCCAGGCTCTCATGTTTTGGTACCTTACATTCCGTTCCGTCAGCTAAGGTAGCACTGGGAGAACTACTGCGATTGTGTCTCGGATCTGCCGGACGAGCACCTCAGTAGAGAAAGCCGAAAACCGACTGTCATGACGCGGCAAGAGCTGCTCAGCTGTTCGAGAGGTTGCAAAATCCTTAAAGATTCATTCCGCATAATGCCACTATAAAATGCAGATTGCGACGGAGCGGTCTACCGATCAGGTGCCAATAGAGCCCCTAGTCCGACCTTCCGGACACTAGGGGCTGTGCCGACCATACTCGTATTCCTATGGCTAAGTGAGAGTAGTAAAGCCCTATAGTCCGATTGCCTGGTTCGCGGTGAGAAACGTATCCTTATAAGGACCCAACAATGGGATAAAGAGTGTTCATAAATACCCCGAACACCCCCGTACTACTCTCGTGGGGGCTGAAGCCGACGACTGGCCAACTCTCAGAATTCATATACAATAAACAGCCGCAAAGGAAGAACACATGTTCAAACCAAATAGGCAACATATAATAAAAGTTCCATTATCCCATATTACAAACGATGGCAAAAATGCCCTCAGGGAAATATAATGTCTTTGGTGCACTTGTCCGCCACCAGGCGGGTGTTGGGTTTCGTAGTAATTTCAAAAAATTTCCTACGCGCACACAGGATCATGTGATGCATAGCAACGAGAGGAGAGTGTTGTCTACGTACCCAACGCAGACCGACTGCGGAAGCGATGACACGACGTAGAGGAAGTAGTCGTACGTCTTCACGATCCAACCGATCAAGCACCGAAACTACGGCACCTCCGAGTTCGAGCACACGTTCAGCTCGATGACGATCCCCGGACTCCGATCCAGCAAAGTGTCGGGGAAGAGTTTTGTCAGCACGACGGCGTGGTGACGATCTTGATGAACTACAGCAGCAGGGCTTCGCCTAAACTCCGCTACAGTATTATCGAGGAATATGGTGGCAGGGGGCACCGCACACGGCTAAGGAATCGATCACGTGGATCAACTTGTGTCAACTTGTCTGTTTAGAGGTGCCCCTGCCTCCGTATATAAAGGATGGAGGACGAGGAGGCCGGCCAAGGCAAAGGTGCGGCCAGGATAGGGAGTCCTATTAGGACTCCAAGTCCTAGTAGGAGTCCACCAAGAGGGGAGGAAAGGAGAAGGAATAGGAGGAGAAGGAGAGGTGGCCGGCCCCCTTTTCCCTAGTCCAATTCGGACTAGAGGGGAGGGGGGGCGCAGCCTTTTTCTCCTCTTCCCACTAAAGCCCATCAAGGCCCAATACTCTTCCCCGTATTCCCGTAACCCCCCGGTACTCCGGAAAATACCCGAATCACTCGGAACCTTTCCGAACTCCGAATATAGTCGTCCAATATATCGATCTTTACGTCTCGACCATTTCGAGACTCCTCGTCATGTCCCCGATCTCATCCGGGACTCCGAACTCCTTCGGTACATCAAAACTCATAAACTCATAATATAACTGTCATCGAAACCTTAAGCGTGCGGACCCTACGGGTTCGAGAACAATGTAGACATGACCAAAACACGTTTCCGGTCAATAACCAATAGCGGGACCTGGATGCCCATATTGGCTCCTACATATTCTACGAAGATCTTTATCGGTCAGACCGCATAACGACATACGTTGTTCCCTTTGTCATCGGTATGTTACTTGCCCGAGATTTGATCGTCGGTATCCAATACCTAGTTCAATCTCGTTACCGGCAAGTCTCTTTACTCGTTCCGTAATACATCATCTCACAACTAACATATTAGTTGCAGTGCTTGCAAGGCTTATGTGATGTGCATTACCGAGAGGGCCCAGAGATACCTCTCCGACAATCGGAGTGACAAATCCTAATCTCGAAATACGCCAACCCAACATCTACCTTTGGAGACACCTGTAATGCTCCTTTATAATCACCCATTTACGTTGTGACGTTTGGTAGCACCCAAAGTGTTCCTCCGGCAAACGGGAGTTGCATAATCTCATAGTCATAGGAACATGTATAAGTCATGAAGAAAGCAATAGCAACATACTAAATGATCAGGTGCTAAGCTAATGGAATGGGTCATGTCAATCAGATCATTCAACTAATGATGTGACCTCGTTAATCAAATAACAACTTATTGTTCATGGTCAGGAAACATAACCATCTTTGATTAACGAGCTAGTCGAGTAGAGGCATACTAGTGACACTCTGTTTGTCTATGTATTCACACATGTATTATGTTTCCGGTTAATACAATTCTAGCATGAATAATAAACATTTATCATGATATAAGGAAATAAATAATAACTTTATTATTGCCTCTAGGGCATATTTCCTTCAGTCTCCCACTTGCACTAGAGTCAATAATCTAGTTCACATCGCCATGTGATTTAACAGCAATAGTTCACATCACCATGTGATTAACACCCAAAGGGTTTACTAGATTCAGTAATCTAGTTCACATCGCTATGTGATTAACACCCAAGGAGTACTAAGGTGTGATCATGTTTTGCTTGTGAGAGAATCTTAGTCAACGGGTATGTCATATACAGATCCGTAAGTATTTTGCGAATTCTATGTCTACAATGCTCTGCACGGAGCTACTCTAGCTAATTGCTCCCACTTTCAATATGTATCTAGATCAAGACTTAGAGTCATCTAGATTAGTGTCAAACTTGCATCGGCGTAACCTTTTAACGACGAACCTTTTTCCATAATTGAGAAACATATCCTTATTCCACTAAGGACAATTTTGACCGCTCTCCAGTGATCTACTCCTAGATCACTATTGTACTCCCTTGCCAAACTCAGTGGTATGGCATACAATAGATCTGGTATACAGCATGGCATACTTTATAGAACCTATGACTGAGGCATAGGGAATGACTTTCATTCTCTTTCTATTTTCTGCCGTGGTCGGGCTTTGAGTCTTACTCAACTTAACACCTTGCAACACAGGCAAGAACTCCTTCTTTGACTGTTCCATTTTGAACTATTTCAAAAATTTATCAAGGTATGTATTCATTGAAAAAATCTTATCAAGCGTCTTCATCTATCTATATAGATCTTGATGCTCAATGTGTAAGCAGCTTCACCAAGGTCTTTCTTTGAAAAACTTTTATTCAAGTATCCTTTCATGCTTTGCAGAATAATTCTACATTATTTCCGATCAACAATATGTCATTCACATATACTTATCAGAAATGTTGTAGTGCTCCCACTCACTTTCTTCTAAATACAGGCTTCACTGTAAGTCTGTACAATAACTATATGCTTTGATCAACTTATCAAAGCGTATATTCCAACTCCGAGATTCTTGCACCAGTCCATAAATGGATCGCTGGAGCTTGCACACTTTGTTAGCTCCCTTTGGATCGACAAAACCTTCCGGTTGCATCATATACAACTCTTCTTCCAGAAATCCATTCAGGAATGCAGTTTTGACATCCATCTGCCAAATTTCATAATCATAAAATGCGGCAATTGCTAACATGATTCGGACAGACTTTTAAGCATCGATACGAGTAAGAAAATCTCATCGTATTCAACACCTTGAACTTTGTCAAAAACCTTTTTCGACAAGTCTAGCTTTGTAGATAGTAACACTACTATCAACGTCCGTCTTCCTCTTGAAGATCCATTTATTCTTAATGACTCACCGATCATCGGGCAAGTCAATCAAAGTCTACACTTTGTTCTCATACATGGATCATATCTCAGATTTCATGGCCTCAAGCCATTTCGTGGAATCTGGGCTCATCATTGCTTCCTCATAGTTCGTAGGTTCATCATGGTCTAGTAACATGACTTCCAGAACATGATTACCGTACCACTCTGGTGCGGATCTTACTCTGGAAGACCTACGAGGTTTGGTAGTAACTTGATCTGAAGTTTGATGATCATCATCATTAACTTCCTCACTTATTGGTGTAGGAATCACTGGAACTGATTCCTGTGATGAACTACTTTCCAATAAGGGAGAAGGTATAATTACCTCATCAAGTTCTACTCTCCTCCCACTCACTTCTTTCGAGAGAAACTCCTTCTCTGGAAAGGATCCATTTTAGCAACGAATGTCTTGCCTTCGGATCTGTGATAGAAGGTGTACCCAACAATTTCCTTTGGGTATGAAGACGCACTTCTCCGATTTGGGTTCGAGCTTATCAGGATGAAACCTTTTTCACATAAGCATCGCAGCCCCAAACTTTAAGAAACAACAGGTTAGGTTTACTGCTAAACCATAGTTCATACAGTGTCGTCTCAACGGATTTAGATGGTGCCCTATTTTAAAACGTGAATGCAGCTGTCTCTAATGCATAACCCCAAAACGATAGTGGTAAAGAGATATCATAGATCGCACCATATCAAATAAAGTGCGGTTACGACGTTCGGGCACACCATAACGATGTGGTGTTCCAGGTGGCGTGAGCTGTGAAACTATTCCACATTGTTTTAATTGAAGACCAAACTCGTAACTCAAATATTTGTCTCCGCGATCAGATCGCAGAAACTTTATTTTCTTGTTACGATGATTTTTCCACTTCACTCTGAAATTCTTTGAACCTTTCAACTATTTCAGACTTATGTTTCATCAAGTAGATATACCCATATCTGCTCAAATCATCTTGTGAAGGTCAGAAAACAACGATGCTTGCCACGAGCAACAGCACTCATTGGATCGCATACATCGGTATGTATTATTTCCAACAAGTCAGTAGCTCGTTCCATTGTTCCGGAGAACGGAGTTTTAGTCATCTTGCCCAAAAGGCACGGTTCGCAAGCATCAAATGATTCATAACCAAGTGATTCCGAAAATCCATCTTTATGGAGTTTCTTCATGCGCTTTACACCGATATGACCCAAACGGCAGTGCCACAAATAAGTTGCACTATCATTATTAACTTTGCATCTTTTGGCATCAATATTATGAATATGTGTATCACTACGATCGAGATCCAATGAACCATTTTCATTGGGTGTGTAACCATATAAGGTTTTATTCATGTAAATAGAACAACAGTTTATTCTCTTACTTAAATGAATAACCGTATTGCAATAAACATGATCAAATCATATTCATGCTCAACGCAAACACCAAATAACATTTACTTAGGTTCAACACTAATCCCGAAAGAATAGGGAGTGTGCGATGATGATCATATCAATCTTGAAACTACTTTCAACACACATCATCACTTCACCCTTAACTAGTTTCTGTTTATTCTGCAACTCCCATTTCGAGTTACTACTCTTAGCAACTGAACCAGTACCAAATACCGAGGGGTTGCTATAAACACTAGTAAAGCACACATCAAACACCTGTATATCAAATATACCCTTTTTCACTTTGCCATCCTTCTTATCCACCAAATATTTAGGGTAGTTCCGCTTCCAGTGACCATTTCCTTTGCAGTGTAAGCACTCAGTTTCAGGCTTTGGTTCAGCTTTGGGCTTCTTCGTGGGAGTGACAACTTGCTTGTCAATCTACTTGAAGTTCCCCTTTCTATCCCTTTTCTTGAAACTAGTGATCTTGTCAACCATCAACACTTGATGCTCTTTCTTGATTTCTACCTTCGTTGATTTCAACATCACGAAGAGCTCGGGAATCATTTTCATCATCCCTTGCATACTATAGTTCATCACGAAGTTCTACTAACTTGGTGATGGTGACTAGAGAATTCTGTCACTCACTATCTTATCTGGAAGATTAACTCCCACTTGATTCAAGCGATTGAAGTACCCAGACAATCTGAGCACATGCTCACTAGTTGAGCGATTCTCCTCCATCTTTTAGCTATAGAACTTGTTGGAGACTTCATATCTCTCAACTCGGGTATTTGCTTGAAATATTAACTTCAATTCCTGGAACATCTCATATGGTCCATGACGTTCAAAACGTCTTTGAAGTCCCGATTCTAAGCCGTTAAGCATGGTGCACTAAACTATCAAGTAGTCATCATATTGAGCTAGCCAGACGTTCATAACTTCTGCATCTGCTCCTGCAATAGGTCTGTCACCTAGCGGTGCATTAAGGACATAATTCTTCTGTGCAGCAATGAGGATTTAACCTCAGATCACGGATCAAATCCGCAACATTGCTACTAACATTTTTCAACACAAATTTCTCTAGGAACATATCAAAATAAACACAGGGAAGCAACAACGCGAGCTATTGATCTACAATATGATTTGCAAAATACTACCAGGACTAAGTTCATGATAAATTTAAGTTCAATTTAATCATATTACTTAAGAACTCCCACTTAGATAGACATCCCTCTAATCCTCTAAGTGATCACGTGATCCAAATCAACTAAACCATGTCCGATCATCACGTGAGATGGAGTAGTTTCATCGGTGAACATCATTATGTTGATCATATCTACTATATGATTCACGCTCGACCTTTCGGTCTCCGTGTTCCGAGGCCATATCTGCATATGCTAGGCTCGTCAAGTTTAACCTGAGTATTCTGCGTGCGCAACTGTTTTGCACCCGTTGTATTTGAACGTAGAGCCTATCACACCCGATCATCACGTGGTGTCTCAGCACGAAGAACTTTTGCAACGGTGCATACTCAGGGAGAACACTTCTTGATAATTTAGTGAGAGATCATCTTATAATGCTACCGTCAATCAAAGCAAGATAAGATGCATAAAAAGATAAACATCACATGCAATCAATATAAGTGATATGATGTGGCCATCATTATCTTGTGCTTGTGATCTCCATCTCCTAAGCACCGTCATGATCACCATCGTCACCGGCGCGACACCTTGATCTCCATCGTAGCATCGTTGTCGTCTCGCCAATCTTATGCTTCCACGACTATCACTACCGTTTAGTAATAAAGTAAAGCATTACATCGCGATTGCATTGCATACAATAAAGCGACAACCATATGGCTCCTGCCAGTTGCCGATAACTTGGTTACAAAACATGATCATCTCATACAATAAAATTCAGCATCATGCCTTGACCATATCACATCACAATATGCCCTGCAAAAACAAGTTAGACGTCCTCTACTTTGTTGTTGCATGTTTTACGTGGCTGCTACGGGCTTAAGTAAGAACCAATCTCACCTACGCATCAAAACCACAACGATAGTTTGTCAAATAGACTCCGTTTTAACCTTCGCAAGGACAGGGCGTAGCCATACTTGGTTCAACTAAAGTTGGAGAGGCAGTCGCCCGCAAGCCATCTCTGTGCAAAGCACGTCGAGGGAACCGGTCTCGCGTAAGCGTACGCGTAAGGTTGGTCCGGGTCGTCTCGTCCAACAATACCGCTGAACCAAAATATGACATGCTGGTAGGCAGTATGACTTGTATCATCCACAACTCACTTGTGTTCTACTCGTGCATATAACATCAACATCATTAACCTAGGCTCGGATGCCACTGTTGGGTTTCGTAGTAATTTCAAAAATTTTCCTACGCGCACACAGGATCATGTGATGCATAGCAACGAGAGGAGAGTGTTGTCTACGTACCCAACGCAGACCGACTGCGGAAGCGATGACACGACGTAGAGGAAGTAGTCGTACGTCTTCACGATCCAACCGATCAAGCACCGAAACTACGGCACCTCCGAGTTCGAGCACACGTTCAGCTCGATGACGATCCCCGGACTCCGATCCAGCAAAGTGTCGGGGAAGAGTTTTGTCAGCACGACGGCGTGGTGACGATCTTGATGAACTACAGCAGCAGGGCTTCGCCTAAACTCCGCTACAGTATTATCGAGGAATATGGTGGCAGGGGGCACCGCACACGGCTAAGGAATCGATCACGTGGATCAACTTGTGTCAACTTGTCTGTTTAGAGGTGCCCCTGCCTCCGTATATAAAGGATGGAGGACGAGGAGGCCGGCCAAGGCAAAGGTGCGGCTAGGATAGGGAGTCCTATTAGGACTCCAAGTCCTAGTAGGAGTCCACCAAGAGGGGAGGAAAGGAGAAGGAATAGGAGGAGAAGGAGAGGTGGCCGGCCCCCTTTTCCCTAGTCCAATTCGGACTAGAGGGGAGGGGGGGCGCAGCCTTTTTCTCCTCTTCCCACTAAAGCCCATCAAGGCCCAATACTCTTCCCCGTATTCCCGTAACCCCCCGGTACTCCGGAAAATACCCGAATCACTCGGAACCTTTCCGAACTCCGAATATAGTCGTCCAATATATCGATCTTTACGTCTCAACCATTTCGAGACTCCTCGTCATGTCCCCGATCTCATCCGGGACTCCGAACTCCTTCGGTACATCAAAACTCATAAACTCATAATATAACTGTCATCGAAACCTTAAGCGTGCGGACCCTACGGGTTCGAGAACAATGTAGACATGACCAAGACACGTTTCCGGTCAATAACCAATAGCGGGACCTGGATGCCCATATTGGCTCCTACATATTCTACGAAGATCTTTATCGGTCAGACCGCATAACGACATACGTTGTTCCCTTTGTCATCGGTATGTTACTTGCCCGAGATTTGATCGTCGGTATCCAATACCTAGTTCAATCTCGTTACCGGCAAGTCTCTTTACTCGTTCCGTAATACATCATCTCACAACTAACATATTAGTTGCAGTGCTTGCAAGGCTTATGTGATGTGCATTACCGAGAGGGCCCAGAGATACCTCTCCGACAATCGGAGTGACAAATCCTAATCTCGAAATACGCCAACCCAACATCTACCTTTGGAAACACCTGTAATGCTCCTTTATAATCACCCAGTTACGTTGTGACGTTTGGTAGCACCCAAAGTGTTCCTCCGGCAAACGGGAGTTGCATAATCTCATAGTCATAGGAACATGTATAAGTCATGAAGAAAGCAATAGCAACATACTAAACGATCAGGTGCTAAGCTAATGGAATGGGTCATGTCAATCAGATCATTCAACTAATGATGTGACCTCGTTAATCAAATAACAACTCATTGTTCATGGTCAGGAAACATAACCATCTTTGATTAACGAGCTAGTCAAGTAGAGGCATACTAGTGACACTCTGTTTGTCTATGTATTCACACATGTATTATGTTTCCGGTTAATACAATTCTAGCATGAATAATAAACATTTATCATGATATAAGGAAATAAATAATAACTTTATTATTGCCTCTAGGGCATATTTCCTTCAGCGGGCACCCTTCATTACACCTTCATAATACAGTTCGGGCATGCGATGCTCCTTACCCTCTAGTGGCCCCTCAGTTATCAGCTTTTCTGCGTCAAGCTTCCCCCAATGCACTTTTGCATGGGCAAGCGCCATTCGCGCACCTTCTATACAGACTGATCGCTTGATAATATCAAGCCGAGGACAGGCGCCCACAATCCGCTTGACGAGTCCGAAGAAACTTCTGGGAATTGGCTCTGTAGGCCACAGACGGATGACCAAGTCCTTCATGGCTAGTTCGGCCGCCTGGTGCAGTTCGACCAGCTGCTTCAGCTGATCGATAAAAGGCACCGGATAGTTCGGCGCTAGATACTGCGACCAGAAGTTCCTCCCCGCAGACTCCCTCTCCTCGGACCGGTAAAATTGGGCTGCATCTGATATGCTACGAGGCAGATCCGCAAACGCCCCTGCAAAATCAAAAATTCAGCTTGCCGCTTAGAGTTCTCCATATTATAACATCATAACGGCCATATATACAATAGGCCTTACCAGCCGCAACTTTCGGGGCCTCCTGAATGTCCCGTACAGCACCTCGGGCTTCTTCCCGAGCATCTTCCGCGGCTAGGAGAGCTTTGGCGAGTTCGGATTCTTTCCCTACTAAACTCTGCTCCAAGCTCTCACTTTTCGTCACAGCATCCTGAAGCTCCTGCTCAGCTATGACGACCCTGGCCTCGTGTTTTTCATGCAGAGCCTGTTCGGCGACAGCCTTCTCTTGGGCATCAGCCGCCGCTTTCTTCAGTGCCTCATATTCAGCACTCGCTCCTAGGGCGCATAACATAAATACTTTTCAAATAGGCACACTTATTGATTTGTGCCCTACGCAAGACAACTCCAAACATACCTTGCCTCTCCTCCAATTTCTTCTTCACACGGCCAAGTTCTTCTTCGGCCCGTCTCTGGCTCTCTTTCAGCTCGGACACTTCCGCATCATGAGCGGCCTTCCTCTCCACAGACGCCTGTTTTCAAAAACATGGGTATACAGCATTAAAAGTTCCCATTACAACTGAAGATTTGATCCCCTGCCCGGCTTTCTTTTTCCAGATAGTGTATCAGGGGCTACTCCTCATATCATACTAATTCTTTAAAGGTTCCTTAGAAACCAAACCTCAAAGGCCTTTATAAGGCCAAGACAGGACTCATTCAGCCCGCTTTCGGCAGCCTGAATCTTTCCAACCACCGCACCCATAAGGGTCCGATGTTCATCAACGACGGACGCGTTCCTTAACGCTGTCAACAGACCACCTGACAACTCGGCGTATACTGAGGTGGCTGGCGGAGTAGGCAAACCTTCCTCCATGGAGGATGGCCGCTGGCCCGATCCTGGAGCCTTAGGGGCCTCCAGAACTTTATCCGGCCCTGAGTCTCTTTGAGACGACACCTCGGTGTCGCGCCGGACTTCGGAAAAGGAATCCTCGGAGGTGTCTCGCTCGCCACAACATTCGAGCTCAACGAATCCTCCGATCAGGATTGTCCGGCAGGAGACCTTGCCGGGCCGTGTGAGATGTGGCGACAGTTAAAACTACAATACCCGGACAACCTTGGTGTAGGACCTTGAAGTAAGTCTAGAGGGGGGTGATTAGACTACTTGACCAATTAAAAACTTAACCTTTTCCCAATTTTAGAGTTTGGCAGATTTTAGCTATCTTAGGACAAGTCAAGCAATCATCACACAATTCAAGCAAGCATGCAAAGAGTATATAGGCAGCGGAAATTAAAGCATGCAACTTGCAAGAAAGTAAAGGGAAGGGTTTGGAGGATTCAAACGCAATTGGAGACACGGATGTTTTTAGCGTGGTTCCGATAGGTGGTGCTATCGTACATCCACGTTGATGGAGACTTCAACCCACGAGGGTAACGGCTGCGCGAGTCCACGGAGGGCTCCACCCACGAAGGGTCCACGAAGTAGCAACCTTGTATATCCCACCATGGCCGTCGTCCACGAAGGACTTGCCTCACTAGCGGTAGGTCTTCATGAAGTAGGTGATCTCCTTGCCCTTACAAACTCCTTGGTTCAACTCCACAATCTTGTCAGAGGCTCCCAAGTGACACCTAGCCAATCTAGGAGACACCACTCTCCAAGAAGTAACAAATGGTGCGTTGATGATGAACTCCTTGCTCTTGTGCTTCAAATGATAGTCTCCCCAACACTCAACTCTCTCTCATAGGATTTGGATCTGGTGGAAAGATGATTTGAGTGGAAAGCAACTTGGGGAAGGCTAGAGATCAAGATTCATATGGTAGGAATGGAATATCTTGGCCTCAACACATGAGTAAGTAGTTCTCTCTCAGAAATTGTAAGTTGGAAGTGTAGGTTTAGTCGGATGGCTCTCTCCACGAATGAAGAGGAGGTGGAGGGGTATATATAGCCTCCACACAAAATCTAACCGTTACACACAATTTACCAAACTCGGTGGGACCGAATCGTTAAACTCGGTCGGACTGATTTAGGAAACCTAGTGACCGTTAGTGATTTTCGGTGGGACTGACATGCATCTCGGTGAGACCGATTCGGTTAGGGTTAGGGCATAACGTAATCTCGGTGAGACCGATTACACAAACTCGGTGAGACCGATTTGGTAATAAGCTTTCCAGAGAGTTGGTCAGGTAAACTTGGTGGGACCAATTTGCTCTTTTCGGTGAGACCAAAATGTTACAAAAAGGAAACAGAGAGTTTACATTGCAATCTTGGTGGGATCGATCGCTCACTTCGGTTAGACCGAAACGTTATGAAGGGAAACAGAGAGATTGCAACCCCATCTCGGTGAGAACGAGATCCCTATCGGTAAGACCGATTTGCTTAGGGTTTGTGGCAGTGGCTATGACTTTGGAATCGGTGGCGCCGGATAGAAAGAATCGGTGTGACGGATTTTGGCTTTAGGTTTAGGTCATTTGTGGATGTGGGAAAGTAGTTGAGGGTTTTGGAGCATATCACTAAGCACATGAAGCAAGAGGCTCATTAAGCAACACCTCATCCCTTCTTGATAGTATTGGCTTTTCCTATAGACTCAATGTGATCTTGGATCACTAAAATGTAAAATGAAGAGTCTTGAGCTTTTGAGCTTGAGCCAATCCTTTGTCCTTAGTATTTTGAGGGATCCACTTTCATCATCCATGCCATGCCATTCATTGAGCTTTCCTGAAATAATAGTCTTGGAATAGCATTAGCTAAATGAGCTATATGTTGTTATGAAATACCAAAACCACCTAGGGATAGTTGCACTTTCAATCTCCCCCTTTTTGGTAATTGATGACAACATATAGATCAAAGCTTCGACAAATGATAATAAAAATTAAATAGCATCGTCGCTTTGAGAAGTATGTGATAAGCAAGAGCTCCCCCTAAATTTGTGCATAGTTTTAGATTTGCTTTGGACTGCAAATGCACAATGAATTAGGCTCATGAGTTACTCTTCAATGTCACATACATCTTGGTGGAGCGCTCAAAATAATAAACAATGAATACATGCACTCATCACCAAGCATAGTGAGTGATCACATAAGATAGATAGGATAATATCAAGCATGCATAAGTGTAGCTTATGATCAAACACATGATCATCAATGTCTCATAAGCATAGTATCTCAACCAAAAACAAACAAAGATTGAAAACCCACCAAATAAAGCAAGAGAGAACAAAAGCAACACTCTCTCTCTCGAAGCCTATGATCTATACATTTTTCTCCCCCTTTGGCAACAAGTTACCAAAAAGTTCATAGAAAATGCATAGTGCAAGATCGACTCTCAGGCTTGATCTTCTGGTGGTGGTGTCCTGATAGCTCCAAGGACGAAGGCTTCAGTTGATCTAGAGGGTGCTGGAGTTGATGCTGAAGCTGGTTGCACTGGAGCTGAAGAGGCAGTAGCTGGTGCTGAAGATGTTGCTCTAGTGTCTGTCACTGGCACTGCAACTGACCTCTGGGCTTTGGGCACTCTGGCAAACACATTTGTGGTAGTCTTGCCCTTCCTCTCCTGCATGTCATCCTGCAGCTGCTCCACAACTGACTGAATCTCAGTTACCTTGACATCTAGATCATAGAATTTTTGTTCCATGATTCTTTCCAGGCTCTCCTGGTTTTGAGTTAGGGTGGCCAATCCCTTCTCAATCCTTAGAGATGATGCTATCAAGTAACCAAGCTGCTCCTGTTTGGTTTTCAAGAAATATTCAGATGCCTCCTCTTGAGTTGGCATCTTGGCAGCCTTCTCCCTCTTTGCCTTCTCCTTCTTCTCCTGAGCTTGAACTGATTGTGGATCATCTTCATTCATGACAACCTCATTGTCCTTAAAGTCTGGATAAAGTGGAAAGTGTTCCTTATCCAACTGATATTTTCCTGTGCCCATCTTTGAGTTTATCAATTCTTGAATCTGAGGTGCATATCCACAGCTCCTCTTCTGATCTGCTGCAGTCCTCTTGATTGTTTCTATGATCAGGCTCATGACTTTGAACTTCTGTGGCACATCAAACACATGCAACATGTTGATGGCATCCCTCTGATCATGTTGTGGTCACCTGACTTGGGCAACAGAGTGTGCCTCAGAATCCAATTGATAGTAGGCAGCCCTGACAACAGAAAATGGACTGATCCAAAAGTGAAAGTCTCTAGGGCTTTGTCTGGGATCTCCTTGTACATGTGTGCCATGGTATTGTGTCCCATTTTCTTCTTAGCATATACATCCAGATCATCATCATTTTCCTTTGGGGCATTTATCAATTTTGCCCATTCTTCAATAGTGGATTGGTACCTTGTACCTTCAGACATCCAAACAATTCTTCCATGTGGGTAAAAATGTGCTGTGGAGTAGAATTGCATGATAAGTTCATCATTCCAATTTGTGAACTTCTGTCCAACAAAATCTACAACTCCAAAAGCAACAAAGCTGTCTTGCACTCCAGGATAATGTTGTTCATTTTCCTTGATGAATTTCCAGTCAACCCACCTCATATCACAAACTATGGGCTTCTTGTCCAATAAGATTGTCTCATAGAAGTCATGTTGTTCCTTTGTATGGAACCTATAATCAACAGCAGTTCTTCTCCTTGTGGCATATGGATCTGCCATTCTCCACGGTCTCAGCCCTGAATCCTTCCTGATTCTCATGTCCTCAGCCACAGGATGGGCATCATTGTGGTCTGGTATCTTGGGCTTGAGCTTTCTTAGAACCTGTCCTTCTTCATCTTCCTCCTCACCAACATTGGGCACTGGGGCCTTGTTCTTCTCAGCAGCTGGAATACTCCTGGTATTCCTCTTTGGTACAGACTTGGCCTTGGGGGCAGCTTTGGGTGCTTCCTTGGGCTTAGATGTTGCAGCCCCAGATTTAATAGCATCACCCATAAGCTTAGATACCTTTGGAGCTGGTGCAGCAAGCTCTTCCTCTTCCATCATGGAAGGTTGCCCAACAGCTCTGGCCATGGTCTTCTTGACCCTTTCCTTCCTCTTCTTGCTTTCTTCAGCTGGCTCTTTGGGATCAGGATTTACAGGCAGTTGAGTTGATGCTCTGGCCTTGGGCATAGGTTGCCTTCTTGCAGGCCTTTTAATCTTCATGCCTGGCTTTATATCCTTTGCTGAGCCATATTCCTTCTTGAGCACCACTTTCTTGGAAGTAGACTCATCTTCCTCAGCTTTGTAATCTTCATCCTCTGAATCTGAGGTTCTCTTCCTCCTTTGCCTAGTTGCAGCCTTAGGCAAATTGCTAGGAGTACTTCTGCTCCCTTCATCTGAAGTTGAGGGACTAGTGCCCTCACTCAAGTCCATCTGCTCTTCTGACCTGTTCTGGCTGTCACTTTGATCAATCATACTACAAAAGCTGACTGCTGACCCTGTGAAGAGTTATAGATGAGATAGAAAAGATGAGCATCACAAAATGCAGAGGTTTTTGCAAAAGAATGACTCAAAAGTTCAGTCTTAGTTTTCCACAGAAAGCATTTCAGATCCACCGATTTTCAAACTCGGTGATACCAAAGCAGTTTTGGAACCTAAACTGATGATCTTGGTTGGACCGAGTTTCAGTTCGATGGTACCGAGACTGCTAGGGTTTCACAGAATCCTCAAATCAGTTGCACCGATTAGTAATTCTCGGTCAGACCGAGAGTCACTAGTGCAATGGCATAAGCCAAATCGGTGAGACTGAGTTTTTCAACTCGGTGGGTCCGAGATGGTTTCGGCGGAAACCTAACCCTAAAAATTTGAATCACATCTAATCTATGAACTACTTTGGCTGGATAGAAGAGTTTCAATCGTGGCAAGAATCAATATGAAAACAATGTGCCAGGAATCAGACGTGGATAGCACAAAGATTAAGTCCATACCCTAACTTGCCGGTGGACTTGCTACGGCGGCAACGGCGGGGACGAAATCCGTTGACGGCGGCGGAGACCAGCGACAGGAGGCAGCTGGCGACAAGGAGACGATCCGGAGATCACGATGGCAGAGCGAGCTGTTGCGCGGGCAAAGGGTTTCGGAGAAATTTCCAAAATTTTACCCGTGTCTATATATAGCCGACCCTGTCAGTGTGACCGAGTGGAACAACTCGGTGGCACCGAGATGCATAACTGTGTTCAGTTACAGCAACTCGGTGTGACCGAAAAGTTCAAACCGGTTGCACCGAGATGGAAAACTCAGATCAACTTAATGATCTCGGTAGGACCGAAATGGAGGAATCGGTCAGACCGAGAATCACAAAGAGGTTTTGGAAGTTTAAGTCTATGATGAATCGGGGACTCCGAGTGCTCCTCACACAGAGTGGTTCGAATCTGACTTGATCAAATTTTCTGATGTAGCATGAATAGAGTTTGAGACAAGAAAAGCATAGATAGCTAGAGAGGGTTCTTAGGCATTCTTGTCCATCCACTTGGCCAAAAGAAGAAAGAACCAAACAATCAAAACAACAAGTTGATGTCCTTGAATGAGTAAAATATGCACCAACATGCTCACACAATAAAATGGAAAATGAAATATGTGGCAAAGCATGCACAACCAATTCTAGCATCTATCAAACAATTGGCGATGACTAGGTCATCTATATATGAGTATATTGACTTAGGAGTCAAATGAGAACATTTGATCATAGGTCATACTCATCATTTAAGCTCAAGTGGGGTTACCACTTTTACATAATGCATTAATGTGTTCACACCATTAGAGTTGCTTTGACTTAATTCATAGAGTTAAGCACCCCCTAGATGTGAGATCCCCCCTTAGAGGGATGAACTAACCTTGGGTTTTGTCGATGATGACTTCATGTAGGTGTTGAAGATGTAGATGCTCAATGTTGATGTAGATCATTTGGAGCAATCCTTTGGAGTGAGTTGCACTTTCAACTTGCCTACATGGGTTAGTCCCACAAGGAACAAACAAGAATATCCATAGACATAGAGTGATGCACACACAAGATGATGTCCATGAAAACATTAGGTTACCTTGTCCCTTGCCTTACCAACAAGAGGGTTTGTGACTCCTTGAACTAGTGCAAGATGTGAAAGTTGATTGCACTTGTTCTTGCCAAAATGATATGAGTGAAGAATGTTGGCGGAGTCACCCTCAAGAACTCTCTAGTTCTTCTTCTTCGGGATCCACATCATCTTGATGGGAATCCTTGGAGTTGTAGTTGTACTTGGTGAAGTAGAACTTGACGTAGTCTTAGGAATCCACTTGAACGAGGCTTTAGGTGCTTCTTCAAATGCATCAATCTCTTCTTGAAGCTTGTCCTTGCCTTTGTTCTTGTGGTCTTGTGGTGGAAGATCATCTTGAGCTTGTGTCCCCTTGAAGGAAGTAGGATCATACTTCTCTTATTGAGGAACAAACTTCGTCTTGGGGTATTGATCTTCTTCCCATTCAACTCCATTGGCATTGAACTTTCGTTCAAAACCAACACCTTGATTCTTCCGGTGCCTTCCTTGCTTGCGTACAATTTCCTCGAATTGCTTACTCCCGGCAAGGCTCTTGTAAACACCTTTCTCTATAATTCCCTTCAATAAACTATTTTCTTGCTCAAGTGTAACTTGGCTAAGAGAATCATTAGTGGAATCAAGAGAACTACTAGAAGCAACAACATTGGATTTAACACTGTTATTGTCACTACTAGAGGAAGTATCTTTCTTGTACTTGTTACTAGACTTGACTTGAGGCATGTAAGTAGATAAGAGTAAACGCTTGGCAATGTAAGAAGAACTTTTCTTGTGGAGATCATCATTGATTGCCTTTAAGAACTCATGCTCTTGCTCAAGATTGAGCTTTTCAAAGCGTAACTTCTCATGAGCCCTTAAAAGTTCTCGATGATCTTCGAAGATAGTTTCATGAGCCAACTTAAGAGTGTTTAGTTCTTTAGTTAGAAGCTCAATGTTCTCCTTATCATTGCCATTCGTCTGATTAGCATGATTAATTGACGTTTCATCATAGTATTCATCACTAGAGTTGTCAACAAGTAAATCATCATCCACAAGCAAGTCATCATCATCACTATTAAAATCAACATACTCGGGATGTGTTACCTTTGGACCTTTGGCCATGAAGCATCTTCCAGCACCTTCATTTGGTGAATCAAATATGTCGTAGGAGTTGGTTGACACAAGTGCTAGACCGGCAACACCTTCATCTTGAGTATGTTCGGAGTCGGAGTGATAGCTTCTCTCGGAGTGATTGTCGGAGTCGGAGCCGGATACCCATTCACCAACATGAGCTTGATGTCTTTGTTTTGTGTAGCTCCTTGATGACTTGTCCTTCCTTTCCGAATGCTTGCTTCTCCGTGAGGGTCTTCGCTCATAACGATCATCTCTACTCCTCCTCTCTCTTGGTGGTGATTCTTCTCTTTTGCTTCTTCTTCTTAGAGAATCTTCTCTTCTTTTGTAGGGTGCCGTACACTCATTGGAGTAGTGTCCAGGCTTCCCACAATTGTAGCAATTGCGCTCTCGACTAGAAGATCTCTTGTCATGATAAGACCTTCACTTGGAGCTTCTTTCTTTGCCTCTACTCTTATAGAATTTGTTGAAGTTCTTCACCATTAAGCTCAATTCTTCATTGAAGGTTTGTTTCTCACTTGATGATGTGGGGGCTTCACTTGAGGCTTTGTAAGCACCACTTGACTTGTTGTGAAGTTCCTCCTTATCCTTGAGTGACATCTCATGAGCAACAATCCTTCCAATGACTTCTGTTGGCTTGAGATTTTTGTAGTTTGGCATCATTTGGATCAATGTGCACACGGTATCATACTTTCCATCCAATGCTCTTAGGATCTTCTTGATGATGAATCTGTCGGTCATCTCTTCACTCCCTAAGCCGGCAATCTCATTTGTGATAAGTGCAAGCCTAGAGTACATTTCAGCGACACCTTCACCATCCTTCATTTTGAACTTGTCAGGCTGACTTTGGAGCACATCCAACTTGGATTCCTTGACGAATTCGGTACCTTCGTGCATATCAATCAAAGTATCCCAAATTTCCTTTGCATTCTCAAGACGGCTGATTTTATTGAATTCTTCGGGGCACAATCCGTTGAAGATGATATCACAGGCTTGAGCGTTGTATTGCAGCATCTTCAATTCTTCCGCATTCGCTTCACGGTTCGGTTCTCTCCCATCGAAGAATTCACCTTGCAAGCCAATACAAATAATTGCCCAAACGGCGGGATTATGTCCGATAATATGCATTTTCATCTTATGCTTCCAACTAGCAAAATTAGTACCATCAAAGTAAGGACCTCTACGATGATAATTTCCCTCGCTAGACGCCATACTCTCCTAGGTTGTGAAACCAAGGCTATGACCACCAAAAGCTATGGAAATCAAAGCAAATGGAAACCAAAGCTCTGATACCACTTGTAGGACCTTGAAGTAAGTCTAGAGGGGGGTGATTAGACTACTTTGACCAATTAAAAACTTAACCTTTTCCCAATTTTAGAGTTTGGCAGATTTTAGCTATCTTAGGACAAGTCAAGCAATCATCACACAATTCAAGCAAGCATGCAAAGAGTATATGGGCAGTGGAAATTAAAGCATGCAACTTGCAAGAAAGTAAAGGGAAGGGTTTGGAGGATTCAAACGCAATTGGAGACACGGATGTTTTTGGCGTGGTTCCGATAGGTGGTGCTATCGTACATCCACGTTGATGGAGACTTCAACCCACGAAGGGTAACGGCTGCGCGAGTCCACGGAGGGCTCCACCCACGAAGGGTCCACGAAGTAGCAACCTTGTCTATCCCACCATGGCCGTCGCCCACGAAGGACTTGCCTCACTAGCGATAGATCTTCACGAAGTAGGCGATCTCCTTGCCCTTACAAACTCCTTGGTTCAAATCCACAATCTTGTCGGAGGCTACCAAGTGACACCTAGCCAATCTAGGAGACACCACTCTCCAAGAAGTAACAAATGGTGCATTGATGATGAACTCCTTGCTCTTGTGCTTCAAATGATAGTCTCCCCAACACTCAACTCTCTCTCATAGGATTCGGATCTGGTGGAAAGATGATTTGAGTGGAAAGCAACTTGGGGAAGGCTAGAGATCAAGATTCATATGGTAGGAATGGAATATCTTGGCCTCAACACATGAGTAGGTAGTTCTCTCTCAGAAATTGTAAGTTAGAAGTGTAGGTTTAGTCTGATGGCTCTCTCCACGAATGAAGAGGAGGTGGAGGGGTATATATAGCCTCCACACAAAATCTAACCGTTACACACAATTTACCAAACTCGGTGGGACCGAATCGTTAAACTCGGTCGGACTGATTTAGGAAACCTAGTGACCGTTAGTGATTTTCGGTGGGACTGACATGCATCTCGGTGAGACCGATTCAGTTAGGGTTAGGGCATAACATAATCTCGGTGAGACCGATTACACAAACTCGGTGAGACCGATTTGGTAATAAGCTTTCGAGAGAGTTGGTCAGGTAAACTCGGTGGGACCGATTTGCTCTTTTCGGTGAGACCGAAATCTTACAAAAAGGAAACGGAGAGTTTACATTGCAATCTCGGTGGGACCGAACGCTCACTTCGGTTAGACCGAAACGTTACGAAGGGAAACAGAGAGATTGCAACCCCATCTCGGTGAGACCGAGATCCCTATTGGTAAGACCGATTTGCTTAGGGTTTGTTGCAGTGGCTATGACTTTGGAATCGGTGGCGCCTGATAGAAAGAATCGGTGTGACCGATTTTGGCTTTAGGTTTAGGTCATTTGTGGATGTGGGAAAGTAGTTGAGGATTTTGGAGCATATCACTAAGCACATGAAGCAAGAGGCTCATTAAGCAACACCTCATCCCTTCTTGATAGTATTGGCTTTTCCTATAGACTCAATGTGATCTTGGATCACTAAAATGTAAAATGAAGAGTCTTGAGCTTTTGAGCTTGAGCCAATCCTTTGTCCTTAGTATTTTGAGGGATCCACTTTCATCATCCATGCCATGCCATTCATTGAGCTTTCCTGAAATAATAGTCTTGGAATAGCATTAGCTTAATGAGCTATATGTTGTTATGAAATACCAAAACCACCTAGGGATAGTTGCACTTTCACCTGGATACATAGGCGTATTCGGATTTCGGTTACTTACGATTTTTCCAGGGGCTGGGCCTCGGGATCCAACTCCGGGCTGTTATCGGCAGCCGGGGTGGATGCCTCTGGAGGGGAACCTCGCCTTCTCTTGGGCGACTCGGCCTCCAGGGACGGGGAAGTTGCATGCTTCTTCTCGCCGGCAGAGCGAGGCTCGTCCTCCTCTGCCTCCTCCTCTTCATCTTCGGAAGAAGGAGCATCGCTAGAGCCTTCGGACCAGGTGTCCGGAGCCTCGCGACAACGGAGGCCACTCCGGGTCTTCTTGACCTGCTTGGGGGCCTCCTTCTTGGGCGCCTTGTAAGGTGCAGGGACCAGCATCTTCGTCAGAAGAGGTCCGGCCGGTTCCTCCGGCAGTGGGGCCGGACATTGTATCTGCTCCACTCTTTTTATCCATCCCTAAAGCCACAATGAAGCGCGATTAAAACGCCCCCCTCATGATATGCCGGCTGAAGCCTGGACGGACAGGGCGTGGCTATAACTTACCGGGCTTGCAGAATGGGATAATTGATATCCCCGGTCCTTAGAAGAGTCCGGCCATGATTTGCTGGACTTAAAGAGCACCTTCCAGATATCCTCGTGGGAGGAATCATGGAGCTCCCAGAGGGTTTGGTGCTCGGATGGGTCGAATTCCCATAAAGTACAGGCTCGACGCTGGCAAGGGAGAACCAGGCGAACTAGCATCACCTAGACCACGTCAACAAGCTTGACGTCCTTGTTGACCATATTCCGAACACGCGTCAGGAGCAGTGATAGCTCATCGGACGAGCACCAGTTCGGTCCCTTCTTGGGCCAGGACGTAAGCCGCAGCGGAGCTTCGGATCTGAACTCAGGAGCTGCTGCACATTCTTCACCGCGTGGTTCGGTGATATAAAACCACTGCTGCTGCCATTCCTTGACGGAGTCGTTAAAAGTGCACTTCGGTCAAACGACCTTGGGCATCTTGCTCACCATGGCGTCACCGCACTCGGCGTGTTCGCCACTCACCACCTTGGGCTTCACATTGAAAATCTTCAACCACAGGCCGAAGTGAGGCAGAATCCGGAGGAAGGCCTCGCATGCGACGATGAAAGTCGAGATATTGAGAAAAGAGTTGGGGGAAAGATCATGAAAATCAACCCCATAGTAATACATGACTCCACGTACAAATGGGTGGAGGGGAAACCTGAGCCCGTGGACAAAATGGGGAAGGAACACGACTCTCTCGTGGGGCTTCGGAGTAGGGACAACCTGTCCCGCCGGTGGGAAACGGTGGCCAATCTCCTTGGCCAGATACCCGGCTTCCCGGAGCTTCTTGATATACTTCTCCCGGATGGTAGAGGCCATCCATTTGCCTCCTGCTCCAGATCCGGACATCTTTGGAAACCCTCTCTTCGATGGAAAAGAAAGGTGCTCGGGCGTTAGGGCTCGAGCAGAGGGAAGTAAGTTAGCGGAAGGAGAAGGCGTGGGTAAAAGAGGAAGATGTCCTATCTCTTTATAAGAGAAGGTAAGAGCTTTTTGCGCCTCCCCATTTGCCTGGTGGAACCCGCTCGCCTCCCGCTTGCCACGATTAGCGGTACAGTTGTATTACCCATACCCGTATTGATGGGAATCCCGTGATAAGGGGACACGATCTTCGCTTCGACAAGACGTGCTCAAGAAACCGCCTCGCAGTATACGCTATGGCTAGTTGTGGGGAAAACGGTTCGAATAATAACCTGACCGTAATGACATATCTCGTCGTCTAAAAAGTTGTCAGCTGAAGTATCATTTTCTCTACGGTGGTATGTGAAGATCATTTTGCAGATCTGGACACGGCCTACGTGTTCGATAGTAACCTTGGAGTATTCGGAGGAGGAACCCGCCTTGCAATGCCGAAGACAAGACTGCGCGCTGAACTCATCGTCATTGAAGCCTGGTTCAGGGGCTACTGAGGGAGTCCTGGATAAGGGGGTATCCGGACAGCCGGACTATATTCATCGTCCGGACTGTAGAAGCGTCAAGATACAAGACTCAAGACTTCGGCTCGTGTCCGGATGGGACTCTCCTTTGCGTGGAAGACAAGCTTGGCGATCCGAATATTATGTTTCCTTCCTTGTAAATCGACTCCATGTAAACCCTAGCTCTCCGGTGTCTATATAAACCGAAGAGCATGGCCCTTAGAAGGCCGATCACAATTACAATCGTACCATCATAGGCTAGCTCTTAGGGTTTAGCCTCTACAATCTCGTGGTAGATCTACTCTTGTATTCCACATATCTTCAATATTAATCAAGCAGGAAGTAGGGTTTTACCTCCATCGAGAGGGCCCGAACCTGGGTAAACATCGTGTCCCTTGCTTCCTGTTACCATCAGCCTAAGATGCAGAGATCGGGACCCCCTGCCCGAGATCCGCCGGTTTTGACACCGACAAGGGGGGCATGAGTTATTCCGGGCCGGCCGGCGAATCGATCCCCTCCGTGTCTCCGGTGTTGGGCTCTATGGCCGCACGGAGCCTGGCGGACTCTAAGCTCCCATCTTCGGACTCGGCGGGGAGTTCCGGATCTAGGGCCGGAACTGTGGTTGAGGCCGTGAACCCTTGGAAGATCAAGTCTCCTCGGATATCAACAACGTAGTTTAGGTTTCTGAACCTGGTCTAATGAACAGGGGCGTAGCTGTCGACCTGCTCCAGGTGACCAATCAAATTGGCACGCGGTGCGATGCCGCCGAATACGAATATTTGGCCGGGGAGAAAAGTCTCCCTCAGGACGAAGTTGTTGTGGTTGATTGATGGAGCCATCGATCCTTTTGGTGACGACGTAGTGGAACTCTCAATGAAAGCACCAATGTCAGTGTCAAAACCGGCAGATCTCGGGTAGGGGGTCCCGAACTGTGCATCTAAGGATCGAAGGTAACAAGGAGGCAGGGGACACAATGTTTACCCAGGTTCTGGCCCTCTTAATGAAGGTAATACCCTACTTCCTACTTGATTGACTATGATGAATATTGGGGTTACAAGAGTTGATCTACCTCGAGATCGTAATGGCTAAACCCTAGATGTCTAGCCTATATGATTGTGATCCTGTCCTACGGACTAAACCCTCTGGTTTATATAGACACCGGAAGGATCTAGGGTTGCACAGAGTCGGTTACAGAAGAAGGAAAATACATGATCCGGACGCCAAGCTTGCCATCCACGCAAAGGAGAGTCCCATCCGGACACGGGAAATGTCTTCTATCTTGTATCTTCACGTCCCATCAGTCTGGCCCATATCACATAGACCGGACGCCCGTGGACACCTTAGTCCAGGACTCCCTCAAGGGGCGTTTTGGTGGCCGAGCTACCTAGAGGCCGGTATCTCGGTCGTGGCGTATCGCGCTATGATGTGTGCTGGCTTGTTTCTGTTTTCTTATACAATCACCATTAAGTTGAAATACATCGGTGCCATGACCCTCCCGGTGCTGTGTTTGTACATGGGCCTGATGTTCAGTGGCTTGTGCACGGATGTTATGTACCTACTGGGCCATTTTAAATGTCGCACGAGTAGTTTGGCTGTTGGGTGATTAATAATGTTTTTGATGGGCCCAATGTACTTCGACGGTGAGCAGCTTTTCTGCCTCGCTAGACCATTCAAGCATTCATCGCCTTCTCATGGCAAGGTGTGCGACGGATCACCATGCATGGGCTAGAGTTCTTTTTCGAGGAAGCCTTTATCAGGGTAAGCTCCATCTGATCTTACACTTTAGGATATTTTGTTCTAGAGCTGGGAACAAGTTCTGCCTGTAGTGTAGAGCATGTTTCCACTGCCCCATTGTGTTAGATCTGAAAAAGGTGATTTCCCGTGATTCATTGCAGATTTATGAGTGATTTATTCCCATGGTGGATGCCGGTGTTCTTTTAGGGGGAGATACCGTTGTTGCATGTTGTGGAATAGGTTGTTGTTTCAATCCATGAAGATCGCCGGGACCGCAGGATTTCATTTCCTCATAACTCAGAACCCACAACTAGCGTCATGGATGCAGAGCACTACCTTGAGGATGCAGTGCTGTATGGAGACGAGATTAACTCATACAACGGTGCTAATGAGGAGATTTGCTTCTTATTTTGATGCATATGACTCTGTTGTCCAGCTCCTCCACACACTCCAGCAGCAGAATCCAAGCACCTACATCAATATCCAAGACCTCTTCATGCTAGAGTTCCCAACTGTGAGGGTACTGTATCGTCTCTTCTTCTCTTTCGTTGTGTGCATCAAAGCTTTCAGGCATTGCCGTACGGTGATATGTGTAGATGGTACTTTTCTCACTGGCAAGTACAAGGGTCAGATCCTAACAACCATAGGTCAAGACGGCCAAAATCAAGTTGTCCCACTCGCATTTGCTTTTCTAGAGAGTGAGAACATTGAAAGTTGGACATGGTTCTTCAGGCAGTTGAAAATATCAGTTGTGAAGGAGAAGCCCAATGTGTGCATTCTTCATGACATGCATGTAGGTGCGATAAGGACATTGACAAACCCAGGCCCTGAGGAACAAACTACATGGCAGGACTTGCAGAGTCGTTGGTGCATGCGTCATCTCGGGGCTAATTTCTTCTCGCAGTTCAGCAATAAGAACCTGATGAATCTGCTCAAAAAACTCTGCGAGAAAAACCTGTTATGAAAGTACAATTTGATACGTGACAGACTTAATATGTGCACTCAGAGACACGTTAGGGACAGAAAAGCTGCAAGAGATGCACCTGTGAGGGCACATGTTGAAGCAGTAGCTGCACAGTTGGCAACAGGAACAGTGGCCGTGGAGGAGGAGCCTGTTGGTCTATGTGACTTGCCAGGCTTTGACCCACCTGGTACTAGAAGATGGCTCGGGAGGTCGATTAGAACCTTCCAGCAGTGGATAGAGCATGAGCCTCTGGAGAGGTGGTCTTTGCTATATGACACACATGGAGCAAGGTATGGTGTCATGACAACCAACCTCGCGGAGACATACAACTTTGTCCTTAGAGAAAATCGGGCATTGCCACTTACAACCATCGTTGAGGGTATTTTCTATGGCACCGTGAAGTATTTCAGATATAGACGTCAAAAAGCAGAACAACATATCTTGAACAACCCTAATACACGTTACTGCGAAAGTCACAAAGTACATGGACAACAAGATGCAAAAAGCTATGTCACACATTGTAGTCGCCATCGGCAATCAAGAAAGAAGGTTTTGAGGTCCACTTAGCCAACAATAAATTCGGATGTGCAAATGAGTTGAGGACACATGAGGTGAAAATTGGAAATGAAGTCTGGCTAGCGTGTGAGTGCACATGCAACAAACTGAATTGCTTCACCTACCTTGCTCACATGTACTTGCTGCTTGTGGGAAACGCACGAGGTAGAAAATGGTTACATGCACTAGTTGGCCTACATCTAGCTAATTAGAGCTAATCGGCCTACAGATGGCGGACTAGATCCAGTCGGCCAACAGGTGGCTGACAGGATCTGCATTAGTGACCGATAGGCCATTCGGCCAGCAGCAAGCTGATAGGACGCCAGTCGGCCAGCAGCAAGTTGATAGGATGCCAGTCGGCCTACTGTGGGCTGACTAGGCCCAGTTGGCCAGCGGCGGGGCCGACGGTGTATTATTTTTGAAAATGTTGTATCCAGCGTAATATTTATGCAAATTAATATAAAAATGTATTATTTAAAAAAATTAGCATCATTGTAGCTAGTTTTTTAGATTCTCGTATTTTTCGTAAATCCATGAACATTTTTTTTTGGCCACAACTTGCACGAATGTTATTTCGTGCTGAAATTTTACAAGCATACAAAACATTTATCAAAGTTTCTCACAAAAAGAATTTGGATTTTTTTTTTATTTTACTGTTCATCAGAGTATATTTGCGCTCGGAATCAGAATAGGACTCAGGGTGAACTATTCTACTCCTACTTGTAGCATGAGAACAGAGCGCAGCAAGGCACGCGTCAGTGTTACATTACTTGTGAAGAACTAAAATTGTGCTTGGCAATGCACTGCTAAGCCTCTAGGTGTACGTTTCAATGCTCCGTGGATCGTCTTTGCACATGTTTTACGACCAATCGTGCTACATTGGAGTTTCCAGCAGGCTTGTATGTTCTGAACGGGTGCAGAGTTTCTGAGACTCAGCTCAAATGAGCTCGGATGAACAGTAAACTAAAAATAAAAAAAATTGACAACCATTGACAAAAATTGTAAGTGCTTGCAAAAATTCGTCATGAAATAACATTCCTAGAACGGGTGGCAAAAATACAAAATCGGTACTCTGAAAATTGGTACTACTTTCAAAAGGACTACTTAAATGGCTGCTTGCTTGAAGCTCTGGGCATGAGCATAATCTGCTGATGGTGTACATATAATGCGTAACAATAACTTCACTGAAGCAGCAAGACGCTCAGGACAGCAATGGAGCATGGAGGAGGCATATCAGGCCACACAAACAGTCCACCACGGGCCAGAGCTAAAGCTACTACCTCTGCTTGCTTCTGATTCTGATACACAGCAGCAGCAGAGGAGGAGGCGACGGAGGAGCTGTCGAGTGTGGAGTGGCTGGCCGGCCAAAGCTTTCCCGAACCGGGGTGGTTCAGACGGGGTCCTAGTCGCGGCAAAGCATGGATGGGTGGTGCTGTCTGCTGTGTGCGGTATGCGAATTATGACAAGTTTACTGTTCACTGCCGAGCTCAGTCAGGACAGTGGTTTCCGGAACTGAGTCTTTGGGATCAGACGGAGTGTAAACGGGGGCTTTGGGCTCCGAGCCTTTCGCCTGAAATGCGCAAGGCATTGGTGGCCGGCCCGGCACTAGGCACGTGAAGGAGGAGGGAGGAGGACTAGAGGATGCAGAATTTTCCTCTCTTCCTTTCGGAACTCTGCGTGCACAAGTCTGTTTTCCTTGCTTTCTTTCCAGCTCAACATGTCGATGCTCTGACGATTCGTCACACGATTCCATCATTTGTCCCGTTTTAAGCACAACTACTTCTCATCACTTTAAATACCACGTATCAAAAAAAGATAATAAAAAAATACTATCAAAAAAATCTCACTAACCATCCTCGTAAATCTATCCTCCTGAGCTTGGCAGTGAAGAGTAAGCTTGCCTGATCTGAGTTTATGGACCAAAACAAGATTCCACCAACAGCTTAGGGAAATACTCTACAACATTGGCTTGCTGTGCGGTTGCCAGAGAATTTTGTGCGGAATTTTAAAGAGCTCCTCTTCTTTTACCGGGCCAGCTCCCTTTTCCTCACCCCCTTCCCTTGTTCTTCCACCTCGTGAAAGGTTTCGCCGGGGATAGACCGACGGAGAGTGCTTTCCCCAAGAACTGGTATGCAGGGCGCCGGCGCCGAGGGAGGGAACAGGGGTTCACCGTCCACGATGGAGAAGGCCGATGAGAGCGCCAACAAGGCGAGGCTGGAGCTACCCAACGGCCATGTGAAGCAGGAGGTGGGCGTGCATCATGCGGTCGGAGGAGACGACGGGGGAGCAATCGTTCCTGCGGAGGCGGGGCACGGCTCCAGAGTGGAGCTCGCCGTGAAGATCGACATGAGCGTGCTTCACTGCCCGCTCTGCACCCTCCCCTTCAAGCCTCCCGTCTTCCAGGTTCTTGCTCTCTCTCTGTCTCTTGCACACCCCGGTCGATTCTTTCGTGCAGACGTGCCGATTTATTTACCGACGTGCTCCGATCTGTGCACAGTGCAACAAAGGCGGGCACCTGGCCTGCGGCGGCTGCGTGGCCCTGCTGCCCGGCGGACAGTGCCGGGCGTGCGAGGACGGCGGCGGGTTCTTCTCCCCCTGCCCCGCGCTGGACGCCATCGTGTCCTCGACCAAGATCGTGTGCCCCAACGCCGGGTGCCAGACGTACGTGCCCTACCACGAGGCCGCCGACCACCGGAGCGCCTGCCCCCACGCACCCTGCCACTGCACGGAGCCCGGCTGCGGCTTCGTCGGCGCGCCGCAGGCGCTCGCCGGCCACCTCGTCGACCTCCACTCGGTGCCGGTGCGCACCGTCCAGTACGGCCGGGTCAGCCAGGTCCCGGTGTCGGGGCCGCGGCAGCTGCTCGTCGCCGAGGAGGACGGCCGCTCGTTCCTCCTGACCGTGGGCGCGCTCGGGGCCGCCGCGGCCGCCGTGTCGGTGGTGTGCGTCAGGGCGAGCGCGTCCACGCAGCCGCGCTTCTCGTGCAAGATGTGGGTGAACCTGGTGCAGCCGGCGAGCGGCGGCAGGGCGGACATGGTCCTGGTGGACATCCAGATGAGGAGCAGCGCCACGCCCGGCGCGGTGGTCGCCGTGGACGAACCGACGTTCCTGGCGGTGCCGCGGATGTACATGGTTCCGGTGGACGGGGACGCGGCGTCCATGGAGGTTCCCCTCAACATCCGCGTCGACAAGATCTCCCGCTGATCGATCGATGTATCCCTTCTACTACCGGCAGTTCCTGCTCCATGGCCTTGAGATCTAGTTGACAAACTGTTTGGGTGCTGTTAATTATGGATTTATCAGTGCAATGTCATCCGGGTAAGCTGCAGTGAAATTAAATGTGAGACTAGAGTAGCTTGCATGTTGGCTGCTCCTGCACACACCACCCATGGCTTGCCGTTTTGGTGCAAAGTGCTCGACGACGCACCCATCCCGTCTGAACCAACCCGGTTGCGGTCCTGGAAGGGGCAGCTTTGCCCGCTCAGCCACTCCGTCATCATCTACCTCCGTCGCATCCTCCTCTGCTGCTATCCATCGGAATTCAGAACCAGGGGCAGCTTTAGCTCAGCCCCGTGATGGACTGTTGTGTGGCGAGACATGCCTCCATGTTCCATTGCTTTCTTGACCATCTTGCTGCTTCAGTGAAGATAGTACTATTACTCATTATGTACAACATTACCAGGTTATCAAGCCCTCCATATTATCCCGTAGGGAGCAAAACAGAAAATTGATGGTGGTGTGAGTTAACAGAGCGACTGTAAAATATATTAAAGTCGTAAATTTTGTTGGAGTAAATCCTGCACTTCAAGCATTTTGCACAAAATATTTTCTTTTCTTTTTCGAACCATATCAAAGAACACTTCCTGCTCTAAATAACATCAGCCATATGCTTCTGCTGTTCTGAACTATTTGGACAAGATGAAATGATTTCAGACAACATCAACTTAACTAAAATGATGTTTCACTAGAAAGAAAAAAACTGACTGATGTTGTTCAGCCTCCATAGTTGTAAGTTCACAATGAACAGAACTAAAATATAATAGCTTCAGCCTTCGTGTTACAAAAAAAAATTTCCCCACGAATTTATAAGTGTAGTTGCTTACACAAATTTCAATCTATTGCTGGTTGGCTACATCTCAGGATGGCAAGACGCATCTGGGTAGTTTTTGCTAGTCTCGAGTAACAGCAGTCATGCGCCTTTTCCAAGTACATCAAAATACCATTTAGTAATGTGCATGAGAAAACAAGTTCAAAATCGTTTCGAGATACTTAATTCGAAGCAGCAGCTTGTGAGACATTAGTATCACAGAATGGCACATGAACATCCGAGTAACAATTATTCCTTTATGAAAATGTTCGCATTTACGAACTTGGTTTTCAGAGTGGCAACAACAGCACTCAACAAAAATTGCCTAAACATATAAGGTTTTTTGGATTTGGAAATTAAGCAAATTTCGGTTAAGCTTAATCCAATCTAGTAATATAACAAGTGTGCTGGCAGAACAAATCACATAAGGCACACTAGAAAGATCTAGCATATTTGCATATGGACCAAGATCACATACCAATAGAAAGAGGTTCAGAACATATGAGTTTTAAGGGTATGTAAATCGTACAGATAATTTCCGTTCTGAATCCACACTGGCATCTGGTACAGGATTTTTTTTATGTCACTTCTTAATCCAAAACCTGCTACTATGACACTAAAAAAACTGCTGTAGGGATTTTTATAAAATGTTGGCAAAAAATCCGATATTCTGGATTTCCAAAAAAGGTTTCTTAATTTGATTAAGGTTCATGGATTTACAAAAATATGAGAATTTTTCAAAAATGTGTTTAAAATATTTTTCATATTACAAATAATGTTCCCAAATTTTGGAAAATGTTAACTAATTGAAGAATTTCTTTAAATGTCTTAGAATTTTAAAATGTTCACAAATTTTCAAAAAGATCACAAATTTAAAATGTTTATGAATTTTTAAAAGTTTCATGAATTATCAAGAAATGCTCATGAAGTCTGAAAAGTGTTTATAAATTTAGGGAAAAGCTTATGTTCAGCCGGCGAAAAACTCAAACGCATTATCTGCCTCCTATGAACAACACGTGTCCCACGTGGGATCCATCAATCTCTCCCTTCCCAACCTTATCCATTCACGATCTCTCCCGTCCACTTGATTTCTTCTCTATATTTTGCAAGTGTGTGGACCATCGATGAGTGCCGCGTCTAACAAAATATTTCTGCAACTGGCCCTTTGTTGCAAAACAATCTGCAACACAATCCCCGTTGCAAAAAGGTGAAGAAGAATGAAATTGCAACAAGACCTCTATTACAAAAAAAAATCTGTAACATGAGCTTTGTTGCAAAAAAATTGCAACACGATCTCTGTTGCAAAAAGGTGATGGAGAAAAACAATTGCAACAAGAAATCTTTTGCAAAAAAATCCGCAACACCACCCTTGTTGCAGAGGGCCTTCTGCAACACCACTCTTATTGCAAAGGATGGTTCTTCACGTGGATAGATCGGATGACCATTAGCGTGTCCATCCAATGGCCGGAGAGGTGGTGGATCTTTTCTTATTATCCACCGGCCGATGCCTAGCGCTCCCCATAAATTTAACAATTAGTCTAGAATTCTATAAATGTTTGTAGATTTCGAAATGTTCACAGGTTAAAAATTTGTTCCAAAATTAATAACATTCATGATTTTTTTTAAAATACACATTAAAAAGTATTTGGTGATTTGAATTTATGAATTTGTTTCAAATTTTAGAAGTATTTTTTTGAAAAAAATCACGAATGAAAAAATGTCCATTATATTTATTTTGTACAAAATTACAAAAATTATGAATTTAATTTTTTTTCACAAATATAAAATGGAATAAAGCAAGTAAAGTCCGTGTTGCATTCATCGTCTCCTCCTCTCCTGCTATCTATCGTAAGCAGGTAGAGGTAGGTTTGCCCTATGGACTGTTGTGTGACCTTGATACGGTAAGTTGCGAGTGTGGATCTTGTGTTGGGGTTGCATTGTAGGAGGCGTCGAGTGGTTAGCTCGTGGTATAGTGTGCATTGTGAATACCACACGAGTCGGGCAAGCAAAACATTAGCAACTTGAATGATTAAAAAATGAGGGTCACCGCAGGTAGAATTTCAATCCAAAATTTTACTAAGGTAACATGCACCTTCACATTGTTAATGTCGTTGATAGTTCCAACTAGCGCATGGTCAGCTCGGCTCGATGACCCGAAATAGAAGCTCGATGGCCGGGCCGGGCTCGGGCTACAGATCTGGCCTGAATTAAAAGCCCTAAAGCCTGAAATGAGTCAAAATTAGGATTTTTAATATATGTATAGCTAAAATATATTATTTATGTGCCTAGAAAATGATTAAAATAAGGTTGTTTAATAGAAAAAATGAACTTTTTATTTTTTTAGGTCGGGCCGGCTTTGGTTTTGGGGGTCAGGCTTTTAAAAGCCCGGCCTGAGGAACGCCTGAGTCTAGGTCCAACTAATGAAGTCCACATAACAAGTTTTCAACTTAGAAGTGAAGGGATGTTTCCAACACCATCTCGTTAGAACCTAGAAAGAACAGTTGCCCTCGATTACAGATCTAAACTCCTTTCTAGACTAAACTACGAACAAATATAAGAGATAGGGGGTTGATGACTTAAGGATCGGTATACGAAGGTTGGATTATTGAAGATGGGTTATTGGGTTTGAGAAAAGCAATGTTGTGATTCCAAGGCGAGGTGTTGGAACGGCACCAAGCCACTCTCCACTTGGGAAGTCCTCCAACATTGCATAGAGCCATATGTATGTATAGTACCTTCGATCCATTACAAGTGTCACAGTTTTGAACTAACCCTAGTTCAAAACAGCGATATTTATTTTGGATCAGAGGGAATAGAATAATTTCTTAGCTTGCTCCCTTTGTATCCTGCTAGGAGGTATGTGGTTATGAGTGGGTGGACGGAAGGCCTGCATAATGGGACACCAAAATATTTTTTCTCCTTCACAAGTCACGTAAGATTGGTTAAAGTGTGTGGTATGGCAGGAAGTGAATGAGCGAGCGTATTGTTGCACTCTCTTCTCATGCTACAAGTAAGAGTATAATAGCTCACCTTGTATATATTGATATGTCTTCTTCTCAGCTTTTTTTAGACATCGTTCTTCTTCTCAGTTAGGAGTAAGAAACTAAACATACACACATGCCATGTAAGTGGATTGGGCCTTTGAGATTTTAGAATTTTACTAGGATGGGGTATAAGATTTAGTGGGCCTACCCATAAAACCAAACACTAATATGCTAAACTAAACGTGGACGGGTCCCGGGAGCGCCTATTCCACGCATAGCGCAATTCTTGGAGAACAAACACGGACTCATTCGTGTCTATTTTTTTTCGAAAGCAAAGTTCCCGGCGATTAGGTTTAGCGCGTCGCCGCCGCCGGCTGCGGTCGCTAATCCTGTGGGCTGTGGCCTTCTCGTGAGGCTAGCTTGATGTACTGACGAGGTACTCCCTTCTCAGTTTTTTGTCCCCTAGCAGAAGCTAGGGTTTGATTGTCCTCCGGCGGCTCCGCTGACCGTGAGTCCTCTTTGTTAATCACCGCTGTAAAGTGGAGATCTGCTGTCCTCCGGCGGCTGCGCCGACCGAGAGTTTCTTCGTTGTTGAATACCGGGCCGGTGTACGGTCTCCTCGTCGCAGGCGGACCGGTCGTCATGAAAGTCTTGAGTTGGAATTGTCGCGGGTTTGGGAACGCCGCGGCAGTTCGAGCTCTACTGGATGTCCAGCGAGCATGCAACCCCGAGGTGATGTTTTTGTCAGAGACACATCTTGAAAGTTATCCATCGGAGTGTTTGAGGAAGAGATTGCACATGGACCAAAAGCTTGTGTGCCCTGGAGATGGTAGAAAGGGAGGACTGATCTTGTTTTGGAAAAAGGAAATCAAAGTGCAGCGTTTGAACCTAGACCCGATGTATATAGACGTGACAGTGGAAGACTCAAATAGCTTGGTGTGGAGACTTACGGGCATGTATGGTGAATTTAGATGGGAAAACAAGTACAAACCTGGGATCGCATGCGCCATCTCCATCATGCTCACAATCTTCCCTGGTTGTTGATTGGGGACTTAAACGAAATTCAGTTTCTACACGAAAAAGAGGGTGGGAATCCACGCCCACAACAGTATATGCATGCATTTCAAAATGCTATTGATGATTGTGAGCTAAGGGATATGGGTTTTTTGGGTGATAAATTCACATGGCATCGAGGACGGATCCGAGAACGACTAGACAGGGGTTTGGTGAATGAAGCATGGGAGAATCTTTTCCCCATGGCAGCTTTGGAAAACTTACAGTACAACCACTCGGATCATAGACCATTGTTGGTCAACACTGAACACTATACTGTGCCCGTTCATGACGATGCAAGACCATTGAGATTTGAGTTGAGGTGGTTGCGAGCAGCAAAGTTCAATGATATTGTAATGGACGCTTGGCAGAAAGTAGGATCGGACCCTACAGCCAATTCGGTTTATGAGAAGTTAAATCGCATGCATGCGATGTTCCATGATTGGGACTAGAGGGTTTTGAAGAAACCTAAACAGCGCCTCCGTAAGGCGCAGCGTGATCTTGAGAGGGTGATGAGAGGCCCAATTAATGACGACAATGAAGAAGCGCGCAAAGAGCTTTCAGAGCTGATTGAATACCTACTAGAACTTGAAGAAATTCATATGATGCAAATGTCACGTATTTCGTGGCTGAAAAATGGTGATAGAAATACAGGCTTCTTTCAAGCCTATGCTTCGGCAAGGATAAAAAGAAATTTTATCAAAAAGTTGAAAGACTTGGATGGAAATTGGATGGAAGGTACAACGGAACTAAACCCACATATTCAGAGTTACTTCTCCAACCTTTTTACATCGGAGGTACAGTACACCGATCCATCTATTCTTTCTAAGGTCAATTCCAAAGTTACAGCTCGGATGAACAACATGTTATTAGCTCCATATACTCTGGATGATGTTCGTAAATCTGTTTTTAGCATCGGTGATCTTAAGGCACCAGGGCCTGATGGCCTCCATGCAGTCTTTTTCAAAAAATACTGGCATATATTAGGGGAGGAGATAACCCAAGAAGTTCTTATTGCAATTAATTCAAGGCAGATCCCACCTGAATGGAATGATACAACGATTGTTTTGATTCCTAAAGTTAACTCTCCACAGATGGTAACTCAGTTCAGACCCATTAGCCTTTGCAATGTTTTGTACAAGATTACATCAAAGATGCTTGCTGCTCGGTTGAAAACAATTCTTCCTGAAATTATTTCTCCAACCCAAAGTGCCTTTGTTCCTAGGAGGCTCATTACCGATAACATTCTCATCGCTTATGAATGTATTCATAAAATAAAAAATAAAAGAGTGGGCCAATCAGGTCTATGTGCAGTCAAGTTGGATATGCATAAAGCATATGATCGAGTAGAATGGGTGTTTCTGAGGAATATGATGTTGAAGCTGGGATTTCATGAAAGTTTTGTGGAAATGATGATGGCTTGTGTTGGATCCGTAAGATACAAAGTAAGGTACAATTCACAAGAAACTGAGATATTCATACCTACTAGAGGAATTGGGCAGGGAGACCCCCTTTCTCCCTATCTATTTCTCCTTTGTGCAGAAGGTCTTTCTAGTCTATTGCAGTATGAAGAAGAAGCTGGTGGCATTGAGGGAATTAAAGTGTGCAGGAATGCACCGTCAGTCTCACACCTTTTATTTGCTGACGATTCTTTGATTCTCATGAGCGCGGATGTTTTAAATGCAGCTTCCTTACAGCAAGTGCTAGATACCTATTGCCAAAATTCTGGACAATTGGTAAGTTTGGCAAAGTCTAGTATTTTTTTCAGTCCTAATACCAGTGCAGTTTCAAGATCTAAAGTTTGCCAACAATTACATATTGATACTGAGGCATTATCTGATAAGTACCTAGGCCTTCCAGCTATGGTAGGAGCTGATCGTAGTGACTGTTTCAAGCACTTCATTGAAAGGATTAAACAAAGAATCCAAGGATGGATGGAAAAACAATTATCAGTTGGAGGTAAAGAAATTCTTCTTAAAGCTGTGGCACAAGCTATTCCTGTTTTTGCTATGTATGTCTTTTGTCTACCAAAAGGTATTTGCAAGGAAATCATAGATATTATTGCTAGTTTCTGGTGGGGAGATGATGAGGAAAATAAGAAAATGCATTGGTATTCTTGGTGGAAATTATGTTATCCAAAGAGTGAAGGTGGTATGGGCTTCAGAGATCTATACTCGTTTAATTTGGCATTGCTAGCTAAGCAATGTTGGAGACTTATTACTTCACCTGAGTCACTTTGTGCACGAGTTCTTAAGGCAAAATACTTTCCAAATGGAGGCCTCTTACAAGCATCTCTAAAAAATGGAGCTTCGTTCACTTCGCAAAGCATTATGAAAGGTCTTGAAGTGTTCAAAAAAGGCTATATTTGGAGAGTGGGCAATGGGAATGAAATCAACATATGGCCAGATCCATGGATTCCTTCTAGTCCCAACAGAATGATCATCACGCCCAGAGGTCAAACAGTCGTATCGGTGGTGAGTGACTTGATTGATCCTCACACAGGATTTTGGGACGAGCAACTCATTAATATGATTTTTAATCCCGTCGATGCTCGAAGGATTCTGCAAATCCCCTTAAGTCTTCATGCATTTGACGATTTCATCGCATGGCACCCCGATAAAAAAGGGATGTTCTCCGTTCGAACAGCTTATAGAATCCAATGGTTACATAAATTTGGGGCGCATGCAAATGACATCAGTCGACCGGGAGGTTCTGCTACTCCAGCGATATGGAGTACATTATGGAAGCTACAAATTCCACGTAAACTTTCAATATTTTGCTGGCGTTTACTACACGGAATTCTGCCCCTAAAAGGTATACTCGCTAATAGACACGTTGGGGCAATTGGAGGGTGCCCAATTTGCCACAAGAGCTCTGAAGATATTCGTCATCTATTCTTCACGTGTATTCATTCAAGAGGTATGTGGAGCCGACTTGGATTGATAGATTTCATCAACACCGCAACACATGTTGATAGATCTGGGTCGGTTATTATGGAGTATATCTTGTCTATTGATCAAACGCCACTACCTCTAATGCCGACATTGGAGATTAAACAGGTCGTAGTGGTGGGATGTTGGTACCTCTGGTGGACACGCCGCCTTATAACACATAATGAGAGTTGTCCGCCGATGGTAAGATGGCCTTTGTCGGTCTTGGCAATTACAAGCAACTATCAACGAGCCATGGCGAAGATAGTTGTGACAGAAGAGGAAAGATGGTTGAAGCCAGACCCAAAGTTCATCAAACTTAATGTGGACGCGGCCTTTTTTGCAGAGCAAGGACTTGGAGCTACGGCAGCAATTATTAGAGATGAACGAGGTATTTTCCTTGCAGCTCAATGTAAGTTTATCCCATATGCAGCGGACGCAATGACATTAGAGGCAATGGCGATGAGAGACGGACTGAACTTGGCAAATAGCCTAGGGTTCCAGCGAGTTGAAGCGGAATCCGACTCTCTAACGGTGATCAACTGCTGCTCCGGTCAGAGTACTTGGTGGGACGCGGCGGCAGCGATATTCGCGGAATGTGTGGACATCTCTACCTTGATTGGGAAGGTCAACTTTAAGCATTGTTTTCGATCAGCAAATCAAGCGACGTATGTGCTAGCTAACTTTAGTTATTGTAATAAACTTTCTTCTAGTTGGACTGACGAGCCTCCAGATTGTCTGATGAGCAAGCTCGTAGACGATGTATCTTTATGCATTAACCAATAAAGCTAGCCATCTTAATCAATAAAGCTAGCCATGATGGCCTTCCCTAAAAAAACGCGGACTCATTCGCCCTATCCATTGGCTTGCCTATTATTGATTTTGGTAGGTGTTGACTGGGCCGGCCTGTTTGCAAATATTTTAAAACATGTTTTTTGTTTAAAAAAATGTTCTTCAATTTAGATAAGGTTCAGGGATTTTCAAATAAAAACATGAGTCTTAAAAAATAAATTTAAAAGATGTGTTGGATTATAATTTTTTCCCCAAATTTTTGAAATGTTCCATAATTAAGAAATTATTTGCAATTTTATAAAAATGTTTACAAATTCAAAATTTTCCTACATTCTAAAAGAATACTAATGAACTATAAAAACTGTTTCCAAATGTAAAGATATCAAACATTTTGTATAAATGTTTTCAGATCTTGAAAAATGTTCATGGATTAAAAGAATGTTCATAAATTTTTAAAACTTCAAAATTAAAAATTATTCATGCATTTTTTTAAAAAAGCTCATTATTTAAAAAATTTAGGTATAGGCGGCGGATGTTTGACCTTTGGAGTTTTCGTTCGTCATGAGTTTGAAAATTGTTTGTTTATATAAAAATATTCATGAATTTAGAAATATTTTCCATATAGAGAAAACTGAAGAATTTTAAGATGTTTGCCAATTAAAAAACTCATGAATTTTAAAAATATTTTCAAATTTTAAAAATTTATTCACGAATTTAGAAAATGTTCGCAACATGTAAAATGGAATTAAAAAAATTAAATTCTGGGCTATCTCCATCGCCGCCTCCTCTGCTCCTATCTACTGGAAGCAACTAGAGGTAGATTTTCCATGTGAATTGTTGTGTGACGTGCTATGGTAAGTTGTGAGTCTGGATCATGCGTTGGGCTTGCATTGTAGGAGGCAACCAGGGTTAGCTCATGGTAGACGGGGTGGACATTGAATTCTGCATGGGCCAAACAAACAAAAAGTAGCAACTTGAATGATTAAAAATCGAGCGGTGCAACACATAGAATGCACCAAATGCAACCTCTGCATCTTGTTCTGCAATTCATTTGGCAGCCTTCATTGCACCCGGAGGTCGTTGAATACACGACATTTGGTTGGCAACACTTGAGGGTTTATAGATATGAAGCGTATGGTTGCTCCTGGCCTAATATTTTAGTCACTCATTTTCACTAGCGGTGACCTTACTATAATTGCAGGTATATTAGATTAGTATAGAGCAAAAATATTAGGCAGAAAAAAAAGTTAAGAAAGGAAGCGAAGCTAGCTAGGCCCAATTCCCTTGCTGATCGCTAGCGCTAGTTGAAGCGTCTCTACGCACGGCCGCTTCGTCTCTTCATCATCAATCAGATCGCTGACCCCTAAAACAAATCAATTAGATCGCTAATCGCTTCGTCAGTTGTCTCTACGTTTCTTCATCAAAACGTTAATCGTCGCTCCACCGGCTCGGAATTCTTCTTCTCATCACCGCTGCGCGCGGCAGCCTGGTGCCCACGACCTAGCGGCGGGGTCCAAGTCGAACACCAGTCCCCAATCGCGGCAACGCGCCGCCGCAACATTTTTGTCCATCGTCCAGGACATATCAAACCCCAGTTCCCAATCACAGCAAGACCATCACCGTCGATACCGCGGCGGCGGCCGCCGTTGAGGAGAAGCCAGTAGGGTCGTCTACTGCGTCGGCTCCTTTCTATTGAATCGTGTGAATTTGTATGGATTTTGAGATTTATTCCCTTCCTTGATTCACGTGGAGAAAGAATTAGTCTGTTCCTTGTAGAAACTTACAACTTAGATCAGGATCAAAGTGGACGGAAAACGATGTTTCTGTGTCTGCAGGTTATATCAAGTAATAAACTAAATCTTTGGGTCAACGGGTTTCTCATATTGCTTATGATATTTAACTCATTATCTATGTTATTTCTAGGGCTTAGAAGATGGTTCTAATGCTTCACCAAAGAGGAAAAAATCTTATCAAGAATGACATGTAGAAGGAGCCATCGGATTGATAATGGCCCAGCCGCCCAGGTATGCTTCCTTTTTGTGATTGCTTTTGTCCTACTGTAAGAAGTATGTGCATCATTTAAATAACTACTAGTATATATTAATAAAAACAATGTGAGGTTTGTAAATGTCCCAAGAGCAGTTAGGTTTGGCAAATTCCCACATTGAGAAAAAAATGTTGAGTAAGATTGACCATTATCGGCGACTTTGCAGAACAAAAATCAAAAGAAATTATAAAAGTAAAATATAAGGGCCCTAGGTTCTCGTTTTGCCTAGGGCCCCCGAAGTCTCAGGACCGACCCTGACTATAAAGCACATTATACATGCAATACGGAAATAATACCTTTTCAGTCCTAGCTACTTGATAAATAACATTTCATCCTAGCTACTAACAAATGCCAGTACCAAACTAACAGTCATATGGTGAGGATGAATAGCGTAGTTGGTAGTTGGTAGTAGTTCCTACGGAGACCATCCCGTTGCATGCTTTTGTATGGAAATAGAAATCGCGAAATGGGTAGTATAGTTGTGGGAGGTGAATATGAAGGTTGATCGGACACCATCCGCAGAGGCATTTAAATTTGCTACGTGTGGTCGTAGATGCTCTTATTGCTCTACGGGCAGTCTAGACGTGCGGTCCTAGCGGTAGATCGAGGAGCATCCATGCGCCATTAATGATTTCTTTGGATTGGATTGGAAGCAGTGGCTCAGAGCTTGCATGTGCGTGGCCTTGTGAGGCTGCCGATCATCTTGCAACAAAAGGGCATTTCGTGGTGCATTTGTGATCCCTGGCAGTGAGCCCTGCTCCCATACAAACAGAGAACACAACAGAGGACTCCAATTAAAACCCGGCTCCACCAAACACTGCTGCACAGATTAATTAACTACAATCCAAATCCATCCATTCCGGGGCTTTCCATCATAAAATCATAGTACTAGCTAGGGTTCATGTGCAGCTACGACAATGGCCCTAATAAAACAGTAGTACTCCAATCGTGATCAAGTTAGAGAGGCCAGAGTAGCTAATTCAGGAGAGCTTGGTGAGACAAAGGCGCAGATGAAGCTCGCCGGACTCTCCGTGCAGCATGTTGGGGTTGACATGCGCGTGGAGCCAACCCTGCTCCATGTCCACGGCGCCGGGGACGGAGCAGCTCGCCACCGTCGCCTTCAGCTGGAAGCTGCTCGTGAGTGGCTGGCCCGGGGCCGCCGGAGGACCGTCTACCCAGAGCACGCCCGTGTACAGAGGCCGCGCGTTGCCCCGGACGCAGACGACGTTGACGGGACGGCGGCCGCCCGGGTCCCTGCCGGCGCCCAGCCCAGGAGGAACACACAGTTGTCTTCCGCGACCAGCAGGCGGCGCTGGTCCTCCGACGATGCAGGCACGACGAACGGTTTGGCCACCTCGTACTCGATCTTCTCCACCGGCCACGAGTGTTGCCCGGACCGCGCCGTCAGGTGGCGCACGAGGCTCACAGGCGAGCCGTCGAACCGGCAGTCGAAGCAGTAGCAGGGCGCGTGCCTGCAGCTGGCCGCATGGTCGGCGGCCGAGTGGTAGGCCATGGACCTCGCGCAGCCGAAACGCTTGTAGGGGCACGCCACCTTGTAGGCGTCGGTCCACCACGACGTCCATGAAGCGGGAGCGGGTGTAGTTCACGTCGCGCCCGCATGGAACGCAGTGCTTGGTCGCGCCGCCGCCGCCGTCGCCGTCGCCACCGCAGGCGTGGCACACGAGATGCTCGTTCTCGCACTGCAATCCACAAGGCCATGTAAGATTCAAGCTTCATTCTCCTTCCTTCCACGGGCAATCCTCTCTAGCTACTAGTTCAAATGTAGTCCGAGTACCTTGACAACTGGAGGCCTGAGGGGGCCAGGACAGGCGGCGCAGTGGAACAATTTCTTCGGCAGGTCCAGATTGACGGCCTCCCCCTCTTCCTCCGCCATTGCCCCATGTTCTTGTTCGGCCACTTCGGCGCCTTCATCCTCCGGCTTCACCACGCGCACCGGCTTCACAATGGCTACTGGACTGGGGCCGCCGGCGCCGGCGCCATGGCGGCCACTGGACTGGTCACCACCAGGTCCTCTACCGTGGCATCTTGCGTCGCAAGGGCCGCTGAACTGGGTGCCGCTGCTGCCAGGTCCGACACCGTGGGGGACGTAGGCGTCGGCGGCATGACGGCCAGAGGAGTGGTCTCCGCCACGGTGGCGGCTGGCTTTGCCATGGCAACGGGGCTGGGCGCCAGCGCCGCCTGTGCCACGGTGGCCGCCGGACTGCGGGCTAGCGCCGCGACGCTCAACTTCTTGCCGCCGCTGCCCTCGCCGTTCTGGGAAAACCGCTGCCTCTTGTTTTTCTGCTCCCCCATAGCGATTGACCGGCGCGCGCAGCTGAAAAATTGAGCGGCCGGAGTGGGCGATCAGAATTCGGAAATTATTGTGAGAGAGAGAGAGGGAGAGAGACTTGCAGGAAGAAGAACAAGCTAGCTGTGGTGGTAGTGGTAGTGGTAGTGGTTCCTTCCTCTGCTTTGACCGAGAGCGTGAAGTGTGCAGTGTGCACCCGTGACCTTGGTCAAATTTGATTTGTAAGTTGTACTGCAAAATATCTCCGTTTGCCAACCGCATAAATTGTGACACTGATAAAAAAAATCAGGAAAAATTATGTGTCTTTTCTATGATGCAATTCTCAGGAAGCGTTCCTTTACTTAGCGACGGCAAGAGTTACATCTTCCCTCCAAGCAACATCAGCAAGCCCGTGAATTCACCTCCCTTTTGTCTACCACTTCGACAGCCAATGGCGAGGAGAAGAATTCCTGTGCATCTGCTACAGCTAGTAGTTTAGGTTAGGATGGCACTCATAGGGGAAGCGTTCAGACGGATAGTGGTGTTAATTTCTTCTTTGAGTTGGCCCTCTGGGCTCCGATCCTCTTTCCGTTCGTCCGTCTGGGCGAAATCGACAGACCTCCGGCGTAGACTACTTGGGCGGCGAGGCTAGGATCTCTCGCCGTATGTGTGCAACAATGAGATCTGATATCATGCACTTTGGATCGATTAAAGGGTTCAACGACGATGACTGCGGCTCCAGGACGTTGGTTCTTAGGGGCACGTGCACGAAGACCTACCGACTGTCATCAACAAGGTCAGGTTGGCTCTGATAGGGGAGCGGCGATAGCCGCGCGTTGGTGCCTCGTTTTGCCGGCGATAGAAGTCCAGAGGCCTCTACGTAATTTTTTATTATGTTGGTGACGTTTTGTATTTCTGGTGACTTTTTTTAATAAATTTGGATTTTTTTTTCGCCAAAAAAAGTTGAACCACAGTTCCTGTATTTCGAAGTTTCTCATAATTTAGCGATGAAAGTGATGCGCACACGATTTGTTCAACACGATCTGTGCACGACATAATTAGAAGCCGCGCAGATTAAGAAAACAAGGCAATCCCATGGTGTAAGTGACTTGTGAATCGTGAGTGAATCTGTCATGTGCATAGCTGTGCTCATTTAGCAATGCCATGACACTCGATTCCTGTTAGGAGTAAGCCACAACGTTTGGTGATGGCTGAGTCGTCTGCGCGAAGCTGGCAACGAGCAGCAGCTTCGGCCGATCAGTTAGGTAGCCGTGGTGTGCGGTCGTGCATGCATGCGGTAGATGAATAAGATAGCGTGTGTGCCGGTCAAGTAAGAGGAGTGCATGCGTGTGGTTAGTTAGCAAGATTACTACGTGCGTGGAGTTAGTGGCCGGTGTGGTGGCCGGGTCTTGCGTGCGTGCGTGTGCTAGTATGTGTGTGCAGCCGGGGATAAAATGCCCCCCAGTGTACTGCCCGTTTGTGGGTGTGGGTTCGAGTTCGTGCTCGAGGAAGAAGCCGTTTGTGCGGCAGGCTTATGTGCGCCGGAAAAACATCACTGTGTCATGTGTCTCCTCTTTCTTCTACCTTCGTTCGTGCGGGAGAAAGAGCGCGAGAGGGAGCCGGGCACCGGCGCAAGAGCAAGCTAGGGCTCGGCGCCAACAATTCCTACCTTATTCGTATCCAAACATTTCCCGAAATAGTACCACCAAAAACTTTCCGTGCGTCTGGATTATTCCACAAGGGTGCCGAGACATTTCTTTCCACAGCATTTGCATCCGTTCCACTGTTGCTATAGCTGGAACCCTCTAGGCTCAAGATAGTAGCTCGTACAGGTTTGTACTGTTCTCCGTGGACTGCTGCTCGAGCGGCCACCATTGCAATATGTCTGATCTAATAAATCAATGTGAAATTTATTATCATATGCCTAATTATCATCACATTCGTTTAAATACATTGTCTATACCATCAAACTAGCGTGGTTTCAGTTCAAATATGTGAAAATTGGACGTCTGCGGCAAAAACAACTCTTAATCGGGTTATTTATTGTTAAAATAGAAATCTAATCAACTGAACTATAGAGGGCGTTTTGGTCATTTCAGAACATTTCAGCACCAACTATCGCTGCTACAACACCATTACAAACGACTACACCTCAGCTCCAACCTTCCAGCTACAGCCGCTCCTTGCAGTCAGAGTTATTGCAATTGCAACCGCAGAAGTTGCAGCCCAAACAAACACACCCATAGATCGTCGCTCCTCTCGGGGTGACTCGGGTGGAGTCCTAGCCAGCCCGTTATAGCTCGGAGCGAGTCATGTGTAGCACCTGCCAACACATGCATGATATAGCGTAGCACCTGTCGGCCAGGCATGATTTGACATCTTCACGGAAGCTCCGTGCAAGACAAAGCCGCTACACCTCCTGTCTTTGTCTTCCAGCGCTGCTTCAAAAACAATGCTCCACAAGAGAGAAACGACATCGCGGTGCCGCCATCGTCCGATCTGGATAATATTTGGCTTTGAGAATCGGGCACAAAGGCCTCTACTACCCCTTACTACCATGCTAGTTGGGATGGGTCGTTGGTGATTCCTTATGAGCAGAGTATGAGGTTTCTTTGGAGAGGCAACACATGAAACGGATTCTTTTTTGAGAAATGTAACGGATTGACGTTCTTCTAGATAAAGTCTCTTGTGTTTGAATCAAATGTCGGTCAGCCCATCACGAGCCAGGCACGCGTGCTAATGTATCGTCCTGCCGGGCACGGCCTAGTTGGCCATGTTTCGTGTACATCATGGCAATGCTGAAGAGGGAGCGTATTGTGCTTGGTGGCCACCCTCATGGTGGCTATGGCTATTACCTTTGTCCTCTCCTCGCGGGACGCTCATAAACAGGTTGATAAATGAATTTTATCATGGTGGTCACGCCTCAACCAAAAGTTTAATTTGTTCATTATCCCATACTTGTTTCTCTTTTGTGATGCAATACTGAACTATGGAGAGTCAAGCAAAAGCAAAGAAAACAACATCTCACAATCCATACAGTACTTTCTAGCATTCGAGGGAGGAAAAATAGTGGAAACCATGTTGCATGTGCGTGGCCTTGTGAGGCTGACGACGATCTTGCAACAAAAGGGCGAGATAGTGATGCATGCCAGTGAGCCCTGCTCCCATCCAAACAGAGAATCCAACGTGGGCTGACAGAGATTCCATTTTTTTTGATTTTCACTTCAAAAACCAAAACTCAGCTGAACAAAGAAGCGCAAATCATCCGCAAATTAATTAACAACCATGCAAATACATCCATACCAGCCGGGGTTTTCCATCAGAAAATCATACAGTAGCACGTACTCCTGCTAGGGTTCATGTGCAGATCGATAGGACAGTGACCCAACTAAAACAGTAGCGAAGGCCATGGTGATTAGCTAGCTAGGTTAGAGAGGCCGGGCTAATTCACGCCAACTTAGTGAGACAAAGGCGCAGATGAAGCTCGCCGGACTCTCCTCCGTGCAGCATGTTGGGGCTGACGTGGGCGTGGAGCCAGCCCTGCTCCATGTCCACGGCGCCGGGGACGGAGCAGCTCGCCACCGTCGCCTTCAGCCTGAAGCTGCACCCGAGCGGCTGGCGCGGGGGCGCCGGAGGGCCGTCCACCCAGAGCACGCCCGTGTACAGGGGCTTCGCGTCCGCGTCCGCGTCGGCGTTGCCCCTGACGCACACGACGGTGACGGGCCGGCGGCCGCCCCGGTCCCTGCCGGCGCCCACGGCCAGGAGGAACACGCGGCCGTCCTCCGCGACCAGCAGGCGGCGCTGGTCCTCGGACGACGCCGGCACGACGAACGGCTGGGGCACCTCGTACTTGATCTTCTCCACGGGCCACGCGTGCGCGCCGGACGGCGACGCGAGGTGGCGCACGAGCTTCGCCGGCGAGCCCACGAAGCGGCAGTCGAAGCAGTAGCAGGGCGCGTGCTTGCAGCTGGCCTTGTGGTCGGCGGCCGAGTGGTAGGGGATGTCGTCCACGGCGCAACCGTATCCCTTGTAGAGGCACGGCACCTTGTAGGCGTCGACCACGCCGTTCATGAAGCGGGAGTGGGTGTAGGACACGTCGCGCCCGCATGGACCGCAGCGCTTGTTCGCGCCGCCGTCGCCGCCGCAGGCGTGGCACACGAAGTGCTCGTTCTCGCACTGCAATTCACAAGTCCATGTACGCATGATTCAAACTTGAGTTTCCTTCCACAGGTAATTCTAGTAGTTCAAATGTAGGAGTCGGAGCGAGAGCGATTACCCTGAATACTGGAGGCTTGAGGGGGCAAAGACAGGCGGCGCAGTGAAACGACTTCTTCGGCAAGGCCAAGATGGCGACCTCCACATCTTCCGCCGCCCCGGCTAACATTGCCGCATCTTCTTGTTCGGCCACTTCGTCTTCCGGCTTCACCACGCGGACTGGCTTCACAGTGGCCACTGGACTGGTCGGCTCCAGGTCCACCACCATGGCAGCTGAACCGGGGGCCGCCGGCGCCGGCGCCATGGCGGCCACTGGGCTGGTCACCACGACCGTGGCGGCTGGCGTAGTCATGTCTCCCTCCGTCGTGGCCGCTGGACTGGGCGCGGCCGGCGCCGGCGGCATGGCGGCCAGGGGACTGGTCACCGCCACCGCGGGGCCCGGCTTTGCCGTGGCAACAGGGCTGGGCGCCGCCGGTGCCGATGGTGCCGCGGTGGCCACCGGACTGCTGGATAGCGCCAGGACGCTCGACTTCTTGCCGCCGCTCCCCTCCGCGCTCGCGGAGCACCGTGGCCTCTTCTTGTGCTGCTGCTGCTCCCCCATCGAGATCGACCGGTGCTCCACCTGAAATTTTGACCGGCCGGAGTGGGGATCGTATCACAATAATTGAGAGAAAGAGAGAGACGGAGGGAGGGAGAGAGAGTTACTGAAAGAAGACGAGGTAGGTGTGGTGGGCAGGGCGCGGGGCACGGTTGTTCTGCTGGAACAAGACGGGGTTGCTCTGCTCTGACCAATGGTGTGAAGTGAAGGTAAAGTGTTCATTGTCTCCTTGCTACAGTAGTTCAGCTGACGTCCAAAGCAACAACCATATCCTCCGATGCTTTTTTCTTTTCTTTGAGTTGATCTGCATAATGCTATGAAAATTTTAAAGGTACTTATCATTCTTTCTCTTTTTTGGGGAAAAAATATTCTTTGATACATTATGGAAATTTGATACATTCTGAATGATAAGTACTAGTATGCTAAGAGCAACTCCAACACGCCGACCCAAACGGACAACAATTTTATCTTTTTTGTCCGTTTGGGTCGGCCGCCTGCTCGGTGTCCGCCTTGTTTATGATCTAGGTCGGCAATGCATCCAACGCGTCGATCCATATTTGCCGGCATGGTCGGTTGGTCGCCGTTTTTGAACAAATATGCACACATTTTGCATAGTTTCACAAGCAAAACAAAAATAGCATAGTTTCATAACCAAATAAATTTAGCATAGCCTTACAAGCCGAATGAAATAATTTGTCTCAAATACATTTTTTAAAAGATACATATATTAGTTGTCAACATGAGCCCACATATACTCAACCAAATCATTTTGTAGCTGCATGTGAGTTTCCTAATCACCCATTTCATGATAAAATTGGGTGAACTGTGCAAACGTTGTCGCTCCCCCTCCATGATCAGGCACGACATTATCACCCTGAAACTGAAACCCTTGATTGTAAATACGTTTCGGACGCTCATCCTCTACGATCATATTGTGCATGATCACATAAGCAGTCATCATCTCCCACAACTTCTTGGTGCTCCAAGTTCTAGCAGGATCCAGAACGGCGCCCCATCGAGATTGCAGAACACCAAAGGCACACTCGACATCCTTCCTAGCACTCTCTTGCTCTTGGAAAAATCATTTCCTCTTCTCTTCGACAGGGTTGGAGATTGTCTTCATAATAGTGGTCCACTAAGGATAGATACCATCACCTAGGTAGTATCCTTTGTCGGAGTTGTGGCCATTGATGTTAACACTCACCGGCGGGTTGTTGCCTTCGACAAGCCTTGCAAACACCGGCGAACATTGATATCATTGTGCGGTCCGGCCATGCCGAAGAAAGAGTGTCAGATCCAGAGATCTTATGAGGCCACAACCTCAAGTATGATAGTGCAAGCCCTGACATGGCCCTTGTACTGCCCTTGCCAAGCAGAAGGACAATTCTTCCACTCCTAGTGCATGCAGTCTATACTGCCAAGCATCCCTGGGAAGCCCATGCTGGCATTCATCGCCAACAAGCGGGCTATATCTTGAGCAGTCGGCTCTCTCAGGTACTTAGGGCCAAACACATCAATCACGAAATTGTGAAACATGACATGGACTCTAGGCATGTAGACTCACTCATATGGACGCACTCATCAATGAGAATACCGGGCACTCCATATGCAAGCATCTGGATGGTTGCAGTGCATTTCTGATAAGATGAGAAGTCAATCAATCCAATGGCATCCTCTTTGCACTCAAAATAATTATCGTATCCGACCACCCCTCTCTAATACGGTTGAAAAGATACCTAGCCATACAAAAATGCCGTCGGAATTTCTGATGTTTGAACAGCGGGTTGGTGTCAAAGTAGTCCTTCCAAAGAAGGAAATGGTCGCTTTCTCGATTGCGATTCAATGCCGGAAAGTGCCCCGGGATCGAGCCCCAGAACAACGACCGCTGCCTATTAAGGTGTTCATGGACCAACACGGCATCCAACATCTCCTCCGCATCATCAGATGATGAATCGTCGGAGTCGCATAGTAAATTGTGGAAAAAGAAGTCGTCGGCGGAGCCCATTTTGTACCTTGGCAAACTGTCGAACAGCTTGCGGGCGTCGACGAAGAAGCTCGCCGCCGAAGTGAGCGCGCCTCCACTGGACCAGGTGGCTGGCCTGGCGGCGTCCGATGAGCGTGGCAGCATCAGGACAGCAGGCAGTGTCGGGCGAAGGAGCTGGCTCGGGCGGGGAGGCGGTTTCTTGCTCACAACGACATCAGAGTGGGGGGGGAGGGAGCTGCGGTGGCCGGGCGCCGAGGCGGTGGTGGCGGTGATGTGGTGTTGGTGGTGAGGTGTGTCGGGGCTATTGGCGGAGTCACCGGAAATGGGCGGCGACGAGGCGGGGATGGGCGAGGGTTTGTTGTCGATGTGGGTGGAAGAGGATGGCCAATGTGCCACCGACTAGCTAGCGAGCTAGGGGGAGGAGTAGGTGCGTGACGCGCGCGTCCGCTTCGTGTCCGCGCTGACGCAAATCAGGCTAAAAAGTGGGCCGAGAAGTGGACGAAAAGCGGGCGCATCCGTTTGGATCTGCGCATTGGGCCAACTTTTTCATCCATGCCGACCTAAACAAACGCGCACAGGCGAAATGGGTCGGCGCGTTGAAGTTACTTTAAGACGGAGATTAATTGCTGCCACACCCTGCGCCTATCTGTAGTCGATAAATATATTAAAAAAACTTGTCGAGCTTTGTAATGTCCCCTTCTCAGAACCGTAGCAAATCAGCACCAGGTCATTTTCTCCTGTTACGGTAATATACCATAAACAATCATCCTTTAGGAGCTATATTATCCCTCTAGGAGAGCTAGTATAGTTAGCCATAAGGTCACAACCCATCTTCATTCCATTTTGAAAAAAGTCCACTTTTCGTCTCTCAATTCTTCGGTCTGCTCACTTTTGGTCCATCAACTCTAAAACCGGACAGATTGCACCAGAACTCTCGAAACCGGCCACTTTTCATCCCTGCGGGGTTTCGCTGCCGAGTCAACCCGGTTTTGATCGTGATGTGAAGAGTGATCCGATGAACAGTAAATTCAAAAACAATAGCATAAAAATAAAAAAACTGAAATTTTATGCATCGAAGATACTCATGCGCAAGGTGCGTGCCAATTTTCGTCATGTTTGGACGTTCGAGAAGCTCGCAGCAAAAAAAAAATCTACTCTACTATGAACAATAAATTCAAAAAATAGCAAACAGTAAAAAAAAATCTGAATTTTTTTATCATCGAAGATGCTCGGGTGGCAAGGTGCATGCAAATTTTCGTGCTAAAATAACGTCCGAGGGTTTGGAAACCACCCGAAGCGGCACGCACACGTATGCTATTTTTTCTTCCACAAGCTCCTCGGATGTCATTTTAGTACAAAAATTTGCATGCACCATCCACATCTGAGCATCTTCGATTCCAAACCCTCAGACGTTATTTTAGCACGAAAATTTGCATGCACCTTGCACCATCCGCATCTTCAGATATTTTTTTTTGAATTTTGTTGTTATTTTTTGAATTTGCTGTTCATCGTAGAGTAGATCTACTTTTTTTTTGCCGCGAGCTCCTTGAACGTCCAAACATGACGAAAATTGGCACACACAATGCGCACCTGAGTATCTTCGATGTCATAAAATTACAGATTTTTTTGATTTTATTTGCTATTTTTTTGAATTTAGTGTTCATAGGAGCACTGATCACGTCATGGTCAAAACCGGGTTGACTCGGCAGCGAAACTCCGCAGGGACGAAAAATGGCTGGTTTCAAGAGTTCGTGGTGCGATTTGTCCGGTTTTAGAGTTCAGAGACCAAAAGTGAGCAGACCGAAGAATTGAGGGACGAAAAGTAGACTTTTCTTTTCCATTTTCTATTTTAAAACTTCGGGTTTTAAATACTTTTTCCACATTAGAAGCTTAGTTCTTTTGAGCAGAAAGAACCATAATTACTTGATTAGCATAAATACCTTTTGTGCATTGTGACTCAAAAGCTCGACTATTCATTAGGAACGGCATAGTACCATAAAAACACATTTTCTTCCTCCAAACTTTGCATTGGTATGTTCAAAACAGTGTGCCATATAGATACGTTGTACTATGTTTGTTCACTCATTTCAGTCTGTATATATTTCATATTAAAATACTCAAAACATTTTATATTTTTGAACGGAGGGAGTACCATATAAAATACTATGAAATCTACTCTCGGTACCATTACGTATTCATTCTACTAGTGTTAGAGCATCTCCACTCGCCTCCGCAACTGGCCCCCAAGGCGCCTTTTTAGCGTCGGCGGTGAAAAAACAGTTCAGTCGTGCCTCCATGTCTCTGTTTATCGCCAGTTTGGGCCAAAATAACAATCGGCGAACACGAGTCGAACCCAGCCTCCAGGGGCGCCTGCGGGCGCTGGCCGAAGCGAAAAGGCGCGTGGTCCCGCGCTGTCGGGACACATGCATATTTCCTGCCGTTTTCTCCCCCCTTTCCCTCCATTTTCCCAATGCTTCCCCCTTCTCCCCTCCGCTCCCGCCATTCTCCTCTCATCTAGCCGCTATGCCGCCGAAGAAGTATGTGGCCCCTCATGCCGCCGCCGCCGATTCCACCCAGCAGAAGCAGAGGAAGGCGAGGGCGCCGATGGCAAGGCCAGCCGGCATGTCGAACGTCGCATGGAGTCTGGACGTTCAGCGCTGGGAGGTGGTCACCGCCGACTGGCGGAACATGCTCATCGTCAAAAGGGCAAGGACGCTGCGGCGATGGTGGAGCAGGAAGAGGCGACTCACGCGGGGATGAACCTTTTGCCCGACCACTATGCGCAAGCCGTGTGGGGCCAACAGAGCGGCGCGTCGCCGACCAACTTCTCGTCACCCCTGCCGCAATGGGGGTATGCACCCTCGCCTGGCTACTCCGACGGCGATGCGCATGGCGATTTCAACCCCAACATCACCTTCTCGCATGCCGCACCGTCACGCACCTCCCCCTCCTGCCTGAACCCCGACCAGCGCACTCCCTCCCCCGCGTTCGTCGTCGGCCTTCCCACCCAGTACAACTATTCGCTGCTGGCGTACTCAGCCTTGCCTAAGCCGCCTCTGCGCCGAGGCACCCTACCCTTCGCGCACAGCTCGGCACCACAGTTCGGCAATACCAATGCCACCGATGCTGACATGGACGAGATCATCACGAGCGGCTCGGTGGCCGCCAATTCCTGCTCCGGGTTCCACGTACAAGATGAAACAAGGGACACCGCCTCGACATGGACGACGAGCTCGATGACGTGGAGGAGGTGGAGGAGGAAAAATAGGCGGAGGAGGAGGCGGAGCCGACGCTGGCGACGAAAGGGAGAAAGAAGCGGGTGGCCAATGCCAGGCCGGGCGAGCCTCACATCAAGTGGACGTCCAAGGAAGACGAGTGCCTCACCGAAATATGAAAGACCGTCATATCAACCAGATCACCGGCTCGAATCAGAATGCCAACAAGTACTGGAGAAGGATCAAGATGTCGTTCGATGAGCGCAAGTTGGTCGACCCCTACTTCGTCCAACATCCACATGGAGCGCGGCGACAAGGCCATGGAGAACCATTGGGCGATCATCCAGGCGCCCTGCAACAAATGGCATGGGATCGTCGACGAGTTCGCGGCTCGCCCGGAAAGCGGCACCAACGTCGAGGGCCAGGTATTGTCATCGGTCGCCGACCCAATTCTTTTTGCCCGTTGTGTACTTCGCTGACACTTGTTCTTCACTATGCAAATGGTTCGAATGTTTAACATGTATCGCCAGGACCACAACGACCAAGAGTTCAAGGTCCTTCACGTGTTCTCCAGGATTGAGTCGTGCGAGAAGTGGAGGAAGGTCCGGCTCACCCTCGCCAAGACCAAGGAGATGTACAAGCTAGACGCGCCTGCACCCGGGGCGGCGGATGGGCACCCTGATGGCAACAAAAGAGCCAAGGCGGTGAGGGACACGGCACCTGCTGCCGAACGACTGCAACCATCGATCGAACAGTGCATCACTGACGCCAAGAACAACGCCGCAAAGAGGGAGGTGAAATCCGACGCGCGGTGGTCAACGTTGATGACGAAGCAGGACATGAAGCTCGACCTACTCCAGACCAACGTCGCCGCGAAGAAGAGGAACACCAACCTGGCATTCTTAATGGCGGCAGACATGTCGACGATGGATGAGCAAGTTAAGGCGTGGTACCTGGCGAAGCGCGTCCTCATCTTGAACCAGATGCCGAAGGAGTGGAGATGCTCTTAGCTGAAACCTCACCCCAAACTCCTGCACACACAGCGGCCGGTCCATTCCTCTCTTTTCTTTCTCTCTCCTCCTTTCTTCCTTGAGAGCCGCCGCTGTGCACCCGGCTCCTCTCCCCTCTTTCTCCAGTGGCTTTGCCGGCCGGAGATGGAGCGGGAGAGGAGGCCGTTCTCCTCCTGTATATAGTAGCTTAGGACTGAGGCGTTTGCCTGGAATTCCCCTTTGGGCGACTGGCGTTATGCCGTTGGAGTGCATCCCACCGTCGCATGCGTACAGCGCTCGGTGGTCGCCGGCGCCGTCCTCTGCTCTTCCTCCATGGTGGACGCGAAGGGAAGTCGACGGATCTGGCGCTAGCTCTTTGAATAAGTGCACGGCTGCCTCAGATCGAGTCGATCCTATGTCCTCCATGTCTTCTTCGTGCCGTCTCGGTGGCGGCAGTGGAACCTGCGGGAGAACACGGCGGGGCTCGAATCCTGGGGGCATGTTCTCGCTGGATCCTAGCTTCCAGCGAGGTAGTCCTGGTCGGATCTACAAAGGGATCTCCAGCAAGTTGCTGTCTACAGCATCCATCATGGTGATGGAGAAGTGGCAGCGCTCACAAGGGAAGATGGGCACTGTGGATGGGGTCCGTGAGCACACACGGCGGTGGATTTCGAGAGGCTGTGGCGCCCTTCTTGGCTGCTGCCCGGTCTCTGACGACCCGCCGTATCGTCAGGCGACCCGCCGTATCGTCAGGTCGAAGGGCGGCCATATTCATTCCTCCCGACCAAGATGCCAAAGGGGAGGCAGCCCTGCTTCACGGTGGAGTCTATGGCGTGGAGTCATGGAGGTCTCGTTGGCCCAAGTGGTGCCGTCCCCGGCGCCGGCGAGGCTGAATCCATCGGGGTGCAGATAGTTCGGACCCGATTGCAATCTTCTTCCCTTGTTCGGGGTCTTGTTTGCATAATGCAAGGCCTAGTTTGTAATTTTGTGTTTCCATGGGGTCCTGTTGTAAAATGTACTATCATGCTTATCAATGGATGACTGGGTCCTTCTGGACCCTTCCCTTGTTCAAAAAAAGAAAAACTCCTGCACACACAAAATAAAAAGGTCATGAACAGATAAACTCCGAGCCAGCCCGAAGCTGACAGCTAAGGACAAGAACGTACGTGACCTATGGGCCATGGTGTGCTACTGCTAAAAAGAGTCTTTAATTTTCCTTTTTAAGGGATGGGCCTCTTGCTTTTTTTGGTGCAAAAGGTTTGCAGTCCTGCTGGCTGTACTACACTAACTTGGCGTGTCAAGCACTGTAGCTAGTACTAGCTCGTAGGTATGTACTGTTCTCCCAGCCAACACGACAGCCTGCCTCCTAGATGGTGCACGACAGCTCTGCATGATGGAGGCTGACACGAGACTGCAGTGCCACAACAACATTGGTGGCGAGCCTCTCCGATGCGTTGCATGCATCATTTGGGGATGGATCTGTGTAGGTCACGTCGATCTGGCCCAACGAAAGGCATACAAATTTCGTTCATGTTTGAATATTTAGGGCTTCTTTGTTCAAAGGATTCTCAAAGAAATTTTGGAGGATTTTAATCCTTATGAATTTTTTTCTACGTGGGCTGTTTGATTCGTAGGATTGTAAACCATATGAATTTTTTCATAGGATTCATTTATACTAGATTTCATAGGAAATTTTTCATCCACTCAAACCTCTTTGAAAGAATCCTACGTTTTTTCTATGCACAATCAAACACTCGTACAATCCGGTAGGATTCAAGACGACATGTCACTCTAATCCCACGTTTTTCCTATTCCTACGTTTTGGAAATCCTGCGAATCAAAGAGGCCCTTAGTGTGAAAACTAAAACAATTCCACTTAAGACGAAACCTTAAAAAGAACAACTCTGAAACAAATTCCCCCGTTCAAACATTTTCAGAAGTTGCATAAACATTTTATCATGCACACTTGAATATTTTATTAGGTGAGTACGTAAATTTTGCATTGATTTTGAAACATTTCCTTAAATTTTGTTTCCATACAAAGTATTTTCCATCTCTATATGTATTGTATTTTGTTTTTTTATCTGGCACTCAAATTTTTAGTAAAGTGCGTGAACATTCTTTTGACGCACACTAGTAGAAAACCCCCTATTAGTCCCGGTTGGTGAGGGCTTTTTGTCCCGGTTCTTGAACCGGGACTAAAGGGTCGTTACTAATGCCCTAGACCTTTAGTCCCGGTTCTAACATGAACCGAGACAGATGGGCCTCCACGTGGCCGGTGTGCCGAGCCTAGGCAGGAGGGCCTTTGGTCCCGGTTGGTGGCACCAACCGGGACCAAAAGGCATCCACGCGTCAGCATTTCAGTGGTTG
>NC_041385.1:61923324-61927861 GCF_002162155.2 Triticum dicoccoides
TGGGGGGTTAATTTAGGTGTTTCATATATTGTGTTAGCTAGCTAATTAATAGAGAGAAGTGTCCTCTCTTATGTCCGTGCTTGGTCGACGCTACGTACTGTACATAGAGAGGCCCTCGACACGCTAGCTAGTAAGAAAATGAAGGAAATCATTAAGTACAGAAGTTCGTCATGCATACCGAGAGAAGTGATCGATCGACCTCTCCTTCTCCGAGAGATTGGTCGAACAACAAGTTTTCGTATTATCTACCCGACGCTACTGGCTACATACATATACAATATATAAGATCTCTTACAATCCCCTAGCATTTGAAATCAACTTCCACATGGTATTCTCCGGCTTTATTGATGATGTGGTCAAAAAAGAATCCCGCCAATTCCTCTTGAATTGCTTTCATGCGATCTTGTTCTAGGTGTTCATTCCGCATCTGCCACGTCTAATTTGAAGAAGGGGGTTAATACATATATGAATAAAACTCAACAGAAATGACGGTGTAATAAAATGAAATTGTGAATATTATTGCTTACGCACTTCATATTGTCTTTTAGAGTAGCCCCGCTTATTTTTCAAAGTCGCCTTGTAGATGAACTCGCACACGTAGTATCCATATAAATTATTCCCTTCTTCCTTCCACAAGCACTTTACGAGAAATAGAGGTCAATCAAACTGGTAATGAAGCATTATAAATGGCATTGATGAAAGTATAGCTATAGAATCAACGGGAGATGCGCGCAACTAGCTAGCTAGTAGTACTTACTTTTGGGTATGTATATCGCAGCTCCTTCGGCAGTCCCAGAGCTTCTGCGGTGAACTGTTTCCAAACCCTGCAAGACAAAGAAAATAATTATTATTACTTGAGATACCAGGAAATGAACAAAAAGTTGCCGATATGGTGCGATAATGATCAATTGAACTTACTTGTTGAGCAATTTAGTCATGTCCGCATAGGTTTCGGGATCTTTTTGTCTCGAGTCTAAGACGGTTACTAGTCCCCGCTCAAGCTTAATCTCTAGAAGAACATAGTGGAAGCTGCGCACGCATGCATAACTCATCAATTACATTACTATAACCTCGCTCGAGTAATAAGGGAAATTTAACACTCACTTGAAGTTGTAAGGAAAGAGTATTAAATCTTTGTTCTGATTTTTGATCAACGATTGTAGCAAGTTGGCCTCGGCCTCTGCAGCCTTCTTTTTAACCTGAAATTCATCTATGATATTTGTGTTAATGAACCCAATATCATACATTTCTTATTTTTTTGCACTCGAAGATCTTCAATCTACATAATATAGTGAGGATAATTAATTATAAATACATGCAATGAAAGAGCCGAGCTATATATAGAGACTTAATGACAGAAATAGTACTTACAGACAGTAGCAAAAGACCGTTAATTTATCGAGGGCCTTTTGATTGAAGAACTCGAAGAACTCCTCAAATGGAACAGGCAACAGATCAGTTCCAACGAGGTCGTGCTCCTCTTTAATTCTCAGATACAAAGTATTCGTCCCCCCAGACTCTCTGCAGATTTTCATGTACCAATTATGGAATCTTCGCATCATCGTTGTTAGAGATTTTTCATCTTTGACGAGAGATTTTCCATACTCGTATCTGTGTTCATCCACCTCCAAGAAATCAAAATGTACATCGTCAGGCAGGTAATCTCCAAGATTGCTACAACCGGGCACCGTCCCCGGAGCATTAGCGATGATGTTGCTAGACACATTGAGCGGGGGGCACGATTGCTTTGCTTGTTTGCCGAGCTGGGCAATTTTTTTCCCAGCTGCTCGTTCTTTTAACCTTTGATCACTGACAGTACTTCCCGACCGCTCTGCTTGGAGATATGCTTTTTCAGTAATGCGCTCATAGTTGGTTGTCGGCGGAGACTTTGGTGGTTTCCTCAGGGCATCGATAGTGCGCTTTGCTTTCACCGGATCTACCTTCTCCTCCGGAGGTGGATGTCTCTTTGCTTTCAACCCTTCAAAGAAGTCCTTCACTTCGGTCTGCATGATCTTCATATTTTCCTCCTCGGTCCTCTCATATGGTAACTTCTCTAGAGGCTTGAGAGATGGACCGTATCTATATTGCCTCCCGCCTCTGGCTGTACTACTAGATGCCGGAGCAGACGGAGTGGCTGCGGCTGTCTTCTTTCGTGCTTGCTTACGAGGCGGGGGAGAAGGACTACGACTCGCCGGAGCAGCCGGGGCAGCGGTGGGTCTCTTCTGCCCTTGCTGGCGAGGCGGAAAAGGAGGAGGCTGCTGGCTGCTCTGGCGCGCCGGCGCAGGCGGAGAAGGAGGCGGAGTGCCGCCACGCGCCAGAGAAGGAGGCTGAGTGCCCTGATCGTCACTCGCCAGAGGAGGAGGCGGTGGAGGAGGCGGAGTGCCCTAACTCGCCGGAGGAGGAGGAGGAGGCGGAGGCGTCCAGTTCGGAAGGTTGATGAACTCCTTCCGCCATAGGCATGGAGTCTTCAGAGCAGAACCCAGCAGAGTTCCCCCTTCACCGGTAGGGTGGTCAAGCTGGAGGTCCTCAAATCCCTCTGTTATTTCGTCCACCGTCACCCTAGCATATCCTTCTGGAATCGGACGACAGAGAAAAGTTGCGCCGGGTTCAGAAGGTCGAACAGAGCCGACAGCCGCCTTGACTTTTAAGTTCTGCCATTGCGTCATAAGGTGGCAATTTTGAGACTCCGTGATAGCATCCACGGGGTAGCTAGCAGGAGCCGTCAAGACATGCTCCGGCTGAAGCAGCTCGGTGGAAGCCATGCTGCTTCTCCGCTGAGATGGCGGGGTAGCTTCAGGGGAAGCTTCGGCAGTTCATTTGCTGCGATTTGTTTCTCGTTCCTCTATCGCTTGTATCCTTGCGTGCAGCGCCTGCAGTTCAGTCTGCTGCACTTTCTTCCTCCTCTCCTGGCATTTGTAACCGCCTGCGTCCGGAAACCCAGCCTGCCACGGAACGGAGCCTGGCATGCCTCGTGTCCGTCCAGGGTGCTCAGGATTCCTGAGGGCCATTGTGAGCTCGTCGTTCTCTCTATTTGGAATGAACGTCCCTTCCTGCGTTACATCGATATAGTGCCGAAGCCTCTTGACTGGTATTTTCAATTGCTTGTCCGTCCAATGGCACTTCCCTGATACAGGGTCCAAGGTTCCGCCAGCCCCGAAGAACCAAGTCCGGCAACGGTCTAGCCAACTCATTGTCTCTGGTTCGATCCCTTTATCAAGCAGATCATTCTCAGCCTTGCCCCACTTAGGCCGGGCTTTGAGGTAGCCACCTGACCCCGTGCGATGGTGAAGCTTCTTCTTCGCAGCATTTTGCTTGTTTGTCGCCGACATCTTCTTACTCTTTTCCGATGTCTTGTGGGCCACAAATGCGGGCCATTGATCTTTGATCTTCTCATATTTGCCGATGAATTCTGGTGCCTCTTCTTTGTCGACAAACTTTTTCAGCCCATTCTTCCACCTCCTGAATAGGTCTTCCATCTTCTTAAGAGCATGAGACTTGATTAATTGCTCTTTAAATGGCTTCTCCGGATCCTCCTCTGGCGGTAGGGTGAAATTTGCTTTCAGCTCAGTCCAAAGATCATCTTTTTGCATATCATTGACATAAGACACCTCAGGGTCTTCCTTCTTAGGCTTATACCATTGGTGGATGCTGATCGGGATCTTGTCCCTAACAAGAACCCCGCACTGAGCAGCAAATGTGTCCTTTGTCCGGATGGGTTCAATCGGTTCACCGTCGCGCACGATTGCTGTGATCTCAAACCTTTCATCTGAGCGCAACTTTTTCTTCGGGCCTCGTCTCTTTACTGAAGTTGTGCTCGATCTGGAGGGCTAGAAAAAAGAAGAAAGACGAGAGTTAATTAATATGTGTACATATATACCAAAACAATGAATGCATCAATTAGCTAGTCAGCACAGGATTAACTAATATATATACTTGGACGGACTCGGTTCGGTCACCGGAGCCGTCATCACGGTCTCCTTATTGCACCGTCATTGGGTCACCGGAGCCATCATAATCATGTCTTTCCTCCTCCATTCTTCGTTCACCGTGGCCTGCTTCTTCACCCTGTTCTTCCATACCATCATTATCGTTAATATACGAGAAGATATCACCTACGACTAAGATTATTTCCCCCAACACCTCTTCTGCTTCCTCGTCTCGTATGTGCTCCATTGTTTCTGCAAATATTACAACATGGCAATTATTACACAAACATGACAACAGGTGGATATATTGGTGGCAAACATAGACCGAGCTTATTCCGGGTTTGGGGGTGGCCTCGGCAACGCTTCAAGGCTAGGGGCGCGGCGGGAGGGGTAGGAGACCGACATCGTTTTTTTCCCTAGGGTTTGGGTGTCCTCAAGAGTTTTGGTCAAGCGAGAGTTTGTCGGGTAGGTGCGCGACGGGAGGGGGTAGGAGACCGACATCGTTTTTTCTAGGGCTTGGGTGGCCTAGAGAGTTTTCGTACAAGTTATCACAGTCGAGAGGGGGTAATATCGACAACGACGACATACATACACGGGAAAATAATGTTATC
>NC_041385.1:61927871-61953638 GCF_002162155.2 Triticum dicoccoides
GAAGTTATTGAGAGGGGGTTATATCGACAACGACGACATACGTACATGGGAAAATAATATTATCAGGGAGGGGGTATATCGACCCCCCCTCGTGTTAAAGTTATCGGGAGGGGTATATCGACGACGACAGACCCGATAAAACATAAGAAAATGAATAAGAAATAAAAAGAGGAGAAGAAGAAAGGAATAGATCGAGTAGAAGATCGAAGAAGAAAAAAGAAGAAAAAATAATAGGAGAAGAAGAAAGGAATAGAGGAGAAGAAGAATCTATTTTTTCTTCTTCTCCTCTATTCCTTTCTTCTTCTCCTCTTCTTTTTCTTCCTTTTTCCTCTTCATATTTATTTCTCCTCTTCTTCTCCTTTCTTCCTCTTCTTATTTTCCTTTTTCCTCTCATTCTTTTTCTTCTTCTTCCTTTCCTAGCTAGATATATAAAACTTTTCTAAAAATGTAACTTTTGCATATATATAAAACTTTTTCTTCTTCCTTCTTCTTCCTTCTATTCCTTCTTCGTAAATATATAAAACTTTTCTAAAAATGAAACTAACCTAATACACCAACATATATGCAAAAAAACATACATACAAAGCATATATCCATACATCAACATATATGCAAAAAAACATTACATCAACATATATGCAAAAAAACATACATATATCATCAACATATATGCAAAAAAGCATCACTATGGGCGGCGGTGGTGGCAGGGGGCAGGGCAGGGCGCGGGGGCTCACTATGAGCGGCGTCGATGACGGCGAGGTCGGGGCCGGCTGAGGCAGAGGCGGTGGCGCGCGGGGCAGGGGGCGACGTCGGGGCGACGCAGGGCGGCAACGACGTCGGGGCGCGACGCGGGGCGGCGACGGCGTCGGGAAGGCGCAGGAAGGTGACCGCGACGGCACGGGGTGGCGCACGGCGACGGCGTCGGGGCGGCGCGGGATGGTGACGACATGGGGTGCGGGTGGCGACGGGGGCGACGACAGCGTCGGCGGGGTGTGAATCGGGCAGCCTGGCGGTGGCGGCGACGCGGGCAACTGCAGAGATGACTGAAAAACGCTAAGTGTTTGCTTATATAGCAAAGCCATTGGTCCCGCTTCATGGCACCAACCAGGACCAATGCCCCCTTTAGTCCCGGTTGGTGCCACTAACCGGGACCAAGGGCCAGTTTTCGGCAGCCCAAAGGGCGGGAAGCAGGGGCCTTTGGTCCCGGTTGGTGGCACCAACCGGGACTAAAGGATGGGCATTGCTACTGGTTGGTGCCACGAACCGGGACCAATGCCCCCCTTTAGTCCCGGTTGGTGCCACGAACCAGGACCAAAGGCCCCTGCGCTGCCCGCTTCGCGGCCAAAGTTTAGTCCCACCTCGCTAGTTGAGAGGGGCTCGTAGTGGTTTATAAGCCCCACTGCGGCTACCCTCTCGAACTCCTCTCAAATGCAGGCTTACGGGCCTAATCTCACACTGTGCCGCCTGTGGGCCTACTGGGCCTTCTGCGGGCCAGAATCCTGGCCCAGGTTGGGTTTCTAGTCGTATTCAGGCCGTGGTGGCCCAATAGGTGGCAGTTTTTTTGTTTTTTTCCAGTTTTTTTGTTTTGTTTTTTGCATTATTTATTTTCTTTTGTTTTTTGCTTTATTTTTTTTAATTCTTTTTACTTTTAGGTCAGAAAAATTATAAACTTTCGGTTAGTGCCATTACTTTTGAAATTTGAATAGTTAAAATTTGAATTCTTTGAAATTTGTGTGAATCGCAAGTTTGTGATTAACTTTACTATAAAAATAGTTTTTTCCAGTTTTTTGTTTTGTTTTTTGCATTATTTATTTTCTTTTGTTTTTTGCTTTATTTTTTAATTCTTTTTGCTTTTAGGTCAGCAAAATTATAAACTTTCTGTTAGTGCCATTAGTTTTAGAAAAAATATTTTCTTTTTTTTGTTTTCTTTGTTGCTTTATTTATTTTATTTTGTTTCTACTTACAACAAAATACTTATTGTTGCTATTTTTATTTATTTTATTAAAGTTTATGTTTAATTATTTTTCTTTTAAGCCACAAAAATTATAAACTTTCTGTTAGTGCCATTAGTTTTCAAATTTGAATAGTTATAATTTGAATTCTTTGAAATTTGTGTGAATCACAAGTTTGTGATTAACTTTACTAAAAAAAATGAGCATAGATGCGCCTATAGAGAAAATCAACCTAAATTCATAATAAATTTCTATGAATTTCAGAGAAATTCAGTATGAATTTAGGTCAAATTCCCTGTATAAGGGCATCTATTTTCACTTTGAGAGGAGCTCAACAAGGCAGAGAGGGAGGGGCTTATAAACCGGTGTGAGCGCCCTTCGGTTGGTGAGGTGGGACTGAACTCTGACCGCAACGAGGACCAACCCTTTAGTCCCGGTGGGACTAATGGTCATGGGCCATGGGCGAGGCGCATTGGTCCCGGTTCGTGCGTGGAACCGGGACCAAAAGGTCCAGACGAACCGAGACCAATGGCCCACGTGGCTGCCCTCTTGAGTGTTCTTGGTGAGAACATAGTTGACAAGGAGCGAACCGGGATTAGTGGTATTACGAGGGCCGAACCATAATACATTAAAGCATTTCAAATGAACTCTGAAAAAGTTGAAAGTTGGCATGGTATCATAATTTCACCCACATAGCATGTGCATGTACAAAACGGACAATGGTATCATACTTGGGTCAGCCTTGCGGGAGAAAGTCTTCACTTTTTCTTCGCTTGTGTCATTTGCTTATTGCGTCGTAACCATGGATAATCTTCATCGTTTATCAGGATGCTTGGGTCAGCATTGACTTTGAAGGGAGGAATTTCATGAAACATTTCATAATCTTCAGACATGTTTGTCTTGCCCTCCACTCCCACGATGTCCCTTTTTCCTAAAAGAACTATGTGGCGCTTTGGCTCATCGTATGATGTATTCACTTCCTTATCTTTTCTTTTTCGCGGTTTAGTAGACATGTCCTTCACATAGATAACATGTGCCACATCATTGGCTAGGACGAACGGTTCGCCAATGTACCCAAGATTATTCAGATCCACTGTTGTCATTCCGTACTGTGGGTCTACTTGTACCCCGCCTCCTGACAGATTGACCCATTTGCACTTAAATAAAGGGACCTTAAAATCATGTCCGTAGTCAAGTTCCCATATGTCCACTATGTAACCATAATATATGTCCTTTCCCCTCCCGGTTGCCGCATCAAAGCGGACGCCGCTGTTTTGGTTGGTGTTCTTTTGGTCTTGTTCAATCGTGTAAAATTAATGTATTCCCATTTATCTTGTATCCTTTGTAAATCAATACAGTCAAAGATGGTCCCCTAGACAACAAGTACAGCTCATCACAAACAGTCTTGTCACCTCTGAGACGTGTTTCCAACCAACTGCTGAAAGTCTTGATGTGTTCACATGTAATCCAGTCGTCGCACTGCTCCGGGTGTTTGGAGCGCAGACTGTTCTTGTGTTCATCGACATACGGGGTCACCAAGGTAGAGTTCTGTAGAACTGTGTAGTGTGCTTGAGACCAAGAATATCCGTCCCTGCATATTATTGAGTCCCCTCCAAGTGTGCCTTTTCCAGTCAGTCTCCTCTCATACCGCGATTTAGGGAGACCTATTTTCTTAAGGCCAGGAATGAAGTCAACACAAAACCCAATGACATCCTCTGTTTGATGGCCCATGGAGATGCTTCCTTCTGGCCTAGCGCGGTTACAGACATATTTCTTTAGGACTCCCATGAACCTCTCAAAGGGGAACATATTGTGTAGAAATACGGGCCCCAGAATGACAATCTCGTCGACTAGATGAACTAGGATGTGTGTCATGATATTGAAGAAGGATGGTGGGAACACCAGCTCGAAACTGACAAGACATTGCGCCACATCACTCCTTAGCCTTGGTACGATTTCTGGATCGATCACCTTCTGAGATATTGCATTGAGGAATGCACATAGCTTCACAATGGCTAATTGGACGTTTTCCGGTAGAAGCCCCCTCAATGCAACCGGAAGCAGTTGCGTCATAATCACGTGGCAGTCATGAGACTTTAGGTTCTGAAACTTTTTCTCTGCCATATTTATTATTCCCTTTATATTCGATGAGAAGCCAGTCGGGACCTTCATACTAAAAAGACATTCAAAGAAGATTTCCTTCTCTTCTTTGGTAAGAGCGTAGCTGGCAGGACCTTCATACTGCTTTGGAGGCATGCCGTCTTTTTCGTGCGAACGTTGTAGGTCCTCCTATGCCTCAGCTGTATCTTTTGTCTTCCCATACACACCCAAGAAGCCTAGAAGGTTCACGCAAAGGTTCTTCGTCACGTGCATCACGTTGATCGAAGAGAGGACCTCTAGGTCTTTCCAGTAGGGTAGGTCCCAAAATATAGATTTCTTCTTCCACATGGGTGCGTGTCCCTCAGCGTCACTCGGAACAGCTAGTCTGTCGGGACCCTTTCCAAAGATTACGTGTAAATCATTGACCATAGCAAGTAAGTGATCACCGGTACGCATGGCGGGCTTCTTCCGGTGATCTGCCTCGCCTTTGAAATGCTTGCCTTTCTTTCGACATTGATGGTTGGTAGGAAGAAATCAACGATGGCCCAGGTACACATTCTTCCTGCAGCTTCCCAGGTATATACTTTCTGTGTCAGCTAAATAGTGCGTGCAAGCGTGGTATCCCTTGTTTGTCTGTCCTGAAAGGTTACTGAGAGTGGGCCAATCGTTGATGATCACGAACAGTAACGCCTTTAGGTCAAATTCCTCCTGTTTGTGCTCATCCCACGTACGTACACCGTTTCCATTCCATAGCTGTAAAAGTTCTTCAACTAATGGCCTTAGATACACATCAATGTCGTTGCCGGGTTGCTTAGGGCCTTGGACGAGAACTAACATCATAATGAACTTCCGCTTCATGCACATCCAAGGAGGAAGGTTATACATACATAGAGTCACGGGCCAGGTGCTGTGATTGCTGCTCTGCTCCCCGAAAGGATTAATGCCATCCACGCTTAAAGCAAACCATACGTTCCTTGGGTCACTTGCAAACTCATCCCAGTACTTTATCTCGATTTTTCTCCACTGCGACCTGTCAGCGGGTGCTCTCAACTTCCCGTCTTTCTTACAGTCCTCACTGTGCCATCGCATCAACTTGGCATGCTCTCTGTTTCTGAACAGACGTTTCAACCGTGGTATTATAGGAGCATACCACATCACCTTCACAGGAACCCTCTTCCTGGGGGGCTCGCCGTCAACATCACCAGGGTCATCTCGTCTGATCTTATACCGTATGCAGCGCATACCAGGCATGCGTTCAGATCCTTGTACGCACCGCGGTATAGGATGCAGTCATTAGGGCATGCATGTATCTTCTGCACCTGCAATCCTAGAGGGCATACGACCTTCTTTGTTGCGTATGTACTGTCGGGCAATTAGTTATCCTTTGGAAGCTTCTTCTTCAATATTTTCAGTAGCTTCTCAAATCCTTTGTCAGGCACAACATTCTCTGCCTTCCACTGCAGCAATTCCAGTACGGTACCGAGCTTTGTGTTGCCATCTTCGCAATTGGGGTACAACCCTTTTTTGTGATCCTCTAACATGTGATCGAACTTCAGCTTCTCCTTTTGACTTTCGCATTGCGTCCTTGCATCGGCAATGACCCGGCGGAGATCATCATCATCGGGCACATCGTCTGGTTCCTCTTGATCTTCAGCAGCTTCCCCGTTGCAGCATCATTGGGCACATCATCTGGTTCCTCTTGATCTTCAGTAGCTCCCCCCGTTGCAGCATCATCGTATTCAGGGGGCACATAGTTGTCATCGTCCTCTTCTTCTTCGCCGTCTTCCATCATAACCCCTATTTCTCCGTGCCTCGTCCAAACATTATAGTGTGGCATGAAACCATTGTAAAGCAGGTGGGTGTGAAGGATTTTCCGGTCAGAGTAAGACTTTGTATTCCTACATTTAGGGCATGGACAACACATAAAACCATTCTGCTTGTTTGCCTCAGCCACTTCGAGAAAATCATGCACGCCCTTAATGTACTCGGAGGTGTGTCTGTCACCGTACATCCATTGCCGGTTCATCTGCGTGCATTATATATAATTAAGTGTGTCAAAAACCATTGCAGAACATCATGAATAGATAATTAAGTGACCAAATTAATAGAAGTTCATCATCACATTAAAACCAAAGTACATACATAGTTCTCATCTAACAACATAAAGCTCTCCAGAGCATCTAAATTAATTAACCCATACATTGAAACTATGTAAAACATTTCAATGCGAAAACAAATGCGATCATAATTGCAACCAAGGTAACAATTGATCCAACGGCATAATGATACCAAGCCTCGGTATGAATGGCATATTTTCTAATCTTTCTAATCTTCAAGCGCATTGCATCCATCTTGATCTTGTGATCATCGACGACATCCGCAACATGCAACTCCAATATCATCTTCTCCTCCTCAATTTTTTTATTTTTTCCTTCAAGAAATTGTTTTCTTCTTCAACTAAATTTAACCTCTTGACAATAGGGTCGGTTGGAATTTCTAGTTCACGTACCTCCTAGATAAATAAAATCTATGTCACGTTGGTTGGCATAATTTTCATAAACAATAAATGAAGCAATAGTTATAAAGATAATATATACCACATCCGAATCATAGACAGGATGAGGGCCGACGGGGGCGGATACCAAAACCATCGCACTATATAATAACAAGCAATAAAATAGTAAGAAAATTAGACAAGTATCTATCTAAAGCAAGAATATTTTTTTCCAGAAAGAAGATAAGAACAAGAGGCTCACCACAGTGGTGCCGGCGACGAGATCGGTGCGGGCGATCGAAGACAGTGAAGACGGGGACGGGGTGTGATGGGCCGCTAATATAAACCTAGACAAATCTCAGGAAAAATAGAGTTCGGAGGTCGTGCTTCGAGAGGAGAAAGCTTAACTAGTGTGGCTCGGGCATTTCATCGAACACCTTAAGTGCATAGGAGGTGAGCTAGAGCACCACAAAGCCCTCCCCTCCCCGTCCAGAGAAAAACAGAGCAGTGGAGTGCTCTGCTCGCGGGCGAGGGGTATATATAGGCACCTCAATGGTCCCAGTTCGTGGCATGAACCGGGACTAAAGGGTAGCCAGTTGTCCCGGTTCGATCCACCAACCGGGACCAATGGTGGTGGGCCAGGAGCCAGGCCCATTGGTCCCGGTTTGTCCCACCAACCGGGACCAAAAGGTCCAGACGAACCGGGACCAATGGCCCACATGGCCCGGCCGCCCCCCTGGGCTCACGAACCGGGACTAATGCCCCCATGGGTACCGGTTCTGGACTGAACCGGGACTAATGGGCTGACCCGGCCTGAACCAAAGCCCTCTTTTCTACTAGTGCATGTGATTTCAAATCGAGAAACGTGGATATTTTACCATATAAACATGAAAAGTATCTTTTAAGACAAGTTCCCATTCAATCATTTTTCGGAGGTTGCATGGAAATTTAATTTTACACACTTGAAACAATTTTAGCAGGCATGAACATTTTCCAAAGATGGTGGAACACTTATTTTTAAAACCGTAGAAAATAGACAGTACAATAGTATAATATATTCACTTATTATAAAATCTGTTTTGTAAATTACATTTTTAGTAGAACAATTTCATTTTCTTATTCTAGCTTTTTAGTGGAACTTTCTTAATCTAGTTAAATCGCAAAAGCCTTCACTACCTCTTGTGTTTGAATCAAATCGCCAAAGATATATAATAATTGATCACGATTAATAATTTCTTCAATGGACATGCAAGCAGTAGCTATCCACTTATCCATACACAAGATATTTACTATCTACTACATTTGTTACGTGAATTAAAGCATTGATCAATCATACAGGCCCAATGCATGTTCGTTAACATTGTCTTGTTCCCATTTAGCCCTGTAAGTGTATTTTGAATATTTACTTGTCAATTATAGTGGCAAAATGTATGTGTCAATTGAGTATGTTGCTATAAATGACATACTTGCAGACTAATGGTTGCTCGTGACAAACGTTCTATGTCGAACTGATGGGCATTATAAGAAATCCTTGCCAGATATTATCCGCAATAAAAGTACATGTATGTGTAGAGAAGTCCTTATCAGCTTTACCGAAAGCCCTTGTCAGCACTATCATGATCTTGTTAATAATTTTACTTGAGGCCACCATGAACCTTTCTTTGAAATTCAATTAAATTGCGGCCTGTTTGATTCACTACATCATGAGCTTTTTGAAGTTTTCTCCTATGCAAATTGTTTGATTTGTAGAAGAAAATTATTTTTCAATCGTTCTTCAACATGGTTCTACTAAGTCCAACGTCATAAATTGTCACACTGATCTAAATTTTCAGGAAATATTATGCGTCTTTTCTATGGTGCAACCGAACAATTTTGACTACACATAATCTATTTCAGAGTTTCTGATAATTTAACAATGCAATGGCATTCAATTCCTACCTTATTCGTATTCACGCGTTTCCTGAAATATTACAACCAAAATAGGCTCTACCACCATTCATTCTTCAAGGCATCACCCAAATTTAACCGTTACAAAATGTTATGAAAATTTGGAAAGTACTTAATTCATAATTTATCAAATTTTCAACAATTACTTGATTAGCATAATACTTTTTATGCATTGCGACTCAAAAGCTAAGGATGTTTGATAACACAACTTGTACGGCTCAACTATGCATTACCCATTAGGAACGGCGTAGTACCATAAAAACACATTTTTTCCCCCAACCTTTGTGTTGGTGCCATATATATACTACTCCCTCCGTTCACAAATATAAGATGTTTAAAACAGTGTGCCATATGCAGACACGTTTTAGTGTGTTTGTTCACTCATTTTAGTTTGTATATGGTTCATATTAAAATATTCATAACATTTTATATTTTTGAATGAAAGGCGTATCATTTAAAATACGAAATCGACTCTCTATTTCATTACGTATTCATTCCACGGTTGCAAGCTGAAAACTCACCACCAAAGTCCTGCACAAAAGAAAAAAGGTCACGAGCAGATAATAACTCCCAAACTAGCATTTCGAAAGCTCAAGGACAAGAACTGCGTACGTGACCTATGGGCTATGGTGTGGTACTGCATGCCACAAAGAGTTGTGTTTTTCTTCTTTAATTTTCTTTTTAAAGGCAATTGGCTTCTTACTTTATTTGGTGCAAAAGGTTTGGCCGTCCTACTGGCTGTACTACAGTAGCCTGGCATGTCAAGCTCTAGACACTGTAGCTAGTAGCTCATAGGTTTTTACTGTTCTCCCAGCCAACACGAAGCCCCCACTCAAGTGTTTGCTAGGACTTCGGAGAATCCCAAGCGCGTTCTCCTCTTGTCCAGGACTGAAGAAAGAACTGGAAATTCAAAAAACTGGAAAAACTTGAGCCCCTATATTTGTTCTTGGGTTGTGTATATATGGGTTTGTCCGCTATCTATCCTCTGCTTTCTGCGTTCCATATATCTAGATTTGTCATATTTCATTTTATTTAGTTGTCCCACGTCTATCCTTTCATATTTTTTAAATCATTACTATTGTCAAGCATCATTTGATATCTATCTATCTATCTATTAATTGCACTATGCTCCCTAAATTTTAAGGCCTCACAATCAATTGAGGTCTCCAATTTGAATTCGGGTCACCCAATTTTGATTAGGTCAACAATTTATCAAGGAGTTCTCTCATTCAATTCTATTAATTCACTATGTTCCTTAATTTTGGACATCTCTCATTCGATATTGAGGTATTTGATTTTGGATTTGGTTCATCTTTTGACTGAGTCAATAATTTTTAATTAAATCGGCAGCAACCAACCTATAAAAATATAAAAATCCGGCATGCTCTCTCACCACTTAGAAAAAAGAAGCGTCACCTTGTGATATTATAGTTCCAGTATAGTATATGCAACCACCAGCGGACAAAAAATCACATAAATATGAGTTGATTAACAGATAACACATAATCACACCGCGAAAGGCCCACTAAACATCTCATTATATAAATAGAAGAAAAACACAGTACATCATCTCTTCACTCGCCAAACCAAATATTGTCTCAGTTCCGAAATATATATTGGTTGATTAGCAGATAACACAGAATCATATCATGTCCCACCAAAACACCGCATTATAAATAAAAATAAAACACACTCCATCGTCTCTCCACTCGCCAAACCAGATATTCTCCCAGTTTCAAAATACATATGGGTTGATTAGCAGATAACACAGAATCAAACCACAAGGGTCCATCAAAACACCGTATTATGAATAAAAATAAAACACAATTCCATCATCTCCCCACTTGCAAACCAAATATTCTTTCAGTTCCAAAATATAAGTTGTAAATTTTTTTTGAAAAGTCAAATTTATTCAGTTTCATCAAGTTCAGAGCCAAAAATATCAACATCAACAATCCTAAATAAATAAAATATAGAAATTCATTTCATAGTGAATCTAACGCTACCGATTTGATATTATGGATATTGATAATATTTCTCTACATACTTTTTCAAACTTAAAGAGGTTTGATTTTTCAAAAACTAATACACCTTATATTTTGAAACAATAAGAGTTAAAACGTTATGAAAACACAACAACACCAACGGCGCAGCAAAGTGAGCCCAACCCTTCTAGCATTTATTATATATAGTTCAAATGAGTGGAATACATCGGTACCCTCCTCATACATTGAACAAAGATGACAAAGCCGTGTTAGGCATTCCTAAGAAAAGATTTGTTGGTTCTGTGCATCCTAACTATACAGAGGCTGGGTATGTGTGCTCATATCGTCTTGATGCTACATTTTGAGCTAATAAATTCCACCCTTTGTAAAAAAGAAAAGATTTGTTTGGACTTTTATTTTGTTTGAATTCAATGCAATACCATGGAATAGAGGCTTCATGTTTTTTTACCATATTTGCATTAAGAAGAAGACTACTGATGATCCGCATAGGTCGTCGCTCCTTTCGGGAGTGAATCAGGTGGAGCCCTAGCCAGCCGGCATAGCCCCTCCCCCTCATCTCCTACCCTCGCTACCGGTGGAGGGAACCCACATACAAAGCTTGCACAACATCGGCGACAAAATGACCGTCCTCTCGCGTGAAGGCGCATGCTACCGAGGTGTGTGGAGGCACGGCGCAATCTTACAAGCCCTTGAAGCCGTGGTAGCCCTGCCAGCGGAGCTCCTTCCAGTGGGGGTGGCCCTACATTGCCGGCAGTGGCCACCTAGGCCTATTTTCCGGAAAGCTTCAGTTGTTTCATCTGAATTTTGGAATAATAACTTTGCTTCCGAAGAAAACAAAGGCTGTGAGAATTGAGCAATTCAGGCCTATCTGTCTTCTTAATGTTAGTTTCAAAAAATTTACCAAGGTTGGGACTAATAAACTCACAAAGATTGCGCACTCTGTGGTGCAGCCGACCCAAACTGCTTTCATGCCGGATAGAAACATCCTAGAAGGGGTTGTGGTCCTTCATGAAACGCTTCGTGAAATCCATACGAAAAAATAGACGGGGTTGTTTTCAAAGTGGATTTTGAAAAAGCGTACGATAAAGTCAAATGGCCATTTCTGCAACAGGCCTTATGCATGAAAGGTTTTGATCAGGCCTAGAGACACCGGGTTGAATATTTCACGCAAAAAGGAGTGTTGGAATCAAAGTGAATGACGACAGAGGTCACTACTTTCAAACACATAAGGGCCCGAGACAAGGAGATCCGATCTTACCTATCATGTTCAACATAGTAGTTGACATGTTGACAATGCTGGAATTTTTGTCCATTTGGACCTAGCCCAATAGTAGTTTTAGAAATTCCTAATAAATCCTAGAGGCCCACGCAGCCCATTAGTGCAAGGCAAGAGGTGGAACTAAAGTTTAGTCCCACATTGCTAGTTTAGAGGGAGTTGGACCTCTTTATAAGGGAGGCTCTTTCCCCACTTGTATGAGCATGAGAACAAGAGGGACATCCACACGTGCTCCTCCTCCACCGCCCGCCTCGCCACGCCACGCCACGCCTCGTCACGACGCGCCGCGCCGCGCCGCGGGTTGCGGGAATGAGCTGAGCCGATGTTTAAATTTTTGCCATGCACTACGGGTATACGAAAGGTCACACGGAAGCTGAAAAGTTTTTGCGATAAGTGGAGTTTGAATGCGAACGGTGCAACCCTTCTGCTGCTGGCTGTTCGCTTCATCTTCGACTCTTCGTTTCACCTTCCATGGCTGCCCTCTCGCCTTCTTCTCGTGCGCCTATAAAAGTGAGGTCGCTCCTCTCAGAGAGACGCACATGAACTCATTCTTCTTCTCGCCACCGGTTCCTAAACACTGCGCTGTTGCTACGATCTTCCTCATCCCGGCTTGCAGCGTGCACCGTAGGTCAGGACAGTAGGCCTCCTAAACCACACCTCTTTGAGTCCTGTTCGGGAGAAGGGTGATAAGGTTTTTGGGGAGCGCTCTGCGCGACTACTGACTTCTTCGTCACGGATGCCCCGGACTCCGACGACTACTTCCCCGACGTTGACATCCTCCTCGACGACATGGAGGACGCCGACCCCAAGTCCAGTGCCTCTGCTCCGGCTACTGTCTCGTACGTGTTCTTGTTTTTCTTGTTAGAGGTCCTGTCACAGTTGCTTGTTCTAGTGTTTTCCCTAGACATGTTAGGATCTACCTCATATATGCATCTTCATCTACTGTCTGCTCTAGAGATGATCGGTTCTAGCTCATATATGCAGATGTTATTTACCTTCTCTTTGTCAAATTGCATGACTTGTTTTATCACTGCTATACTAGTCATGCTTTATCTAGTATTTCTGTTAATAAAATCATTTGGTAAATTGCTCATATTTCCAACAATCCAAAAACCTTATTATAGGCAATTTACCCCGAGTGGTTTTGCTGCTTCCATGAGACCTCCTATGTTTGAGGGTATCCACTATAAGAGGTGGCGCGTGAGAGCAGTCTTATGGTTTCAGACCATGAGCTGCTATGACGCCACTCTTGGCAAACCTGAAGGAGGGCAAGATGCCCAACAGGCACAAGCTTTTCAGAAAATGGATACCTTGTTTAAGGCTGCTCTCTTGAGTGTTCTTGGTGAGAACATAGTTGATGCTTATGCGTCAATTGATAATGGAAAAGATATGTGGGATGCACTCGAGGCCAAGTTTGGGGTCTCGGATGCTGGCATTGATCTGTACATCATGGAGCAATTCTATGACTACAGGATGACTGAAGAGCGCTCCGTGGTTGAGCAAGCTCATGAGATACAGTCATTTGCTAGAGAACTTGAGCACTTCAATTGTATCCTACCGGGCAAGTTTATTGCCGGAGGTATCATCACTAAGCTTCCGCCCATGTGGAGGAACTTTGCTACCTCACTAAAGCATAAGAGGCAGGAGTTTTCCATTCCGGATCTCATTGGTACTCTTGATGTGGAAGAAAAGTCGAGAGCAAAGGACAACCGTGCTCGAGGTATTGAGGGAGGTTCTAGTGCCAATCTGGTACAAAATAAGAACTTCCAGCCCCACAAGTTCAAGAACAAGGGCAAGTTTGATGGTAAAGCAAAGTTTGATGGGAAGAACAAGGCTGTGCAGCACACGAACTTCAAGAAGAAGAATGATAAGAAGAAAGGTGTTTGTCATGTGTGTGGAGATCCTGATCATTGGGCTCCTAGTTGCCCCAATCGCTATGACAAGCGTCATCCTGGGAAAGGCGACAAGACCGCTAATGTTGTCATTGGAGACACTGACATGAAGGATGCTGGGTATGGTATATTTCCCACTATTCTTTCAGTATGTCATTCTCCTGATTGGTTGATTGACACGGGTGCTAATGTGCATGTATGCGGTGATGTTTCCATGTTTTCGTCTTATCAGACCGCATGGACTTCAACTGTGCTGATGGGCAACGGTTCAAGTGCTTATGTTCATGGTGTTGGCACGGTCGATCTGAAGTTTACTTCAGGGAAGATCGTGCGGCTGAAGAACGTGCATTATGTCCCCTCCGTCAATAAAAATCTTGTTAGCGGATCTCTTCTGTGTAGAGATGGCTACAAGCTTGTCTTTGAGTCGAATAAATTTGTAATTTCCAAGTATGGAACCTTTGTTGGTAAAGGCTATGAGTCAGGAGGCCTGTTTCGTTTATCCTTATCAGACGTTTGCAATAAAGTTGTTAATCATATTTGCAACAATAGTGAATCAAATGTGTGGCATTCACGTCTTTGTAATGTTAACTTTGGTTGCATGTCGTGACTAGCGAAATTGAACTTAATCCCTAGTTTCACCTCTGTCAAGGGATCCAAGTGTCAAGTGTGTGTGCAAGCTAAGCAACCACGTAAGTCTCATGTGACTGCGGAAACGAGAAATCTTGCAGCACTAGAACTCATACAGTCAGATCTATGTGAAATGAATGGTGTTTTGACAAAAGGTGGAAAGAAATATTTCATGACGTTAATTGATGACTCCACTAGATACTGTCATGTGTATCTTCTGAAATCTAAGGATGATTCTTTGAACTATTTCAAGATCTATAAAGCTGAAGCGAAAAAACAACTTGATCGAAAGATCAAGAGGCTTAGGTCCGATCGTGGTGGAGAGTATTTCTCAAATGAATTTGATTCCTTTTGTGAGGAACATGGTATAATCCATGAGAGGATGCCTCCCTATTCACCTCAGTCAAATGGGGTGGCCGAAAGGAAAAACCGTATTCTAACTGATTTGGTTAACGCCATGTTAGACACATCGGGTCTCTCCAAGGCATGGTGGGGGGAGGTGATATTGACAGCATGTCATGTCCTAAACCGAGTTCCCACAAAGAACAAAGAGATAACTCCATTCAAGGAATGGAAGAAGAAAAGGTTAAAGCTCTCTTATCTACAAACCTGGGGTTGTTTGGCGAAAGTTAATGTGCCAATTCCAAAGAAGTGGAAGCTGGGACCAAAAACTGTGGATTCTGTTTTCCTGGGATATGCTTTTCATAGCATTGGTTATATATTCTTGGTTGTAAAATGTGAGGTACCTGACATGCATGTCGGTACGATCATGGAGTCGAATGATACGGCTTTCTTTGAAGATATCTTTCCATGAAGGATATGGCTACCTCATCTAATCAGGAGATGCCTAGTTCATCGAATCATGAACCAGTTACAATTACTGAACCCGCCATTTCGATGGAACACTTTGAAAAACCTATGAAGGAGAACAATGAAGTTCCTACTAGGAGCAAGAGACATAGGATTGCAAAGTCCTTTATTGATGATTTTCTTGTGTATCTCATAGATGACGCTCCCAGTTCTATTTCAGGGGCCTATGCATCTGAGGATGCTGACTACTGGAAGGAAGCAGTTCGTAGCGAGATGGATTCCATCTTGGCGAATGAAACTTGGGAGATAACTGATCGTCCTTATGGGTGCAAAACTATAGGATGCAAATGGGTATTCAAGAAGAAGCTTAGGCCTGATGGTACTATTGAAAAGTACAAGGCTCGGCTCGTGGCAAAGGGTTATACCCAAAAGGAAGGTGAAGACTTCTTTGATACTTACTCACCTGTGGCTCGACTGACCACTATTCGAGTTCTACTTTCACTAGCTGCCTCACATGGTCTTCTCGTTCATCAAATGGATGTTAAGACTGCTTTCCTAAATGGAGAGTTGGACGAGGAAATTTATATGGAACAACCAGATGGGTTTGTAATAGATGGTCAGGAAGGGAAAGTGTGCAAGTTGCTGAAGTCTTTGTATGGACTCAAGCAAGCACCCAAACAGTGGCATGAGAAGTTCGAAAGAACTTTAACAGCTACATGCTTTGTTGTGAACGAAGCTGACAAATGTGTGTACTATGGCCATGGTGGGGGCGAGGGAGTTATGGTTTGCTTGTATGTTGATGACATACTGATTTTTGGAACAAATCTGAATGTTATTAAGGAGGTCAAGGATTTCCTATCTCGCTATTTTGAGATGAAGGATTTAGGAGTGGCTGATGTCATTCCGAACATCAAGTTATTGAGAGACGATGATGGTGGGATTACATTGCTTCAATCTCACTATGTGGAAAAGATCTTGAGTCGCTTTGGCTACAGTGACTGCAACCCCTCTCCAACACTATATGATGCTAGTGTGTTGCTTTGAAAGAATCGAAGAATTGCTAGAGACCAATTGAAATATTCTCAGATTGTTGGCTCGCTTATGTACTTAGCCAGTGTTACAAGACCTGACATCTCTTTTGCTGTTAGCAAACTGAGCCGGTTTGTCTCAACACCAAGAGATGTGCATTGAAAAGCTCTAGAGAGAGTTTTGCGTTATTTGAAAGGCACTGCGAATTATGGAATTCACTACACTGGGCACCCAAATGTGCTTGAAGGGTATAATGACTCAAACTGGATCTCAGATGCTGATGAGATAAAGGCCACGAGCGGATATGTATTCACTCATGGAGGTGGCACTGTTTCTTGGAAGTCTTGCAAGCAGACCATCTTAACGAGGTCAACAATGGAAGCAGAACTCACATCACTAGATAAAGCTACGGTCGAAGCAGATTGGCTTCGTCGGCTCTTGAATGACTTGCCGGTTGTTGAGAAACTTGTACCGGGTATCCTTATGAACTGTGATAATCAAACTGTGATCACGAAAGTGAACAGTTCAAAGGATAACATGAAGTCATCAAGACACGTACAGAGAAGGTTAGAGTCTGTCAGAAAAATGAAAAACTCCGGAGTTATTGCATTGGATTATATCCAAACATCTAAAAATCTGGCAGATCCTTTTACTAAGGGTCTATCACATAATGTGATAGATAATGCATCGAGGGAGATGGGTATGAGACCCACAATATGAGTTTTTCACAGTGGTAACCTATTCTTTGTGATCGTAGATCCCGTGAATTAGATGTGGAAGACAAGTCGTTGGTCAACTGGGAGGAGTACCTTTACTATTAAAAATACCACTCATTGAAGATGCAATACTCTCCTAAATCTGCATGGCGGGTTGATGTATATCTTAATGTGTTCTAAGAGGCTCTTTGAAGCAGAGATGTTGTCCTGCAGAACATCTTTTGAAGAACGCACCTATATGAGAGTAGGGTTGTCTCACTACAAAAAAATACACTTCCGTGATGATACATGTTTGTCACAGTAGGTCGCGTTTTTTGTCATGCACGTACATCCATGACAAATTTATGACAGAATCAAGATAGTCATACCTGTGCTGCCGTAGAAGTGTTCCATGACATTACCAAAATTATCATCAAGGAAGTGTCCACTTCCATGACGATAAATCACGCGTCAAAGAAGTGCTTTCGTCAAGGGTGACCGACACGTGGCATCCACCATAACGGAACACCGTTAAGCTATCGGGTCAGATTTTGGATCCGATAACCCGTTAATAGCCCCGACCAATGGGAAATTTCCACGTGTAAAATTCTGATTGGCTGAAGGGAACACCTGTCAGCTCGTCAGTGTGCCAGATGTCGCTCGTCCATTGGAGGAGACATGCCTATGGTACGTCGACACGTGGCTGGGCCCAACAAAGGCCCATATAGGTTAAAAAGGCCGGCCCAGTCAAAGGCCCGTAGAACTTAATCAGGTACTAGTGGGCCAGCCCAATAACGGCCTGCTTAATAAAGGCCCATTTACGGCCCGAAACCAGATCTGGCCCGTTAATTGTTCGCCCAATATTTGGGCCCATTTGGGCCCGAAGGTAGATCTGGCCCGTTAATTGTTCGCCCAATATTTGGGCACATTTGCGGCCCGAAGCCAGATCTGGCCCGTTAATTGTTCGCCGAATATTCAGGCCCAACTACAGCCCAGTGACTTTCGGCCTATTAGAGGCCTGATGTAGACCTGGGCCCATTTCAGCCTGGTGTGACTTTCGGCCTGGGAATGGCTCGTGCTGCCCATGGGACGGTACATCGGGCCCACTAACGGCCCGTGCTAAAGGTGGCAACAGTTAGGCCCAACGTGACTTTGGGCATGTTAAAGGCCTGTCGCATAATTCGGCCCGTTGATGCCTGTACTAAGCTTTCGGCCTCTTAAAGGCCCATGATATCAGTGGGCCAACTAAGGCCCGAGATATGTTTCGGCTTGGTAACGGCCCGTGAGCTAACTGGGCCCATAACGGCCCAGTCTACATTTCGGCCTGCTGAAGGCCCGTCGACGACTAGTGAAAATTGAGGCCCAACATGCATTTGGGCCTGCTAAAGGCCAGTGGTTTCATCTTGGTCGTAACAGGCCAGTACAATATTCAGCCTGTTAATGGCCCAACGCTACCTGGGCCAAACTAAGCGCTGGGTCGACAAAAGGCCCAACTAAAATATAGGCCGGTGTAAGTTTGGGCCTGGCGCAATGTGTGAAGGCCCCAATCATTCGGGCCCAAGAAAGATGCAGGCCGGCCCAATTGTGGCCCGCTAAAAACCTGGCCCGTTAGAGTCGAATGTTTCGGCCCGGTCGACTACATCTGATTTTTTTCAGACAATGAATGATGGCAGTAACTAGTAGGAATTAAGAACAAACCTACTCTATACAATAAAGAAATTACGACATAGTAACTAAGAATAAACCTACACTATACAATAAAGGATTTAAGGTATATTACATCCACTAGGCATCGAAGTTCGCCACCGGTGATCATAAAGCGCAACGAAGAAGCAGATTACAAAAACTGGGCACCATTGCAACGTAACAAAATAATACTGAACCAAGACCACTTCCAAGACAGTTCAAGAAAGGTTAGCCTTACGGGGGAACTGCTGCGCAAGCTGCTGAGCAAGGTTGTGAGACCGGCCTAGCATGTCGGTCATAGCTTCCAGGTGTAGCTGTTTAGCGATGAGGTTCTCGTTAGTGTTCTCCACAATCTTTGTTAGAGATAGGACTTCAAGTCGAAGTTGAGTTGCAGAGTGCCTTTCTGCTAGAACTTGAGACGGAAGAAGTCGAACTGATTCAGACAACGAATTCTGTGAGCTTGTCTGACTGTCAGTCTCAAGTAACTTGAACACTACATCAAGACAAAACTTTGGGGTTGTCTCGCTATCTTCAAGATGTTTTGCCTTCTTTGCTGCAATATATGTTGGGTTTGTCTCACAGCCTTCAGCAGACTTGTGCATGCCATCAGGCATATCACACTGAAACAAAGCAGAGAGATGACAGGTTTTGCACGTGTATAAACAAAGATGATAACTGTTCTGTCAATTCTATCCAATTTCAAATTAGAAAATAAAGAGTAAGTTCAAAATATCAATAGCATAATTTGGCATTGTTCATAATGCGGGGATCTTCACCATACTACTGGATTACCATGTCAACATAACAAGCATAGATGAAGGGCAAAGAAAATCATTGTATCTATTTTGGATAATGTGCATGGCATGTTGTTCATATCATCAACCACATCAGTAAGATAAAACAGGAGATGGCAAGGTGCAAACGTGGGCTACTTCACCACACACTGGATTATAGATCCACAAAACCAAGCATACATATAGGGAGTATTAAGTAATGTGCATGGTATGAATAAGAAATTTGGTTTTACAAGTAAAACTTAGAACTTACGGTTCTTACGAACATGCATTTTGGTAGAAACAGCAAACTAAACAGCAGTAAACGATAGGGAGTATGAGCAAATTAAACAGCAGTTGAGGATAAAGGCTTTAGAAGGACTGACTTACATTAACAGTTAACACCGGCTTTATAATGCCCTTCACCATGTCAAGGGAAGGATAACTCAAGAATTTCAGCATAGAATCTTCTTCATAAGCATTGCCTGTACTCTACATTTTGTAGAGAGTAATATAGATATGATAATACTGGAAGGGATAGAGGATAATGAATATAAGATACAGATTGATGCTACATAATCAACTACCAATCCCTGGAAGTACAAGCGTTATAGGACAAAATGTACTGACAAGAGCAATGGGCTACTGTGGGACCTTGAAGTAAGTCTAGAGGGGGGTGTCGTGGTTCTAAGTCTGACAGTAGAATGGGGGGTAGGTATGGAGAGGCAAGATCCTAGCTATGGAGTAGTTGTACACACGAGTGTTTAGCGAGTTCAGGCCCTTCTCGGAGGAATTAACAGCCCTACGTCTCGGAGCCCGGAGGCGGTCGACTGGTTTATGTGTATATGAGTTACAGGGGTGCGAACCCTTTACACTGAGGAGGGGGGTGACTTATATAGAGTTTTCCAGGCCCCTCCGGCCCTCAGTTATGCAGGGTTTAAAGTACATTAAGACAGGGGGTTACTAGTAACGCCCTCATAAAGTGCTATGAAGACTATTAAAACTACTTAATGACAGACCGTTGCGTGCTGAGTGACTTTAGGTCCCCTGGCCGTCGAGTGGTTAGCTTCATGGTCAAGTGGCTATCTTCATCGTCGAGTGTCCTTGGGTTCGTCGAGTGAAGTCCCTCTTGGTCGACTGGAAGGTAGCTTCTTCTAAGGGTGTCCTTGGGTATGGTATCCTAGACAGGTCCATGATCCTACCCTAGGTACATAACCTCATCATTAGCCCCCGAATGGATCGAGGTTCGAGTGAGGAAGGAGTTGATGATTTTCTCCGACCTATTTCCCGTGCTTTGATTATCTCGTATCCTGGATCAGCGATTTTTCTTTTTGGCATTGTCATCAACTTTTCTTTCAATCGCCTTGATCCATTCCTTTCATCTGTCGAGTGAACTTTTGAACTTTAGTGAACTTCCGAGCGACGGATCGTAGGAAAGATATCGTCTAACAGATTGATCTGCAGTTAGCGGATTTTGTGGGATCCGAATTTTGGGAAGTGCGCGAAACGGGGCGGACCGCGGTACTCGGATGGGATAAGGCGCGGATGCCTCAATTTCCGCACCGCCTTTTTCGCCACGTATAGTGCGTGCGCGACTGTTTCGGGATGTGAGAGGACCGCCCGGGCCTACTTGTCAGCCACTCGGAAGTGTCCTTATATAAAGCGCCGGGCGAGGTTTTTTTGAACAATGCCTTCCCATTCTTCTCTCCGCCCTCTTTGCCTCCGCCCGCTGCGCCTGCTCTCGCCTCTGCTTATCCACTCCTCGCGCGCTTCGCCGGCGACAATGGTGAAGGAGAAGACGGCGGCCTTGGAGCGCGCAAAGAAGGCGATGGAGGCGGGGAAAGCGAAGGGGAGAGCGTCCAGTCGGGGCGGATCTTCGTCAAGATCCCGCCTGCCAAAGGGTTGGGTCCAAGGGGATTGGATCCGTTCGACCATCACCGAGACGGATCTCAATGACCTGGCCAACGAGGGTCTGATCCCCCATGGGTCAGCAAGGCTTCCGGGGTCCGAGTGTCAACCGCAGCCGCAGGAGGGTGAGTGCGTCCTCCTAGCCACTCATATCGATCGTGGATTCTCTTTACCGCCAAGTGTTTTCTTCCGAGGGTTCTTGAACTTCTTTGGGGCGCAACTCCACCATTTCACTCCCAATTCTATCGCCCATCTCGCTGCTTTCATTTCCATGTGCGAGAACTTCCTGGGTTGTCGACCTCATTGGGGTCTCTTTAAGCACATATTCACCTGTCGCTCACAGACGGTGAAAAAGGCGAGTCCAGGTGACGAGAGGACTAAGGTTATCCAGATGTGCGGGGGCCTAGGGATTCAGATGAGGAATAAGAGTACTTTCCCGGCCATGACCCTTCCTGAGTCGGTCAGAGGGTGGCAGTCGACTTGGTTTTACTGCCAAGACGAGCCGACGCCGGGGCAGTCGGCTGGCCTCCCTCCGTTTTCCATGGACCGAGTGGACAAACCCTCTTCTCTGAAGGTGCTTCCTGAGGAGAAAGCTCAGGTAAAAATGCTGATGGAGCGCGTAGTCCAACTCGTTAGGGACGGATTGACGGGTATGGATCTTCTGGAGGTCTTCCTTAGGCGGCGCATCCAACCACTTCAGTACTGAGGCCACCCGATGTGGCTGTATTGTGGTACCGAAGACACCACTCGGGCCCATCCAGAAGCGGTCGACGATGCCACACTGTAGAGGTGGGTGGCCACAATCACGAGGAATAAGGACAACCCTCGAGGGGCTAGGAGGATCCCACCACTCGACTGTACCTACACACCGAACACGGTATGGCCACTTATTTCCAATTGCAATCTTGCTTTATTCATTCTGCTTCGCTGCGAATTAGTCGACTGATCTTTGTTTTGCTTTGTTGTCTGACAGGCCACCATGGAGTTATACTCGATGCCCAATGGAGCGCAAACACCGACTGAGGAGGAGGAAGGAAGTGGGGGTGAAAGCCCGGAGGAGTGGGATTCGGATGCTGACGACGATGATGAGGGTGATGACTCTGGTGAGGAGGAGGAAGAGGAGGAGGAGGAGGAAGTTGTACCTCCTCGCTCGGAAAGACGCTCGAAGCTTGTCCATGATTCCGTGGTCGAGCGCGGTAAGGGGGTCGCAACCGTCACGCAGTCGTCCAAGTGCCCTCGGACTACTTCTCCGGCGCCGACTGAGAAAGCTCCAAAGCAATCTCGGGTGGCGCCGTCGAAGTCGGCGAAGGTCTTGCCGAAGATGAAGATGGTGATCCCCACTATCTCAGGGTAATGGTGTAGCTTGAATTTGTCTGCTCCTCATGAACTTATTCTTTGTCGACTCATGAGCTAATCGACTGTCTTCTGAAACTGCAGTGCTGCTACTTCTGATACCTCGGCCAGAGATGGATATCAGGAGATGGAGGATGCTGTTACTTCGAAACCTGGTATGACTCTTGTAGTTCCGTCTTCAGTCAATTGGCTTCTTGTCTCTAATTTTGATTCTTTTCCTGCAGCTTCATCTAACATCGTTATCGATCTTCCCGACGACGACGACGAGGAACCACCAAGGCAGAGGAGGAGCAAGAAAGCGTCTGCTGGCAAGGCGACTCAGGACGTGCCAGCACCCAAGACGTTGGTCGTGGAGGGAGACAATGTCACTCGGCCTACCGTAACCTTTGCGGTGCCGTTGAAGAGTGCTCGTCCTTCATCGTTGAGTGCTGCTCAACCCTCGCTTTTCTCAACCTACCACGTTCCAGAAGACCAAGCTAGTGCTGCTAAAGAAGCAATACGCCAAGCGGGGGTCATGATGGAGCAAGTGAAGGCAATACGAGAAGCCAGCCAGGCAGCCTATGACGCCAGTTCGGCTCTTCAGAGTAATGTTCAGGTCAGTCGGTCACTGCCTGTTCTGTTAGGATATGATATCTGAAAACTCTTCTTTCTGAAATTCTTAGAGTTTGTCCTACACCCACTGGGTGTGTCGATTGAAATTCCGGATTAGTGGGGGCACGCTGAGTGCACCCACTGGGTGTAGTCCCCAAGGCTATGGTCGACTGCTAGCAGTCGACCATAGGCTTTATGTCTTAAGTTTTTTTTCTTACTCGACTAGGTCGAATAGATTCATAGACCGGTGGGGGCACGCTGAGTGCACCCACTGGGTGTAGTCCCCGAGACCGTGGTCGACTGCTGGCAGTCGACTATAGTCTGAAGAACATCTCCCGTTTTTTTGTTGGTCGACTGGTCGACTCCAACTGATGAAACTAGTGGGGGCACGCTGAGTGCACCCACTGGGTGTAGTCCCCGAGACTGTGGTCGAATGTTTGTATTCGGCCATAGTCTTAGAAATGCTATGATTTTTCCTTAGCCACTCGGAAGTGAATTGTCTTTGACGTCTGTCGATTGGTTCTTCGTAGAAATCCTGCGACCTTGCGGCTCGTTACACTGAGATGGAGAACAAACATATCCAGCTCGAGCTTGATCTGAAACTGACCCAGGAGAACCTAACGAAGGCGAAGGAGGAGGTTAAAGGTATGTTTGGTGAGGTCTCCGACGACTGCTTTTGCCTCTCGTTTGTTTCAGAGTCTGATCTCACTATAATTTTGCAGACAAAGTGAGGGATGCCCTGAAGAAGAAAGACCTTGACTTGGCTGAGTTGCAGAAAGCGGCTTTAGAGAAGACCAAGCTCGCAGATGAAAAGCTGGCTTCAGTTACCAAGCTTGAAGAAGAAAACACCAATCTGAAGGCTGCTCTTGATGCTGCCAACAAGGAGGTCAGTCGACTGAAAAGTGACAAGATTTCCCTGAATGACAAGGCCAGCGAGTTGGAGGGAAAGAAGAACAATCTGGAGGCTTATCTGGGTGGACTCGCCAAGAAGTTATTCCTCATGCTTGAAGGTAATCCTTTGTAACAAACAGACGTTTCAATTGTGATCTCCAACTGTTGTCTTGAATCGGTGGTTGTGCTTGCAGAATTTTGCCAGAACTTTGAAGAGGAGACTGGTCGGCTGGAAATAAACCTAGATCCCATCAACTCTCCCGTGAAAGATGAAGTCTCCATGAATGTGCTCCGGCTTGAATCTCGTGTTGCTGCCGTCGTCGATTATCTTGCAAGGCTGAAGGTCGCAACTTCTCGCATCGACACAACACTCTGGCTAAGAGAGACGCTCCAGAACGACCTCGAGTCTCTGATGACTCGACTGAACGAGGTCCCAAGTCGAGTGCAGGAGTGGAAGAAGTCTTCGGCCAGGTGTGGTGCGGATGTTGCTCTGTCTCTGGTCCGCGTTCATTGCAAGGATGCGCGAGAGGACAAGCTGGTGGCCCTTAGGGTGGCTAACACCAAGAAGCACGATTTCCGATCCTTCATGGAGACCTTCATCGCCGCCGCCACTCGAATTGCAGATGGAATCGACCTGGACGAGTTTGTTGCGCCTTCTAGCCCTCCACAGGAGGGGTAAAAAACTTCTGAGCTTGATACTTTAAATTTTCCTCGGTATGCCGAGTGAGTTTTGTAACCGACAAACCTTAACAGGCTTAGCGCCTGAGCACTTTCGGTTCCGTTAGGTGTTCCAAACTTGGATTCAACGTTGAATATGTTTGCATTTGGTTTGAGGTGTCTTTTGCAGGTTAAAGCGAAGCGCTTATTGCAATCGACTTGTTCCCCAATACACTTAGGCGAACACTAGGCTGCAGCTAAGCCCCCGAGTGAGAGGTTTGCTCTCCACTCGGTAGGATTTCAGATACTTACGCGAGCACTGGGCTGCAGCTAAGCCCCCGAGTGGGAGGTCTTCTCTCCACTCGGTAGGATTTTCAAAAACTTAGGTGAGCAATGGGTTGCAGCTAAGCCCCCGAGTGGGAGGTCTGCTCTCCACTTGGTAGGATTTTCAAAAACTTAGGCGAGTACTGGGCTGCAGCTAAGCCTCCGAGTGGGAGGTTTGCTCTCCACTCGGTAGGATTTCAGATACTTAGGCGAGCACTGGGTCTGCAGCTAAGCCTCCGAGTGGGAGGTTTGCTCTCCACTCGGTAGGATTTCAGATACTTAGGCGAGCACTGGGCTGCAGCTAAGCCCCCGAGTGGGAGGTTTGCTCTCCACTCGGTAGGATTTTGTATTGGTGGTGTAGCTCGGAAGGAGAGGGTAGCAGTCGACCTACACCTCGTCCTCCTTGCAGAGCGCATGTTGTATTTGTGGCGTAGCTTGGAAGGAGAGGGTAGCAGTCGACCCGCACCTCGTCCTCTTTGCAGAGCGCACATTATATTTGTGGCGTAGCTCGGAAGGAGAGGGTAGCAGTCGACCTGCACCTCGTCCACCTTGCAGAGCGCATGTTGTATTTGTACTTAGGCGAGCGCAATGCTGCAGCTAAGCCTCCGAGTGGAAGGCTGGCTTACTACTCGGTAGGATTTTGTTTAACTTAGGCGAGTACTTGGACTGCAGCTAAGCCTCCGAGTGGAAGGCTGGCTTACCACTCGGTAGGATTTTGTTTAACTTAGGCGAGTACTTGGACTGCAGCTAAGCCTC
>NC_041385.1:61953856-61998146 GCF_002162155.2 Triticum dicoccoides
GCTAAGCCTCTGAGTGGAAGGCTGGCTTACCACTCGGTAGGATTTTGTTTAACTTAGGCGAGTACTTGGACTGCAGCTAAGCCTCTGAGTGGAAGGCTGGCTTACCACTCGGTAGGATTTTGTTTAACTTAGGCGAGTACTTGGACTGCAGCTAAGCCTCCGAGTGGAAGGATGGCTTACCACTCGGTAGGATTTTGTTTAACTTAGGCGAGTACTTGGACTGCAGCTAAGCCCCCGAGTGGAAGGCTGGCTTACCACTCGGTAGGATTTTGTTTAACTTAGGCGAAACGGATTTCGCAGCTAAGCCTTCGTGTGGGAGGCTGGCTCACCACTCGGTTAGGATTTTTTTACAAACTTAGGCGAATCGGATTCGCGGCCAAGCCACCCACTGGGGGATTGTTTTATATGGACAAAAGTAATAACAATTACTGGGAAAACTATAAAGCTCTTGTCTTTGATAAATAAACTACAGGAGTACTTTTATTACAACTCATCCGAGTGAATTCTTAAGTGTAAAAGGGGCGGAGAAGCTCCGCGTTCCAAGCTCGGGGCTCGTCAATCTGATGCTCGACATTGTAAAGACGGTATGCTCCATTGTGGAGAACCTTGGTGACGATGAATGGACCTTCCCAAGAAGGAGCAAGCTTGTGTGGTTTCTGCTGATCCAATCGGAGAACTAGATCTCCTTCCTAGAAGGCTCGACTCTTCATGTTTTTAGCGTGGAAGCGACGCAAGTCTTGTTGATAAATGGTCGATCTGATCAGAGCCATCTCTCTTTCTTCCTCTAAGAGGTCGACTGCATCCTGCCGCGCTTGTTCTGCTTTAGCTTCGGTGTAGAGCTCGACTCGGGGAGCATTGTGGAGAAGGTCACTCGGCAAGACTGCTTCAGCTCCGTAGACCAAGAAGAATGGAGTTCTTCCAGTCGACCGGTTGGGCGTGGTCCTTAACCCCCAAAGCACCGAGGGAAGTTCGTCGACCCATGCACCAGCCGCATGCTTGAGATCACGCATCAAACGGGGTTTCAACCCTTTGAGAATAAAACAGTTGGCTCGTTCTGCCTGCCCATTCGACTGTGGATGGGCGACTGAAGCATAGTCGACTCGTGTGCCTTGAGATGTGCAGAAAGCTCTGAATTCTTCAGAGTCGAAGTTTGACCCGTTATCAGTGATGATGCTGTGCGGGACTCCATATCTGAATATCAGTTCTCTGATGAAGCTGACAGCAGTACCGGCGTCGAGGTTCTTGATGGGTTTGGCCTCAATCCACTTGGTGAACTTGTCGACTGCTACCAGCACATGGGTGAAACCGCTTCTGCCTGTTCTCAAAGGGCCGACCATATCCAGCCCCCATACTGCAAAGGGCCAAACAAGTGGTATGGTCTTTAAGGCTGAGGCGGGCTTGTGTGACCTATTGGAGTAAAATTGACATCCCTCACACTTGTCGACTATCTCCTTTGCCATTTCATTCGCTCTGGGCCAATAAAAACCAGCTCGGTATGCTTTGGCCATGATGGTCCGAGAAGACGCATGATGGCCATAGGTCCCCGAGTGGAGGTCGTTGAGAATCATTCGACCTTTCTCCGGTGTTATGCATTTCTAGCCGACCCCAGTCGCACTTTCTCTGTATAACTGACCCCTCATGACGGTGAAGGCTTTGGATCGGCGGACGATCTCCCGAGCCTCTTCCTCATTCTCGGGAGAGTTCTTTTCTCAAAATATAGGCGATATAGGGCACTGTCCAATCGGGAGTGATGACCAAAACTTCCATGATCAAGTCGACCACAGCTGGGACCTCGACTTCAGTCGGATCTGTTGCACTTTTGGGCTGCGGGACTCCTTCCGTGAAAGGATCTTCTTGAACCGACGGTGTGTAAACATGCCCCAAAGACACGCCACTCGGAATGGCTTCCCTCTTGGAACCTATCTTCGCCAAGTCATCGGCTGCTTGATTTTTCAGTCGGGGAACGTGATGGAGCTCTAACCCTTCGAATTTCTTTTCGAGCTTCCTCACTGCATTGCAGTATCCAGTCATGGCTGGGCTTCTAACGTCCCACTCCTTCATCACCTGATTGACCACCAAATATGAGTCGCCATAAACCATAAGGCGCCGTACGCCGAGTGAAATGGCCATGCGCAACCCATACAAAAGTGCTTCATATTCTGCTTCATTGTTGGAGGAATCAAAGTGGATCTGGAGCGCATATCTGAGCTTATCTCCTCGGGGAGAAACCAAAACTACCCTAGCACCAGAACCATTTAACATCTTAGAGCCATCAAAGAACATGGTCCAATGCTCCGAGTGAACTTGAGTCGTCTGCTGCTGTTCAATCCACTCGGCAAGGAAATCTGCTATAGCCTGGGACTTAATGGCTTTCTTTGCCTCAAATTTGATATCAAGGGGAAGGAGTTCAATCGCCCATTTAGCCACTCGACCAGTTGCATCTCTGTTGTGCAGAATCTCTGACAATGGAGCGTCGCTGACGACTGTAATGTCATGATTAGAGAAATAATGGGCAACCTTCTTCATGGTCATGTAGATCCCATATACGAGCTTCTGATAATGAGGATATCTTTGCTTCGATGGGGTCAAAACTTCAGAGAGATAATATACTGGGCGCTGAACTTTGAAGGTTTTACCTTCTTCTTCCCGCTCGACCGTAAGTACTGTACTGACGACTTGTCCTATGGCTGCAATGTAAAGCAACAGAGGCTCTTTGCTGATTGGAGCAGCAAGCACCGGCTGGGTGGAGAGCAGAGCTTTTAGCTCGGCAAACACTGCATCAGCTTCTGGAGTCCACTCGAACTTGTTTGCCTTCTTCATCAGTCGGTAAAGAGGCAATGCCTTTTCACCGAGGCGAGAAATGAATCGACTTAACGCGGCCAAGCATCCAGTAAGCTTCTGGACATCGTGCACACGCACAGGGCGTTTCATTCAGAGTATGGTGCTAACTTTTTCTGTATTAGCATCGATTCCTCGCTCTGAAACGAGAAAACCGAGTAACTTTCCGCCAGTCACTCCGAATGTGCACTTTGATGGATTGAGCTTGATATCATATCTCCTGAGATTGGCAAATGTTTCAGCTAGGTCAGTCAACAGGTCGGAACCCTTTCGTGACTTGACCATGATATCATCCATGTATGCTTCCACATTCTGACTGATTTGAGTGAGTAAACACTTTTGAATCATTCTCATGAACGTGGCTCCAGCATTCTTGAGATCGAATGGCATGGTGATATAGCAGAAGCACCCGAATGGAGTGATGAAAGCTGTTTTAATTTCGTCAGGTCCATACAGACGGATCTGATGATACCCGGAATAGGCGTCTAAAAAAGACAATCTCTTGCACCCCGCAGTCGAGTCGACAATTTGGTCGATGCGAGGGAGAGGAAAATGATCTTTCGGGCAGGCCCGATTGATATGTTTGAAATCAATGCACATGCGAAGTGAGTTGTCCTTCTTGGGAACCATGACGACATTGGCGAGCCACTCGGAGTGGTATAATATATCTCTCAGATAAACTCTGCTGCAAGGAGTCGAGCCACCTCCTCGCCAATGGCTTTTTTCTTCTGAACAGCGGACCGTCGAAGATGTTCCTTAACAGGTTTCACTTTTGAGTCGACTCTAAGGCGATGCTCAGCCAGTCCCCTGGGAACACCTGGCATGTCAGCTGGCTTCCATGCAAAGATGTCCCAGTTCTCACGGAGGAACTGGATGAGCGCTTCTTCCTATTTAGAGTCGAGTGTTGTGGAAATATGGGCCGGAGCTGCGTTGGGGTCAGTCGGGTGGATATGAACTGGCTTCGTCTCCCCTGATGACTGGAACGCTGACTCTGTGGCGGGCTTCTTGGCCCGTAGCAAATCACTCGGATCTGCATTTTTCTTATATTCCTCCAGCTCAACCACTGTTATCTGGGCATCTGCGATCTTTGAGCCTTTCTGGAAACACTCTTCTGCCTTCTTCCGGCTGCCAGTGATAGTGATCACGCCCTTGGGGCCAGGCATCTTTAACTTGAGGTACACATAACATGGTCGAGCCATGAAGCGGGCATAGGCTGGTCTTCCCAAAATAGCGTGGTAAGCGCTCTGGAAATCCACGACTTCAAACGTCAGCTTCTCCTTGCGGAAATGCTTCGAGTCGCCGAACACTACATCCAGAGCTATTTGACCGAGTGACTCAGCCTTCTTCCCAGGAATGACTCCGTGAAAACTCATGTTGCTAGAGTTGAGCCTGGACATCGGAATGCCCATTCCCTTGAGCGTCTCTGCATACAGTATATTCAACCCACTGCCGCCATCCATCAAGACCTTCGTCAGTCGAGTGCCTTCGACGACGGGGTCGACCACCAGCGCTTGCCTCCTAGGGGTGGCAATGTGAGTGGGGTGATCGGATTGGTCGAACGTAATGGGAGTTTGCGACCATTTCAGATAACTTGGCGTCGCCGGGGCGACCATATTGACCTCTCGGTTGATCATTTTCAGTCGACTTTTGCTCTCTACGTTAGCAAAAATCATCAGGGTGGAATTGACATGAGGGTACTCTCCATCACTGTCCTCCTTGTCCTCAGCCTTGTCCGACTCCTTCTCCTTGTCCTTGGGCTGTTTCCCTTGAAACTGCTGGATTAAGAGCTGGCACTGGCGAGTGGTATGTTTCAGGTAGATGAAGTTACCCTCCTCATCTTTCTTCGTGTGGATGTGACACGGTAGATCCATCACGTCATTACCTTCTTTATCCTTTACCTTCTTGGGGTTCCAAGATCCTTTGGGCTTCCCTTTGAATTTGCCCTGAGTCACGGCCAGAGCCTCTCCAGGAGCAGCTGGCTCGGCCTTCCGCTTCTGTTTTTGACTGGAGTTTCCCTTTTCCGACTGACTTGGCTTATACTTGCCACTCCGGAGCCTGTCTTCTTCTTCACCGTTGGCGTATTTGGTGGCAATCTCCATCATTCGACCCAGGGTCATATCTCCGGTTCGACCAAACTTCAGGCTCAACTCTCTGTTCTTGACTCCATCCTTGAAGGCGCAGACCGCTTGATGGTCCGACACATTCTCCACGGTATGATGCAAGGTGATCCATCTCTGGATGTAATCTCTGAGTGTTTCACTCGACTTTTGTACGCAGACTTGCAGCTCCGCTAGTCCGGCCGGTCGCTTGCAAGTTCCCTCGAACGTCCTGATGAACACTCGGGAAAGATCTTCCCAGGTGTAAATGCTGCTAGGAGCTAACTGATTCAACCACACCCTGGCCGAACCCTCCAGCATGAGTGGCAAATGCTTCATGGCCACCTCATCATTACCACCACCAATCTGTACCGCCACTCGGTAGTCTTCAAGCCAAGTTTTAGGCTTGGACTCTCCGGTGAACTTACTTACCCCAGTCGCCAACCTGAAATTGGGGGGTATCACTGCGGCTCTGATGGCTCTGCTAAAGCATTTTGGACCTGAAACATGGACTCGGCTGCTAGTGGGCACATCTCTGTCATGGCCACCTCTGTGAGCTCTGTTCCGGTCGACCAAACCTTGCACGATAACGGATCTCGCGTCAAAGCCTGGTCTCTGGGATCGATCGGAGCTCTCCGCCCAACACTGAGCTGGCGCCTGTCATCTTGCTGCCGATGGATGTTAGACCCACTTCTCGGGGGAGGAGTGGGCACTCGACGCCTATCATCACGATCAAATCGGTCATCATAGTGGTCTCGCCGGCCTTCACGTCCCACGCGCCTCGGAGGCGACCTTGGGCTGTGAGCCGACTATACAGTATTCGTAGCGACGGATCGACTGTGAATCCTGTTGCGCGACTGTGACACAACTGAATTCTGATCTCCTGCCGCCCGGAGCAAATCCCTGATCTGCATCAAGCCTCTTCCAGCCTCTGACTAGGAGGGCTGAATTGACTCCGCTATGCGGGCTGCAGCTGCCAAATTCTGAATCGGGGTTCGATATACCTGAGTCGGTTGAGGAAAGAGCTGACGTCGTCTGGAGTCAGGTACTCGTTGACGCGCACGCTCGTCGAGTGCTCACTGGAGGTTCTCCAGTCGAGTGCGTTCAGCCAAGTTGGCCAAACGTGCCTCTTCCAAGGCACGAGCCTCAGGAGTTTCTCCTGCGATGGGACTATGCAGGGCATCCATGTTCCGGCGGCGAAGATCTTCTCTTTGCTGAGAAGTGAGTGGCTCGGGTTGATACTCTTCGTGGGCCTGAGCGGGGTCGCCTCCGTCGTCCATCCCGTCGGTGCGGGGGAAACCGGGAGGGCTACGAGGCCCGTTGACCATCAGGACCTCCGCCGGTGGATCACTGCTGTCGCACTCGGATGCAGTCTCCACGGAGCCAGTCGACAGATCGAACATGCCGTAGAGAGATTCGTCGGGCTCTATTGCCGCGACTTGGGTGGTGGCCGATTGGCAAGCCACTGCGTGTCTCACCCATCGCTGAAGCCTCGACCGACCGGAGCGCTTGCGCTGGCGGGAGACAGGGAGGGGGGACGGCACAGGAGTCGACCGGTATGGGGTCGACGGCTGCCGCAGCAGGATGCCACAGACACACGCCCGAAAGTGCGTCGCCCCGCGGACGGGGAGCGCGTCGATGTCGAGTGGTGCCTCCTGGAGCCAAGCGGAGTCGTCGGTGATGAAAGCGAGCGCACCGAGACGGATCTCGCAGCCCTCGATCAGAGCTCCGCCAGAAACCATGATGAAGGCAATCGGACAAATTGCAACTTCTCCAAAAAGTTGCTAAGACACCTGCCCCATGGTGGGCGCCAACTGTCGTGGTTCTAAGTCTGACAGTAGAATGGGGGGTAGGTATGGAGAGGCAAGATCCTAGCTATGGAGTAGTTGTACACACGAGTGTTTAGCGAGTTCAGGCCCTTCTCGGAGGAAGTAACAGCCCTACGTCTCGGAGCCCGGAGGCGGTCGACTGGTTTATGTGTATATGAGTTACAGGGGTGCGAACCCTTTACACTGAGGAGGGGGGTGAGTTATATAGAGTTTGCCAGGCCCCTCCGGCCCTCAGTTATGCAGGGTTTAAAGTACATTAAGACAGGGGGTTACTAGTAACGCCCTCATAAAGTGCTATGAAGACTATTAAAACTACTTAATGACAGACCGTTGCGTGCTGAGTGACTTTAGGTCTCCTGGACGTCGAGTGGTTAGCTTCATGGTCGAGTGGCTATCTTCATCGTCGAGTGTCCTTGGGTTCGTCGAGTGAAGTCCCTCTTGGTCGACTGGAAGGTAGCTTCTTCTAAGGGTGTCCTTGGGTATGGTATCCTAGACAGGTCCATGATCCTACCCTAGGTACATAACCTCATCAGGGGGGTGATTAGACTACTTGACCAATTAAAAACTTAACCTTTTCCCAATTTTAGAGTTTGGCAGATTTTAGCTATCTTAGGACAAGTCAAGCAATCATCACACAATTCAAGCAAGCATGCAAAGAGTATATAGGCAGCGGAAATTAAAGCATGCAACTTGCAAGAAAGTAAAGGGAAGGGTTTGGAGGATTCAAACGCAATTGGAGACACAGATGTTTTTGGCGTGGTTCCGATAGGTGGTGCTATCGTACATCCACGTTGATGGAGACTTCAACCCACGAAGGGTAACGGCTGCGCGAGTCCACGGAGGGCTCCACCCACGAAGGGTCCACGAAGTAGCAACCTTGTCTATCCCACCATGGCCATCGCCCACGAAGGACTTGCCTCACTAGCGGTAGATCTTCACGAAGTAGGCGATCTCCTTGCCCTTACAAACTCCTTGGTTCAACTCCACAATCTTGTCGGAGGCTCCCAAGTGACACCTAGCCAATCTAGGAGACACCACTCTCCAAGAAGTAACAAATGGTGCGTTGATGATGAACTCCTTGCTCTTGTAATTCAAATGATAGTCTCCCCAACACTCAACTCTCTCTCATAGGATTTGGATCTGGTGGAAAAGATGATTTGAGTGGAAAGCAACTTGGGAAGGCTAGAGATCAAGATTCATATGGTAGGAATGGAATATCTTGGCCTCAACACATGAGTAGGCAGTTCTCTCTCAGAAATGGTAAGTTGGAAGTGTGGGTTTAGTCTGATGGCTCTCTCCACGAATGAAGAGGAGGTGGAGGGGTATATATAGCCTCCACACAAAATCTAACCATTACACACGATTTACCAAACTCGGTGGGACCGAATCGTTAAACTTGGTCGGACCGATTTAGTAAACCTAGTGACCGTTAGTGATTTTCGGTGGGACTGACATGCATCTTGGTGATGCCGATTCGGTTAGGGTTAGGGCATAACGTAATCTCGGTGAGACCGAGTACACCAACTCGGTGAGACCGATTTGGTAATAAGCTTTCTAGAGAGTTGGTCAGGTAAACTCGGTGGGACCGATTTGCTCTTTTCGGTGAGACCAAAATGTTACAAAAAGGAAACAGAGAGTTTACATTGCAATCTCGGTGGGACCGATCGCTCACTTCGGTTAGACCGAAACATTACGAAGGGAAACAGAGAGATTGCAACCCCATCTCGGTGAGACCGAGATCCCTATCGGTAAGACCGATTTGCTTAGGGTTTGTGGCAGTGGCTATGACTTTTGGAATCGATGGCGCCGGATAGAAAGAATCGGTGTGACCGATTTTGGCTTTAGGTTTAGGTCATTTTTGGATGTGAGAAAGTAGTTGAGGGTTTTGGAGCATATCACTAAGAACATGAAGCAAGAGGCTCATTAAGCAACACCTCATCCCTTCTTGATAGTATTGGCTTTTCCTATATACTCAATGTGATCTTGGATCACTAAAATGTAAAATGAAGAGTCTTGAGCTTTTGAGCTCGAGCCAATCCTTTGTCCTTAGTATTTTGAGGGATCCACTTTCATCATCCATGCCATGCCATTCATTGAGCTTTCCTGAAATAATAGTCTTGGAATAGCATTAGCTCAATGAGCTATATGTTGTTATGAATTACCAAAACCACCTAGGGATAGTTGCACTTTCAATCTCCCCCTTTTTGGTAATTGATGACAACATATAGATCAAAGCTTCGACAAATAATAATAAAATTTAAATAACATCGTCGCTTTGAGAAGTATGTGATAAGCAAGAGCTCCCCCTAAATTTGTGCATAGTTTTAGATTTGCTTTGGACTGAAAATGCACAATAAATTAGGCTCATGGGTTACCCTTCCATGTCACATACATCTTGGTGGAGTGCTCAAAATAATAAACAATGAATACATGCACTCATCACCAAGCATAGTGAGTGATCACATAACATAGATAGGATAATATCAAGCATGCATAAGTGTAGCTTATGATCAAACACATGATCATCAATGTCTCACAAGCATAGTATCTCAACCAAAAGCAAACAAAGGTTGAAAAACCACCAAATAAAGCAAGAGAGAACAAAAGCAACACTCTCTCTCTCGAAGCCTATGATCTATGCATTTTTCTCCCCCTTTGGCAACAAGTTACCAAAAAGTTCATAGAAAATGCATAATGCTAGATCGACTCTCAGGCTTGATCTTCTGGTGGTGGTGTCCTGATAACTCCTAGGATGAAGGCTTCAGTTGATGTAGAGGGTGCTGGAGTTGATGCTGAAGCTGGTTGCACTGGAGCTGAAGGGGCAGTGGCTAGTGCTGAAGTTGTTGCTCTAGTGTCTGTCACTGGCACTGCAACTGACCTCTGGGCTCTGGGCACTCTGGCAAACTCATTGGTGGTAGTCCTTCCCTTCCTCTCCTGCATGTCTTCCTGCAGCTGCTCCACAACTGACTGAATCTCAGTTACCTTGACATCTAGATCATAGAATTTTTGTTCCATGATTCTTTCCAGGCTCTCCTGGTTTTGAGTTAGGGTGGCCAACCCCTTCTCAATCCTCAGAGATGATGCTATCAAGTAACCAAGCTGCTCCTGTTTGGTTTTCAAGAAATATTCAGATGCCTCCTCTTGAGTTGGCATCTTGGCAGCCTTCTCCCTCTTTGCCTTCTCCTTCTTCTCCTGAGCTTGAACTCATTGTGGATCATCTTCATTCATGACAACCTCATTGTCCTCAAAGTCTGGATAAAGTGGAAAGTGTTCCTTATCCAACTGATATTTTCCTATGCCCATCTTTGAGTTTATCAATTCTTGAATCTGGGGTGCATATCCACAGCTCCTCTTCTGATCTGCTGCAGTCCTCTTTATGGTTTCAACTATAAGGCTCATGACTTTGAATTTTTGTGGCACATCAAATAAATGCAACATATTGATGGCATGCCCTCTGATCATGTTATGGTCACCAGACTTGGGCAACAAAGTGTGCCTCAGAATCCAATTTATATTTAGGCAGCCCTGACAACAGAAAATGGACTGATCCAAAAGTGAAAGTCTCTAGGGCTTTGTCTGGGATCTCCTTGTACATGTGTGCCATGGTATTGTTTCCCATTTTCTTCTTGGCATATACATCCAGATCATCATCATTTTCCTTTGGGGCATTGATCAGACTTGCCCATTCTTCTACAGTGGACTGGTACCTTGTACCTTCAGACATCCAAACTATTTTTCCATCTGGGTAAAAGTGTGCTGTGGAGTAGAACTGCACGATAAGCTCATCATTCCAGTTGGTGAACTTCTGTCCAACAAAATCTGCAACTCCACAGGCAACAAAGCTGTCTTTCACTCCAGGATAGTGCTGTTCATTTTCCTTGATGAATTTCCAGTCAACCCACCTCATGTCACAGACTATGGGCTTCTTGTCCAACATAATTGTTTCATAGAAGTCCTGTTGTTCCTTTGTGTGGAACCTGTAATCAACAGCAATTCTTCTCCTTGTGGCATATGGATCTGCCATCCTCCATATCCTCAATCCTGAGTCCTTCCTGATTCTCATGTCCTCTGCCACAGGATGGGCATCATTGTGATCTGGTATCTTTGGCTTGAGCTTCCTTAGAACCTGTCATACTTCATCTTCCTCCTTAGCAACCTCAGGCGCTGGGGCCTTGTTCTTCTCAGCAGCTGGAATACTCATGGTATTCCTCTTTGGTGCAGACTTGGCCTTGGGGGCAGCTTTGGGTGCTTCCTTGGGCTTAGATGTTGCAGCCCCAGATTTAATAGCATCACCCATAAGCTTTGGTGCCTTTGGTGCTGGTGCAGAAAGCTCTTCCTCTTCCATCATGGAAGGTTGCCCAACAACTCTGGCCATGGTCTTCTTGACCCTTTCCTTCCTCTTCTTGCTTTCATCAGCTGGCTCTTTGGGATCAGGATTTTCAGGCAATTGAGTTGATGCTCTGGCCTTGGGCATAGGTTGCCTTCTTGCAGGCCTTTTAATCTTCATGCCTGGCTTTATATCCTTTGTTGAGCCATATTCCTTATTAAGCACCACTTTCTTGGAAGCAGCCTCATCTTCCTCAGCTTTGTAATCTTCATCCTCTGAATCTGAAGTTCTTTTCCTCCTTTGCCTAGTTGCAGCCTTAGGCAAATTTCTAGGAGTACTTCTGATCCCTTCATCTGAAGTTGAGGGACTAGTGCCCTCACTCAAGTCCATCTGCTCTTCTGACATGTTCTGGCTGTCACTTTGATCAGACATACTGCAAAAGCTGACTGCTAACCCTGTGAAGAGTTATAGATGAGATAGAAAAGATGAGCATCACAAAATGCAGAGGTTTTTGCAAAAGAATGACTCAAAAGTTCAGTCTTAGTTTTCCACAGAAAGCATTTCAGATCCACTGATTTTCAAACTCGGTGATACCGAAACAGTTTTGGAACCTAAACTGATGATCTCGGTTGGACCGAGTTTCAGTTCGGTGGTACCGAGACTGCTAGGGTTTCACAGAATCCTCAAATCGGTTGCACCGATTAGTAATTCTCGGTCAGACCGAGAGTCACTAGTGCAATGGCATAAGCCAAATCGGTGAGACCGAGTGTTTCAACTCGGTGGGTCCGAGATGGTTTCGGCGGAAACCTAACCCTAAAAATTTGAATCACATCTAATCTATGAACTACTTTGGCTGGATAGAAGAGTTTCAATTGTGGCAAGAATCAATATGAAAACAATGTGCCAGGAATCAGACGTGGATAGCACAAAGATTAAGTCCATACCCTAACTTGGCGGTGGACTTGCTACAGCGGCAACGGCGGGGACGAAATCCGTTGACGGCGGCGGAGACCAGCGACAGGAGGCTGCTGGCGACGAGGAGACGATCCGGAGACCATGATGGCAGAGCAAGCTGTTGCGCGGGTGAAGGGTTTCGGAGAAATTTCCAAAATTTTGCCCGTGGCTATATATATAGGTCGACCCTATCGGTGTGACCGAGTGGAACAACTCGGTGGCACTGAGATGCATAATTGTGTTCAGTTACAGCAAATCGATGAGACCGAAAAGTTCAAATCGGTTGCACCGAGATTGAAAACTCAGATCAACTTGATGATCTTGGTAGGACCGAAATGGAAGGATCGGTCAGACCGAGAATCACTAAGAGGTTTTGGAAGTTTAAGTCTATGACGAATTGGGGACTCCGAGTGCTCCTCACACAGAGTGGTTCAAATCTGACTTGATCACATTTTGTGATGTGGCATGAATAGAGTTTGAGACGAGAAAAGCATAGATAGCTAAAGAAGGTTCTTAGGCATTCTTGTCCATCCACTTGGCACAAAGAAAAGAATCCAAACAAACAAAACAACAAGTGGATGTCCTTGAATGAGTAAAATATGCACCAACATGCTCACACAATAAGATGGCAATTGAAATATGTGGCAAAGCATGCACAACCAATTCTAGCATCTATCAAACAATTGGCGATGACTAGGTCATCTATATATGAGTATATTGACTTAGGAGTCAAATGAGAACATTTGATCATAGGTCATACTCATCGTTTAAGCTCAAGTGGGGTTACCACTTTTACATAATGCATTGATATGTTCACACCATTAGAGTTGTTTTGACTCAATTCTTAGAGTTAAGCTCCCCCTAGATGTGAGATCCCCCCTTAGAGGGATGAACTAACCTTGGGTTTTGTCGATGATGACTTCATGTAGGTGTTGAAGATGTAGATGCTCAATGTTGATGTAGATCATTTGGAGCAATCCTTTGGAGTGAGTTGCACTTTCAACTTGCCTACATGGGTTAGTCCCACAAGGAACAAACAAGAATATCCATAGACATAGAGTGATGCACACACAAGATGATGTCCATGTAAACATTAGGTTACCTTGTCCCTTGCCTTACCAACAAGAGGGTTTGTGACTCCTTGAATTAGTGCAAGATGTGAAAGTTGATTGCACTTGTTCTTGCCAAAATGATATGAGTGAAGAATGTTGGCGGAGTCACCCTCAAGAACTCTCTAGTTCTTCTTCTTCGGGAACCACATCATCTTGATGGGAATCCTTGGAGTTGTAGTTGTACTTGATGAAGTAGAACTTGACATAGTCTTGGGGACCCAACTGAACGAGGCTTTAGGTGCTTCTTCAAATGCATCAATCTCTTCTTGAAGCTTGTCCTTGCCTTTGTTCTTGTGGTCTTGTGGTGGAAGATCATCTTGAGCTTGTGTCCCCTTGAAGGAAGTAGGATCATACTTCTCTTGTTGAGGAAAAAACTTTGTCTTGGGGTATTGATCTTCTTCCCACTCAACTCCATTGGTGTTGAACTTTCGTTCAAAACCAACACCTTGATTCTTCCGGTGCCTTCCTTGCTTGCGTACAATTTCCTCGAATTGCTTACTGCCGGCAAGGCTCTTGTAAACACCTTTCTCTATAATTCCCTTCAATAAACTATTTTCTTGCTCAAGTGTAACTTGGCTAAGAGAATCATTAGTGGAATCAAGAGAACTACTAGAAGCAACAACATTGGATTTGACATTATTATTGTTACTACTAGAGGAAGTATCTTTCTTGTACTTGTTACTAGACTTGACTTGAGGCATGTAAGTAGATAAGAGTAAACGCTTGCAATGTAAGAAGAACTTTTCTTGCGGAGATCATCATTGATTGCCTTTAAGAACTCATGCTCTTGCTCAAGATTGAGCTTTTCAAAGCGTAACTTCTCATGAGCCCTTAAAAGTTCTCGATGATCTTCGAAGATAGTTTCATGAGCCAACTTAAGAGTGTTTAGTTCTTTAGTTAGAAGCTCAATTTTCTCCTTATCATTGTCATTCGTTTGATTAGCAAGATTAATTGACGTTTCATCATAGTATTCATCACTAGAGCTGTCAACAAGTAAACCATCATCCACAAGCAAGTCATCTTCATCACTATTGAAATCAACATACTCAGGATGTGTTACCTTTGGACCTTTGGCCATGAAGCATCTTCCAATTCCTTCATTTGGTGAATCAAATATGTCGTAGGAGTTGGTTGACACAAGTGCTAGACCGGCAACTACTTCTTCTTGAGTATGTTCGGAGTCGGAGTGATAGCATCTCTCGGAGTGATTGTCGGAGTCGGAGCTGGATACCCATTCACCAACATGAGCTTGATGTCTTTGTTTTGTGTAGCTCCTTGATGACTTGTCCTTTCTTTCTGAATCCTTGCTTCTCCGTGAGGGTCTTTGTTCATAACGATCATCTCTACTCCTCATATCTCTTGGTGGTGATTCTTCTCTTTTGCTTCTTCTTTTTGGAGAATCTTCTCTTCTTTTGTAGGGTGCCGTACACTCATTGTAGTAGTGTCCAGGCTTCCCACAATTGTAGCAATTGCGCTCTCGACTAGAAGATCTCTTGTCATGATAAGACCTTGACTTAGAGCTTCTTTCTTTGCTTCTACTCTTGTAGAATTTGTTGAAGTTCTTCACCATTAAGCTTAATTATTCATTGAAGGTTTGTTTCTCACTTGATAATGTGGGGGCTTCACTTGAGGCTTTGTAAGCACCACTTGACTTGTTGTGAAGTTCCTCCTTATCCTTGAGTGACATCTCATGAGCAACAATTCTTCCAATGACTTCTGTTGGCTTGAGATTTTTGTAGTTTGGCATCATTTGGATCAATGTGCACACGGTATCATACTTTCCATCCAATGCTCTTAGGATCTTCTTGATGATGAATCTGTCGGTCATCTCTTCACTCACTAAGCCGGCAATCTCATTTGTGATAAGTGCAAGCCTAGAGTACATTTCAGCGACACCTTCACCATCCTTCATTTTGAACTTGTCAAGCTAACTTTGGAGCACATCCAACTTGGATTCCTTGACGGATTCGGTACCTTCGTGCATATCAATCAAAGTATCCCAAATTTCCTTTGCATTCTCAAGATGGCTGATTTTATTGAATTCTTCGGGGCACAATCCATTGAAGATGATATCATAGGCTTGAGCGTTGTATTGCATCATCTTCAATTCTTCCGCATTCGCTTCACAGTTGGTTCTCTCCCATCAAAGAATTCACCTTGCAAGCCAATACAAATAATTGCCCAAACGGCGGGGTTATGTCCGAGAATATGCATCTTCATCTTATGCTTCCAACTAGCAAAATTAGTACCATCAAAGTAAGGACCTCTATGGTGATAATTTCCCTCGCTAGACGCCATACTCTCCTAGGTTGTGAAACCAAGGCTACGAGCACCAAAAGCTATGGAAATCAAAGCAAATGGAGACCAAAGCTCTAATACCACTTGTAGGACCTAGAAGTAAGTCTAGAGAGGGGTGATTAGACTACTTGGCCAATTAAAAACTTAACCTTTCCCAATTTTAGAGTTTGGCAGATTTTAGCTATCTTAGGACAAGTCAAGCAATCATTACACAACTCAAGCAAGCATGCAAAGAGTATATAGGCAGTGGAAATTAAAGCATGCAACAAAAAAAGTAAAGGGAAGGGTTTGGAGGATTCAAACGCAATTGGAGACAAAGATGTTTTTGGCGTGGTTCCGATAGGTGGTGCTATCGTACATCCACGTTGATGGAGACTTCAACCCACGAAGGGTAACGGCTGCGTGAGTCCACGGAGGTCTCCACCCATGAAGGGTCCACGAAGTAGCAACCTTGTCTATCCCACCATGGCCATCGCCCACGAAGGACTTGCCTCACTAGCGGTAGATCTTCACGAAGTAGGCGATCTCCTTGCCCTTACAAACTCCTTGGTTCAACTCCACAATCTTGTCGGAGGCTCCCAAGTGACACCTAGCCAATCTAGGAGACACCACTCTCCAAGAAGTAACTAATGGTGCATTGATGATGAACTCCTTGCTCTTGTGCTTCAAATGATAGTCTCCCCAACACTTAACTCTCTCTCATAGGATTTGGATCTGGTGGAAAGATGATTTGAGTGGAAAGCAACTTGGGAAGGCTAGAGATCAAGATTCATATGGTAGGAATGGAATATCTTGGCCTCAACACATGAGTAGGTGGTTCTCTCTCAGAAATGGTAAGTTGGAAGTGTAGGTTTAGTCTGATGGCTCTCTCCATGAATGAAGAGGAGGTGGAGGGGTATATATAGCCTCCACACAAAATCTAACCGTTACACACAATTTACCAAACTCGGTGGGACCGAATCGTTAAACTCGGTCGGACCGATTTAGTAAACCTAGTGACCGTTAGTGATTTTCGGTGGGACTGACATGCATCTCGGTGAGGCCGATTCGGTTAGGGTTAGGGCATAACGTAATCTCGGTGAGACCGATTACACAAACTCGGTGAGACCGATTTGGTAATAAGCTTTCTAGAGAGTTGGTCAGGTAAACTCAGTGGGACCGATTTGCTCTTTTCGGTGAGACCGGAATGTTACAAAAAGGAAACAGAGAGTTTACATTGCAATCTCGATGGGACCGATCGCTCACTTCGGTTAGACCGAAACGTTACGAAGGGAAACAGAGAGATTGCAACCCCATCTCGGTGAGACCGAGATCCCTATCGGTAAGACCGATTTGCTTAGGGTTTGTGGCAGTGGCTATGACTTTTGGAATCGGTGGCGCCGGATAGAAAGAATCGGTGTGACCGATTTTGGCTTTAGGTTTAGGTCATTTGTGGATGTGGGAAAGTAGTTGAGGGTTTTGGAGCATATCACTAAGCACATGAAGCAAGAGGCTCATTAAGCAACACCTCATCCCTTCTTGATAGTATTGGCTTTTCCTATAGACTCAATGTGATCTTGGATCACTAAAATGTAAAATGAAGAGTCTTGAGCTTTTAAGCTTGAGCCAATCCTTTGTCCTTAGTATTTTGAGGGATCCACTTTCATCATCCATGCCATGCCATTCATTGAGCTTTCCTGAAATAATAGTCTTGGAATAGCATTAGCTCAATGAGCTATGTTGTTATGAATTACCAAAACCACCTAGGGATAGTTGCACTTTCAGCTACACTTCTGCACTGGCATTGTCTGTGTATTCTACTTGTTGGTAAGATTAAATATATATATGATCTTTTTTAGTAAATGGTGGGCGAGGGAGATAAGATGCAGAATGCTACAAAATGAACCAATCCCTCTTCCCATAATACAAGAGTGTTTTGAATACTGGTGTACTGTACAAAACGTTCTTATATTATGGGACGGAGGGAGTAGCTGTTAATGTAAGTACAGTGATAGACCACGTTCAATCCTTACAAGAGGACTGCAGAGCTAAACCTCTTCAAAAGCATTGGGTTGATTCTAAATTTGTGTAAGAGTCCATACGGATCTTATAATGTCCACCAAATGGATGATTACGAGGCTAACATGTGCAGTGATGCTACATAATCAAACAGCTATGAAAGTAAGTATGGTCATACAGGGCAAGAGGTACTCACAAGAGCAATGCAGTGTGCAGTATAGTTGCGAGATTCTGTGGTCCCTTGAGAACGAATGTTCTTCTGCTAAATTTTTCGTACAAGTGAGACATTAAGGCAAATGCAGAAATGTAGTTCAAATTGTGATGTGATATCATAGACAGTACCTTACGCTACAGTCCGAGACCAATGTGTAACAAGATTATTCCAGTCACCGTCGGATAAATGTAGCACGGGAGACTTTACAGAAATTTCGTTCAGAGGCTTGCCATGAAAGTGCGCTTGCCTCAGGTAGGAACGATACTTCATCAACGAGTGCTTGAAAAGCGCAACCAACTCTTGCTCGTCATCACAATCCAGTTTGCTCCTCGCCTATTTAAAAGAATGAAATCTTGTGTCTTCTGTCAGCAGAAACATATGCAGTAATGACCATGAATAATATTAGTACATTACTTACGCGTAAGTTATGGAGGAAGACTGGAAATTGTTCTGTGTCTGCGGTATAATCTTTCCATGAAGGAAAGATGCGCACAAAGTTCCTGACAACAACATAAGCTTCATCTTCTAAACTGGGAAGAAATGGAACAGGGGTCCTATATGCTGCAATTGGGGCTCTCTCTGGTTTGAAAAGGAATTTGGCAACTGGATTTGGTGTACTCTTTGCTGGAATGGGGCTTTTGCGTCGTACAGCTGGTGCTATGTCAACTGGCATAATCATACTATTTGCTGCAGTTGGGGTCTGCTGAGTTGGGGCATCAGAAATTACCAGTGTAGTAGGGCTAGAGTCTGCTAGAGTTGGGGTATTTTGTGGGTCAGGTGATATTGCAACTACACCTAATGGGCTATTTGATTTATCAGGTGCCACTACCTTTTCCAAATACTTTGCTTGTGCTCCTCCATGATCAGCAATCGCCCTCTTCCTTTTGAACGTCTGATACACAAGAACAACATTTGAATGGATAAATATGGTATGATGACAGATGGAATATGTACTGAAAATGGATAGGCAGGGCGTATTCACATACACGATGTGTAAACTAAGCTAATGGTAGTTCAACAAAGTAGAAGCAATGCAAAGCATCAGTTGCAAGATATGTGCGAGCAATGTAACCTTGGAAAGTTAGGGCAAGTACCTTGATGGGTGAATAAGATAAGGCATCTTCCTCTGACTCCTCCACTAGGGAGATACATTGACTTAGGTCTCCCTATAGCTCAGAATCACTGTTAGGATCATATTCTGAGCAAGAATCTATAGGTGGAGAGCGTTTGCATTGCATTGCATCCAGACTTGATTTCAGTCCCTTAATGCCAAGTTTGACAGCCATGGCATTGTTCTGCTTTATTCTTTTCATGCGAGCAAGCTCATAATCATTATGATGCTGTTCAGAATCTAAGATTCATGAAAACATAAAAAGTAGTCAGATTATCTATGGAATGCATTGTGGATTCAACTCGGAGAGTGTCTCCCTATAAACCCCTGCATATGCAAAGTTCACCTCCCCAACCATGCTGACCAGACCACACACAGAAATACAAACCCCTTATGTCTGTATAACAGGCAGACACACATTTCAAAACTGAAGTAGGAACATTATAATCATATGAAATTCGTATTTGAACAAATAAATTAAGCAATTATGAGTGGCGTAATGTTTAACTTCAAGGGTGGAGTGTTGGTAGTGCGACACAAAGCAAGTAGGCAGATTGTATTCCATGTAAAAGATCGAAACCTATGTAAAGCTGGAAATGGCACTTTCTTTCTATACAATGCAGTGTTCGTTACCCACACATGATGGAAGAGATCACATAGAGAAATACTATTCACTCATGTCTACGGTTCCGATATTTAGAAATAGGGTGGTCCACCCTAAAAGAATATTGACAACAAATATGACAAGGCAAGCATAGATGTAGTGAATCAATCATTTACTTGTGAGCTTATTAGGACAAGTATGCATAATTGTAATTGCAGTAAGAGACCGTCCAAAATCTGAATGAAGAAGTTTGTCTAGCACTTATTGTTTGCAACTAATCGACGTGAATAATTGGATATTATATCGAATGAGTAAGAAAGACAAGTAAAATTGTCAACAAACCTGGCGTGTAGTAGTAATATGGGTCGATGTCACTACGACCAACAATCCAAAATGACTAGTTTCTGTTCCGAGGGCCGGAATTTTGAAAACCCTCTAAACTTTAGAGGTACTAAAGATTACCGAAATACATCTGAACCATTAAGTGTAGGTAGCACTGAGCACACAACAAACCCTAATGACAGTCCTGCCTAATGAGTAATGAATCAATTAGAAAATGGGTGATGAGGAGTGGTTGCTGAGTGTTGAGGACGTATCTCAGGATAAATCGGGTTGGCTTGGTGGGTGCTGCACGCCTGAGCGCTGAACGGACTGGGAAGGTAGGCACGGCAGCGCGCCCGGGCAGCGGTGACGCTGTTGGGAGAGCGGCTCCTGGCCTCCTATTAGTCCGGCGTCTCCTCCTAGAGTCATGCCGTCCGGGGACAGCAAGTCGCCAGCGAGGTAGGCGGCTGGGGCAAGTAGAGATCGGATGCGCGCAGCAGAACAGAGGGGAATCGGGGCCTGGGACAACACAAAATCCTAGGGTGGGCCGGCCCACCGTGGGCACCCTGTAGAGATACACACCCGAGCGGCGAACATGCATTTTCGAAACTAGTTTAGGAACATTTAGCTGACCAATTAAACAACTCTGTTTTAATAATATCAGATTCGTATTTGAACATCTAAGCTTGTTTAGCTTGATGGGTGGAGTAGTGTTATTATGACACGAAGCACGTATTCTGATCGTATAGTGATCATAAAAGGGGGAAACTCTAAGCATATTTTTTGAGCAAAAGAGGGTTTCCCCTCCGATTTCTATTAAAGAAACCACCATGGAACCAACATGATCAATTAAACCCTAAGCATGATCAATTAAACCGTATTATGTCTGTGTCATGGCAGATTTGAAGCTGCAAACTGGAGAAATGATATTTAGCATCCATTGTTTGCTTCAAACTAAGAACTAAATTCTAAGCACTGAAAAGAAAGTAGAGTAACCAAGTTAAGATCTATTTTTTGGTTGAGATCAAAAAGCTAAGGAGATATGAAGTACCACCTCTCTTGCGGTGCCGTGTAGGCATCGGGGGTGCGATGGCTGTCGGTGGCGTTGAAGCAGATCTGCGACGGTAGACAGGTGCATCGGGGGATAAGTCCCGTTGCGGTGGAAGAGAAGGTCATTTGAGCGGCCCCGGCAAAGAGGATGACGGCGCCGATGAAGCGAGAGGACGCGATGCAAGGCTATTGGTCCGTCGCCGTGGATGAGAAACGTCCATCTCTAGCAGTGGACTACGCGGTCTTGGTAGGCGCCGGCGTGGTGGAGGACGGTGGCGATGGATGTGGTGGAGGACGGCGGCGATGGATGGGGTGGCGGACGGAGGCTGGTGTGGGCATGGGGTGTTCTAGCGCGGACGGTGTATGAATGGGAAAATGGAGGGAGAGGTACGGGGAACCATGTTTTTGGGACGCGCTTGTCTGAAATGGGGAAAGTTACAAACTTAGCCCCCGTTTAAAATTTGGACGTCTCGTCATTTGGGGATAGGACGGTAATCTCGCATCTCGCCAATATTTGCCCAGAGCGATTTCAGGCGAGGAGAGGGTGGTTGGCGCCTGGTTGGCGCCCACGGTGTATGAACGGGGCTGACAGGTAGGGCGGTTGTGTCACGTCTGAGTGAAGTTACAAACCTGTCCCTATTGAAAATATTTGCCTACATCGATTTCGTCCAAGTCGAGTTTGTTTTGCCGCCCACCATGTATGAATGGGGAATGGAGGGAGAAACAGAGGTCTTTCGGACGAGCTTGAATCAAATGTGTTTTTCCGCCCATGTTTGACGCCCACCGTGTCGGAATGGGCTCAGAGGCGGTCGTGTCACGTCTAATTGAAGTTACTAACCTACTCCTATTTAGAGCAGTGGAAATCGGGCCGATGGATTGTCTGTGTAATGGGTAGACAGTAATTTCCATCTCCCAAACATTTGGCTTCGGGCAGCCGACGTGGGAGTGGACATTTTGCTGCTTCTTTCGAATTTTGGGACAATAAGCATCCACGTTTACCCTGGCAACTAAATTCGAATCCACTTTGTATTCCTATATGAATCTTTATAAATCATTCTATGTGTTTTTATATATCTTCAAAAGGACGACAAAGATGTATTCCACTGTCATATATGAATATGGTTTACAAATGCCGATACTCAAATTCAGAAACTAGAATCCAGTTTAAGGTGAATAATATTTGGAACACTTCATGTCCAACTCAAATGTCACACGCAGCATAATGTGTACTCCCATTTAGATATGTAATAAGCGATGTATCAAGATTCAAATACCGAGTCAATCAACCAAGAATGTACAGAACTAACAGACATATAAACACTTATAGAGTATATGGATCAATAATATCAACTAACATACATAAGCCAGGCCGCTGTACCTTTTTTTGGCTACAACATCATCCTTTTTTTAGCCAGCATCTTGGCCCTTTCCGATGCGTGCCACTTATGGTCCATCTATACTACTACTATTGCTGAATGCACATTCAGCCCGATTGGCATATTTGTAGGTCTGGCACAGAAATCCAAATGAAATGTCTCTGAGTCTTATCAATTAATACAGACTTGTGCTTAAATAAAATTACAAACCAAAAAACAAAAAAAAAACAATTATTACATGATCTCTAAAACAAATGGTTTGATTGATTACATGAACAGACAACACAAAGGTTATTCAACTATGGAAAGAACATTTCACCTATGATTTACCAAGTAGGAATTTAATTTCCTTTTTTCCTTCAGGACCTTAACAATCTGGTCAGTCTTAGCTTGCTTCGTTTTGAAATCCACCAAATATTTAATGGTTGTCTTGAGTACTGCTTGTGATTGTGTTGTTTGCTTCCTCAACATGTCAACTTCATCTCTAAGTGCAGAAGCAGAACCTCTTTCTACCACTAGTTTAGCCTCTAGAGCATTAGCAGTTGGCAATTCATAATGCACGATTGGGCCGGTGCCACTGCTGTGGGATGATGCAACGTCTATGGGGACCTCGCTCTTTGATCTTGGGCTAACCTGTTTTGCCATTAAAGTTCCGATTGGATTCAGAGAAGTTAAAGTTAGCAAAACATCTCAACTGGGAGTTATAATAGCAAACCAGTTAAACAAACAAGGAATTAAAGAGTTTCAATTGGATGCTGAAAAGTACAGTAGTTATTAACATCATTGTAACCCGTTGTTGCAGCAGCAAAGCAGTTAAACAAGCAAGTAGATATTTAAGTTAAGGCAAACAAGTAATTCTTAACAGTAAGTATCAAACACATTGATAGGCGCAGTCTACAATATGATTAACAGGCTGTGCCATTATGTAATCAGTAGCAAACTAAATTAAGCCAAGCAACGTAATTGAACAATTTTGCAATAAGTGGCTAACTAAAATTACGAGAAGCAGGTAACTGAACTTACGCTAGTTCTTTGTACAGGCACACTGCAACTTCTTTTTCGGTTACAAGGTTGTACAAAGGAGTCCATGGCATCAATTGCTTGGATACGCAGTCCCAATACTTCTTTCTTCCCACACTGCATGGGTAAGTTGAATGGTTAATCTGGTAAGATGGTGCGTCCTTGATATGTTATATGAGGACATGTAGTTAGACTAGTTGTAGCCAAACACATCACACTGGCTTTTACAGTATATTTCATGTGATTACTTTTGGCATATCGAGATCTAAGCAATCTACAATAGGATGAAAAGACTGTCATCCTTCACATTATTGGCGAACTCAGTTCATAGAAACAAGCAATTCAACCATTCCGTGGGTAAATCAAAAGCGCCACTGGAATATTTTTCACTATCCAATCATACACGCAAAAAAGGGGCGACACCACCATAGGGGCTGGTATGGGCGGCCGCCTCAGGTGGCTTGAAAGTGTGCACCTAGTTTGAGTTGTCCAGGTTGGCCCATGCTAGTTTTGTTCGTCCCAACGCACGAGCAGGCAATGTAAAAAATGAAGAAAAATGTTTCAGTTTGGATGGGCCAATAACATAAGTGCAAGGCAGTCCCTATAGCAGGCTCGCGGCCCATACGAGCACCTCCCATATTGATCGACAGCAGGAAAAATTCCAATTCATTCGCTCCAGCCTCCAGTCTGGTTCGCTCCTAACCTAGCCACCACTGGATAGACCGACACAACACTTCCTCGCGCCCTCGTTGGAGGGTGGTCGCCGGGCTGCAAGCGAACGGAAGGACAAGAAGATGAAGATCCAACCCTGGGTGTAGCCTGCGTGGGAGGCAGCGGCGGCAGCACGTGCATGGCATCGAGCTTGCGCAAACGGAGAGTCGCATCTTGCAAGAGTAGCATGCGCAACAAGCAGGTACATCACATCCCTGATTATATCTAATTCAACTCTTCAATTTCTGGCCAATAGTTAAACCTGACGGTGTTGTAAAACTGCTTGTATGTAGGGAATCTATGAGAAAATGAAACCAATTTCTACTTATTTTATAACTCCCCCAATCAATACTGAACCGACTGAATCTGATGTATCTAATCAAGTTTCCGGTGCAAACGTACAAGCTCATGTAGTTCTTGAGCCTGAAGTGTCTAATGAACAGACTGCTAATGAAGGATTTGATGCAAACATTTTACATGCTCCTGGTGATGAACATATAGTGTCTAATGAGTGCAAGCATTTCGCAAGCTCATTGAAGGATTTAGTGTCTAATGATGATCTACTATGTTGAGAGAGACAGAGATTTGCAGGCATTGATGACAAGCAAATTGTAGTGCATTTTCATAGCTTGAGGAAACGTCGAGGCCATCTACCAGAAAGTCCCCGTATCATGACAACATAGCATAAATACTTTTCTAATCTGTTGTTTGAAACTATTGGCATACTTGTGCAAGATAGATATATTGATATGCAGTTTGTGCACTGGTTATACGTGCAATTACACTTTGATATTTTCAGCCAGAGAATGAATAATTCAAGCAGGTACAAACCATGTTTGTAGTCCTTGTACACCATGTTGCATTTTGTGTTTTTTGGTGCTTGCATCATTTAGTGTTTATAATCTGAACTACTTTGGATCATTAGCTGGTTTTCAAAGTGCATGTAGCTTCACATTTCTCAAGTTATGTTGATTTCCGGAGTGCAAGTGCCTTCGTATTTTTTAATTTAAATGTTCGCCCCTGGTGACTTGAATTCGTGGATTAGCCACTGCACACAAATCATACACGAATGCCAGTACAAATTAAATGAAATGCAGGGACTTACACTAGCTCGTTGTACAGGCTCACTGTAGCTCTGCTTGCGCTTGCGATGTTCCATGTACAAGTCCATGTTACCACTTCTTGGATGTGCAGGCCTTGTGCTCCTTGCATCCCCCTCTGCATTTTTGACACGCCGAATGGTTCATCAAATAAGAGGAATCGACCTTGATGTTGTACCGGAGGACAGATACTTGCAAGGTTATACGGGTGTGCAGGATGTGTACCAGATCTCGTAGCGCTGTCATGCTTCGCTAAAAAATGGATTTGCTTGTTCCAGATGAGATCTCCAGAATAAATAAGAGTTAAAGTGAGAGTTGCATAGGCGTGTAAGCTAAGAGAGCAGTGAAAGGATATCCAAACATCGTCGGAACAGTGCAGAAGGGAGTGATGTGTGGATACCTAGTTTGGGCTGGTGTTTGGGCATGCTCGCCTAGCTAGAGTGTGGGTCACTTCAGAGCCGTTGAGGGTGATGCATTGGCGTTGGCTGGCCGTGCACGGATGCGGATCTTGAGTGGCAGCGGAGTGCTACGATGCGGTGGACGAGACCGTTGGTGAAGCCCCAACGGCCTCGGGGGGTGGAGGTGCGACGATGTGCTCGGTGAAGTAGCCCCGGTGAGCTAGGAGACGACATCGGTGAAGCGCACCTGATGCGGTGGAACTCGGTGTCTGTGAGGCACGTCGGTTGCAGGGGCCGACATTGTCGGTGGACCACCCGATGCAGTGGACGAGGGCGTAGATGAGGTAGCTCTGATGCGCTGGTGAAGCGCGACCATCGTCTTCGTCGTCGTCGTCCAGCACAGAGGTGGGGAACGGTGGGGAAAGAGACGAGACGAGGGGCGATTCGAGGGATGGTGGCGAATTAGCGATTTGAGCAATCTGGGCGCGGAAGGGGACGATGGAGAAGAGAGATTTTGCAGGGCTAGAATTGGGGCCACCAGATATTTCAATCCAAAACATGGAAGTGCGAACTTATATTGTCGTCGTCCTTTTTTGGGGGGGAGGGGGGTGGGTGGTTGGGTGCTACGCGTCCATCCGACACACGCGACCACCCCGACAGGACTATGCTTTGGTGCCTTAAGGCACCTGCCTTTGTGTCCATGACATGTGGGCCCAACAGGTGGCTGGCCCACATGTCAGTCACCCAAGGGCAGTTGCCTTTAAGGCACCAAAGCAGCATCCACCCGGACACGACCCTGGTCTGCCTGGTGCGCCTACATTTGAGAATGCAAACGAAACGAATCTTCTTTCATTTCCAAACGAATCTGTATGTATTATCATGCCCGTGTTTTCCTTGCAATAATTAGTCGTTCGAAACGAGATACTCCATCCGTTCACTTTTGTAAGTCATTTCAGACAACTTAAAATGAACAGTTTTGCACATTGTCTGAAATGTCTTCAAGGTCTTATAAAAGTGAAAACAAGGAGTACTATAAATTAATTAATGAGGAGTCATTTGAAAAAAAATCGAAATGGTACCCACGCTAACATGGATTAGAGTGTGTCACATAATTAGTTATTTGAATTAGAGTGTGTGTCACGTAGTTAGTTATTTGAATTAGAGTGTGTGTCACGTAGCGATCTCCAATTCTAACGTGGATTTCGCATTTCACTGTATCCATGTTACTTGTCGGTGTCAAAACCGGCGGATCATGGGTAGGGGGTCCCGAACTGTGCATCTAGGCGGATGGTAACAGGAGACAAGGGACACGATGTTTTTACCCAGGTTCGAGCCCTCTCGATGGAGGTAAAACCCTACTCCTGCTTGATTAATATTGATGATATGGGTAGTACAAGAGTAGATCTACCACGAGATCAGAGAGGCTAAACCCTAGAAGCTAGCCTATGGTATGATTGTTGTTCGTCCTACGGACTAAAACCCTCCGGTTTATATAGACACCGGAGAGGGCTAGGGTTACACAGAGTCAGTTACAATGGGAGGAGATCTACATATCCGTATCACCAAGCTTGCCTTCCACGCCAAGGAAAGTCCCATCCGGACACAGGACGAAGTCTTCAATCTTCTATCTTCATAGTCCAGGAGTTCGGCCAAAGGTTATAGTCCGGCCATCCGAACACCCCCTAATCCAGGACTCCCTCAGTAGCCCCTGAACCAGGCTTCAATGACGACGAGTCCGGCGTGCAGATTGTCTTTGGTATTGCAAGGCGGGTTCCTCCTTCGAATATTCATAAAAGATTTTGAACACAAGGATAGTGTACGACTCTGCAAAACAAGTTCCACATACCACCGTAGAGAGAATAATATTTGCACAAATCTAATCTGCTGACGTATTCCGCAGCGTGACATCACGCCACGGCCAAGCCTTTATTCGTTTTACTGTCCCACCTCAGCACGTTTAGCGAGGCGGTTTCCTTGGCACGTCTTGTCAAAGCAGAGATCATGTCCCCTTATTCCGGGATTCTCACCAATACGGGCGTGGTTAACCCAATCGTGCCTGTTGGTATGTCTCCCCAATCGAAGGCGAGTCCCAAACGGTCACGGGAAGGGCTCTTGGTATTCAACCTCTTTATAAAGAGACCAAGGCTCGACTCCTTTCTTTCAATCTCAATCAAATCCGCCCCTCACCTTGAGTTCCAACACCCAAAGCTCTAGATTCAGGCGCTTCGGACCTCCGATGATGTCCGGCTCTGCCCCTTCAAGGCCGGTGGATGCCTTCCTCCGTTACGGAAGAAGACGTGCGAAAGCTAAGAGATGCCAGGTATCTAATCGGCGAAATCTCGCATAGGCTGCCTGCTCAAGGATAGGTTATTCCCACTCCCAAGCCTGGTGAGAGCGTGGTGTTCGCGTCTCACTTCCTTCGGGGGCTAGGCTTCCCGACAGACCCCTTCGTGTGGGGGCTCATGTTTTATTACGGGCTGGAATTTCATGACTTAGCTCCGGAGTCCATCCTCCATATCTCATCGTTCATTGTCGTGTGTGAGGCCTTCCTCCATATTACTCCTCACTTTGGATTGTGGCTTAAGACCTTCAAAGTAGAGCCGAAGATGATCAAGGGGCAGCATGCAGAGTGCGGAGGTGCTGTTATAAGCAAGAATGCCGACGCTCCATGGCCCGAGGGCCTTTTTCAAGAGGAGTTCAGCTTATGGCAATGAGAGTGGTTTTATATCACAGTTCCCAGGGGCACCAAATGGGTGGCGCCACAAATTGTTCTTCGAATCACAAGCAATGTGTCCGGTCTCGTCCGAGGACGCAGGTCTGAGCTGCAATCGCCCGGATACTCAAGTAAGTAGCCCTGTACCCGGACACGTTATCCGTATATTTGTCATAAAATTGCCCTTAAAAGAGCTATCCCTTAAACAGGAGTGGATAGCGAAAGCAAAGCTCATCAGGTGTCCGACCCCCCTCCCTGAGACTACGCCGGATCCCGTGTTAACCAGGATGCTGGAGGTTGCGCCTTTGGAAGAAGGCGAAGAGGGGAACAAGGAAGCTACCGCCTCCGCGAAGGAGGCTGTCAGGAAAGGAGGAATCGAGAATTCCTCTAACCAGGGGAAGAAGAGGACCGCCTCTGAAGACCCGGAGGCCATGGTCTCAAAACGGGGGAAGAAATCTTCGTCAGAAGGTCCAGCGCCGGGGGGTGCCTCGGTCGCATTGCGCCCCCAAGGGGATCACTTATCCACCGAGCCGTAAGTAAAGAGAGGGGTTTTAAAATGAAATACATCCCTGCTCCATTTCTGAGGAAGATAACCGAAGTTTTACCTTGTAGTTCGGATCTCAGCCCTTCTCAGTAGAGCTCATCTTCAGGGGATCTTCGTCCGGAGATGATGGAGAGCGGAACGCCTCCCCCTGCCGTATCGCCTTGCGAGGCGGGCGACCCTGAGGTGTCGTCACGGAGGGTTTCTTCGAATCCGGCAGGGCCGGAAGGCAGTCATATGGCCCCCCAAGGGCCTCCGTGTCCGGCCTTCGAAAAAGGCCATCGGACGAGTCCGACACCGTTCGGTGCACGGTCAGAGGAGCTGAAGGATCTGCTCGGGCGAGCGTCTATCTGAGAAGAACACCGTGCGTTGATGGATACGGTGATTGGAAGGATTTCATCCTTGGAGAGCGGGTTGTACGAGGCCGTCAGGAGTTTACTGACAGGCTTTGAGGTACGCAAAATGATGTACCTTTTGACAGATCCCCATATATAAGATGTGCCCTGTATAGATAGTAGCCCCTGAGACTCTGTGCATTGTCAAATATGACAGCGCGCCGAGGATCATAATCCCAGGTATAATATGTCGCCTTTCCTATGTAGGTGGTGAAGTGTCCGGTGGCTAGCCGGACTGATGAATTTGCCGAGGTAAAGCGGCAACTTGACGTGGCAGATGCTGACATCGCGCTTGTCAACAAGCGGCTGGACGAGACACAAGGTATGTAATTTCTCCGAAGTCACCTGGTAAGAGAAACTTGATGCCCGTACCTTACAACATGTGTGCTTGATGCAGATGGTGCCACTGCCATGGAAAACCTTTGGGCGGAACTTGCCCGAGCCAAGGAGCAGGCCAGGAAAAGCGATGCGGCTGCCTTAAAGGCGACTGAAGAGCTGAAAGCCGAATAGGCTGCTCACTGCCAAAGCAAGAAGGAAATGGCCGAGATGGCTGTAAAGTTAAAGAATGCTGCCGACCGCTGCAAGCTTCTTGAAAAAGAAGAGAGGGTGGCACAGAAGGACCTAGAGAAGGTCACTACTGAGGCCAAGGATACTCGCTCTGCGATGAGAGCTATGAAGGAGGAGCTATGTCGAGCGGGAGATATCACGGCTGGAAAGCCCTTTATCCTGCGGATGAAGTTCGGGGATCCTAAATATGCTCCGTTGGACAGGTAGTGGAGTGCGGCAAACACTTAACTGGACTTGGCGGCGAGTGTCGCGGAGGCGGCCGAACACTTCCGCGATCAAAAGGACCACGAAGTGGACAAGCTTTTTTTGGTCGCAGTTCCATAATCTAGAGCGCCCACTTCCATTAACCGATCGTTTGGCCGCATGGGCGGATCTGAATAGGTTATCTGGCTCGCCATGAAGTATGTCGTGAGTCATCTGTGGCCTAAAAGGCCCGAGCCGAAGAGTTGTTTTAGCTTGGTGCAGCAGTTCCTCGGTGCGGTGCCGCATATTGATGCAATGAAGAGGTCAGCGTGCATAGAGGGTGCGCAGATGGCTCTTGCCCGTTGTCGGTGTCAAAACCGGCGGATCTCGGGTAGGGGGTCCCGAACTGTGCGTCTAGGCGGATGGTAACATGAGACGAGGGACACGATGTTTTACCCAGGTTCGGGCCCTCTTGATGGAGGTAAAACCCTACGTCCTGCTTGATTAATATTGATGATGTGTGTTACAAGAGTAGATCTACCACGAGATCAAGCAGGCTAAACCCTAGAAGCTAGCATGTGGTATGATTGTTGTTCGTCCTACGGACTAAAGCCATCCGGTTTATATAGACACCGGAGAGGGCTAGGGTTACACAGAGTCGGTTACAATGGTAGGAGATCTACATATCCGTATCGCCAAGCTTGCCTTCCACGCCAAGGAAAGTCCCATCCGGACACGGGACGAAGTCTTCAATCTTGTATCTTCATAGTCTTGGAGTCCGGCCGATGATGATAGTTCGGCTATCCGGACACCCCCTAGTCCGGAACTCCCTCAGTAGCCCCTGAACCAGGCTTCAATGACGACGAGTCCGGCGTGCATGTTGTCTTCAGCATTGCAAGGCGGGTTCTCCCTCCGAATAATTCATAGAAGATTGTGAACACCAGGATAGTGTCCGGCTCTGCAAAATAATTTCCACATACCACCGTAGAGAGAATAATATTTACACAAGTTCAATCTGCTGACGTATTTGATGGCGTGACGTCACACCACTACCAAGCCTTTACTTAAATCGTTTTTATTGTACCACCTCAGCGCGTTTAGCGAAGCGGTTTCCTTGGCATGTCTTGTCGAAGCAGAGATCGTGTTCCCCTTATTTCGGGATTCCCATCAATACGGACATGGGTAACCCAACCGCGCCATTGATTGCGGCGCTTGGGGGATAAGCGAGTTTTATCAGGACGGTGGGGACGCATGTTTCCGTCTGCCCATATAAGGGGATAAAGATCCAACCCTTTTACCTGCGCCTTCTTCCTCCTTGGCTTATCCATCTCTGCGAACCCGAGCTCCAGCGCCCAAGCCCGCACATCTCGCCTCAACCTTCTCCAACTATGTACGGAGCAGGAGGCAAGTGGATGGCCTCCTCCGTCACGGAGGGGCAGAGCCAGAAGCTGCGCGATGCCGGATACTTATCCAGCGACATCGCGCACCGGCTCCCCATCGAGGGAGAGCTCATCCCCACCCCCAAGCCCCATGAGAGGGTAGTATTTCTTCCCCATTTCCTCCATGGACTGGGCTTCCCGCTCCATCCCTTTGTCTGGGGGCTCATGTTCTACTACGGCCTGGATTTCCATGATCTGGCCCCGAATTTCATCCTAAACATCTTGGCGTTTATTGTCGTGTGTGAGGCCTTCCTCTGCATCCAGCCCCACTTCGGCTTGTGGCTCAAGACCTTCAGTGTCAAGCCGAAGGTTGTGAAGGGCAGCCAAGCGGAGTGCGGAGGCGCCATGGTGGGCAAGATGTCCCACGTTACGTGGCTGGAGGGCACTTTTGTGGAAACCATCAAGGGATGGCAATCGGGGTGGTTCTACATCACCGAGCCGCGTGACCCCGACTGGGCAGCGGCCTCCGAATTCAGATCTGGCATCCCCACACGGCTCACCTCCTAGAAAGAGAGCGGCCGGATTTGGGGTGATTCGGAGGAGCTGACCGGACTCCAAGCCTGCGTCCAAAAGCTGGTGGACAAGAAGCTCAAGCTTGTCAACGTAGTCCAGGTCATGCTCATCCGCCAGATTCTCCCGTGCCAACGACGGGGCTTCAACATGTGGGAGTTCGATCCGGCGCAGCAACAGACTTTGAATGGGCTCTTCGACACTATGTACGAAGAGGTTTGGAAGGTGCTGTTCAAAGGCGCCGAGGCTCCCGCATCCGCTACCGAAGATCGCGGATTCAGCTTGGAGCGTCCAGCTGATGAGGTAAGTTATTTTGTCCTTTAAGGGACGCTTGTTTTCCATAGTTTGACTCTATGCGGGATCTAAACTCCCTTTCCTTTGACAGGACTTGCTGAAGAAGGCCGCACAGGCTATCTGTCCGGCCCCATTGCCAGAGGACCCAGCGGACGCCCGCCTAACGGGGCTGCTGGCTCCGGCACCCCACATGGTGCCGGAGAAGAAGGCCAAGAAGAAGGCCACGGGGACTTAGAAGAGTTCCCATTTTCAGGTGCTATCGGATGATGAATCCGAGGCCGACTCCTCCCACCAAGGCGAGGAGGATAAGAAGAAAGCCTCTCCCCTAGCGGGGGGAGGGAAGAAAAGGAAGGCCTCCCCAACAAGGGAGGCCGAAGGATCCAAGAAGGGAAAAACTCTTCCCCCGGACTGTTCTGCCAACGCCAGTGACGACGACGAGGACTGGCCTCCAAGGGCCAAGCCTCTGGCAAGATCGTAAGTATCCGGACTCCCGAATAACTTCAAGGTTTTTATTTTCTGCCACATAATGTCTTTCTAATGCCGCATACAACCCTGCAGTCCGCCTAAGGATGATCTTCCCAGTTCATCGAGCGGGTCCTTAGGTGCGTCGGATATGGATTCTCTTCCGACTGCCTCTACCCTCCGTGACGCGGACGATGCCGAGGTGGGATCCCAGGAAGGGACCCACCAGGAGGAGAGGGCCCTAGAGGTGTCGCAAGACAACCTCCCGGACTTTGCACCGGACTCGGCCCCGGAACCCACAGTGGCTCCGGAGTCCGGCGGGCGACCCCTTCGCAAGAAGGGCAAGACCGTGACGCCGGCTGCCTCCGTCCAACCAGAGGTGCCGGATAATTTGCTAGAGGCACTCAACGGCGCCTCCATCAAAGAGGAACACCGTACTGTTATGAGTGCGGTGATTCAGAAGGTGCAGCTCGCCAAGAGCGGGCTGACCGAAGCCTGCAACAGCCTTCTAACAGGCTTTGAGGTAAGAATTTCAATATGTATAAAATGGTACCACATAGACAGTAGCCCCTGATGCTCGGTTCGGTGTTCTGAAAGAAAAGCCGGACTGAGGATCTTAAAAAAGATATACGCAGGAGTCATAAAAAATATGTCAATATGGGATTGCAGGCTGTGCTGCTGACCTCTGCCGCACTGACTGCGGAGGTCAATACTTTGAAGTTAAACCTCAAGCGGTTTGAGAACAAGCTCGGCCGTGCCAAGAAGCAGCTCGAGGACAAGGAAGGTGAGTGACACCTTATTAAAATTGCACCTTACAGAAAAGGATTTTGGTTGCAAAAAGAATGACAAGGATAACGTGGGTATTGCGGGGGCCACTAATGAGGTGGTGACCCTGAAAGAGGCGGTGGCCGCGGCCGAACGCAATGCGGCTGCGGAGCGCACCAAGCGAGAGAAGCAGAAGGCACGGGTGGCGGAGGTACAGCAAGAGCTCCAGGATCTCGTGCAGAAACATGAGAGCCTGGAGCGTGACTCGAAGACTCGAGAGTCTGAGCTTGCAACGGCTCTTGAGAATGCCAAAGCCGCTAAGGCCGATGCCTACAAGGCCCTCCAGGAGATCGAGGCGGTAAAGAAAATAGCAGCGGGTAAGGCATTTTTCATGCAAAGTAAGCATGTGAGTGTTAATTACCTGTCGCTTACCCGAATTCAAAGCTCTCCAGGAGTCGTAGATCTTCCTTGCAGCGTGTCTGATGCTGCCGCATTCTACCGGGCCGAGGAGGGGAGCTCGACGGAGAAGGTCTTCTGGTCTCAGTATGCTGAGGCCGCACATCCGGTGCCCCTTAGCGACCAGCTGAAGCAGCTGGTCGAGCTCCACAAGGCGGCCGAACAGGCCATGAAGGGCCTCATAGTTCGGCTGTGGCCTAAGGAGGCCATGCCTGGGAGCTACTTCGGCCTGGTGCGGCGGCTGGTGGATGCATGCCCGTGGGTTGAGGTCATCAAGCACTCCGCCTGTATTGAGGGTGCCAGTCGGGCCCTTGCCCGCGCAAAGGTGCACTGGGGCAAGATGGATGCCCAGAAGCTTGTGACGGACCCACCACCAGAGGGCAAGGAGCATCGCACGCCCGAGATGTATTATAAGAGTGTGCTGAAGGGCGCCCGCACTATTGCGGGTGAGTGCTCCAAAGATGTAATATTTGAGTAGACTCGCATTTTGTTATCCTGTGCGCTGAAAACTTAGTTCATTTGCACTAAGCAACGCTTTTTAATTTAAAATATTACCTTCTGTGCGGCTGTTTATCAAATCTGAGAGATGGCAAGTCGTCGGCTTCAGCCCCCAAGCCACGAGTGCTGGGGTGTTCGGGATAAATTTGAGCGCTCTTGTTCTCACATTTGGGTCCATCTAGGGAGGCACTCAACACAACGAACAAGGCAACCAGACTTATAATGCTTGAACACTCTCACTTAGCCATAGAATTCTATAATTTTCAATTTCGGTGAAGCCCTTAGTATTCGGAAGGCCGAATTTGGGGCGCTATCCACGCCTGGGCCGGACAAAATCCGGCTCCTCGCTCTAAGCGGCATAAGTCTTTAAGGACTCGCAAAAACCTCTCGAACAGCGACCAGCTCTCGCCTCATCATGATGGTCAGTTTTAGCTTTCTCCACTGAGGCGTTAACCCAGCTCAACTGGGGCGCAATCGCAGTGTTTCTCCCAGTGATACCTTAGCCGATACAACGAAACGTAAGGTACCAAAACATGGGAGCCGGGCAAACCCAACTATTGACCCAAGACATGATTCGGAGCTGATGCATATAGTGCTATAAGTTCGGGGTGCCGCACTTGTGAAAGTGTTCGGACTTATCACACCATGATGCGGGAAACATAAGCCCCTGGTGTATTTTAGCCGTACCAAAACGTACGGATGCGTAATGTCATAAATGAACATATGTATAAAAGAGAAATGCAATTGGAAGCAAAAGGGTGCTGCATTACTTATTCAAGAAAAACTGCTATAAGTGCAGAACGATACAAACGGGGCGATAAGCAAGGGATGGGACTGTAAAATATGTCCCCCTCCAGGGGTAGGCTGCGGAATGGTGCATAAAACAAATTAATGCTCGTAATGGAGACCACCTGAATATTCGCTGTAGCCTTTCTTCTTCCCTGGCTGTTGCATCGTGAGTTCGGCAGGTCTATTGCCGGACAGGGCCTCTGACGAATGGAGTCCTGTGGGTAAAGAGAAAAAGAAAGAAAAGAAAAAAAAGAACAACACACTTAAGAGCCCCTGGTGTGGTTGAACCGCAGTCTGGGCCTATCGTGGTCGCGCCCCTCGCCCCATGCCCATGGTATCTTCAGAGCGTAATGGTGTACGCGAAGGACATGTCTTGACGTTTTACATGGGCTGGGGATGGGGCCGCACTGCTACGCGTGCTCGGAACGTGCCAGGTGGTCTTGTTGTAGGTTACTCCGGGCGCGCTTAGCTGTGTCCGGCCGTTTAACGGCCGGACTCGAGAATTGTCTTAAGAGATTGCTTTGTACTTCTGCCGCGAGAGCCGCTATATGTTCTTCCGTACGGAGAGAACGTTCAGTGTTTCCGTTCACCGTGATGACTCCTCGAGGGCCTGGCATCTTGAGCTTGAGGTACGCATAGTGCGGCACCGCGTTGAATTTGCGAACGCGGTACGTCCGAGTAGGGCATGATAGCCGCTGCGGAACGGAACTATGTCGGAGATTAACTCCTCGCTCCGAAAGTTATCCGGGGATCCGAAGACCACTTCCAGTGTAACTGAGCCTGTACAATTGGCTTCTACACCTGGTATGACGCCTTTAAAGGTCGTCTTGGTAGGTTTAATCCTTGAGGGGTCTATGCCCATTTTGCGCACTGTGTCCTGATAAAGCAGGTTCAGGCTGCTGCCACCGTCCATCAGGACTCTGGTGAGGTGAAATCCATCGACTAGTGGATCTAGAACCAATGCGGCGAATCCGCCATGGCGGATGCTGGTGGGGTGGTCCCTCCGGTCAAAAGTGATCGGGCAGGAGGACCATGGATTGAACTTCGGGGCCACTGGCTCCATCGCGTATACATCCCTGAGTGCACGCTTCTGCTCCCTTTTGGGTATGTGCGTTGCATATATCATGTTCACCGTCCGCACCTGTGGGGGGAAACCCTTCTGTCCTCTATTGTTCGGCGGTCGGGTCTCTTCCTCGTCATCGCTATGCAGCCCCTTGTCACTGTTTTCGGCAATTAACTTGCCTGCCTGCTTGAATACCCAACAGTCCCTGTTGGTGTGGTTAGCTGGCTTTTCAGGGGTGCCATGTATCTGGCACAAGCGGTCGAGTATTCGGTCCAAATTGGACGGACCCGGAGTAGTTCTTTTGAATGGCTTTTTCCGCTGAGCGGGCTTAGAGCCTCTGAATCCGGCATTGACTGCCGTATCTTCACTGTTATCGCCATTAATGCGGTGTTTGTTTTTGTTACGACGCAGCTTGCCATTACGGTCCTTGGTATCCGGACTGCCAGAATGTTTGCTAAGGTTGTTGTTGCGTGCTAGCCAGCTCTCCTCACCCGCGCAGAAGCGGGTCATGAGTGATGTGAGGGCTGCCATGGATTTCGGCTTTTCCTATCCCAGGTGCCGGGCAAGCCACTCGTCGCGGATATTATGCTTGAAGGCTATAAGGGCCTCCGTATCCGGACAGTCGACGATTTGGTTTTTCTTGGTTAAGAACCGTGTCCAGAATTGTCTGGCCGATTCGTCTGGCTGCTGAATTATGTGGCTTAGGTCATCAGCGTCTGGTGGCCGCACATACGTGCCTGTGCCTTGGAAGTTATCGAGAAATGCGGCTTCCAGGTCTTCCCAACTCCCAATTAACTCTACTGGCAAGCTGTTAAGCCAATGCCGGGCTGGTCCTTTAAGCTTGAGGGGGAGATATTTGATGGCGTGAAGATCATCACCGCGGGCCATATGGATGTGAAGGAGATAGTCTTCGATCCAAACAGCGGGGTCTGTTGTGCCATTGTAAGATTCAATATTCATGGGTTTAAACCCTTCGGGGATTTGATGATCCATTACTTCATCTGTGAAGCATAGTGGGCGTGCGGCGCCTCTGTACTGGGCGATTTCACGACGGAGCTAAAAAGAGCTTTGTCTGTTTTGTTCGGCCCGGCCGGACTTACTGTGTCCGGCGCGACGGTTGTCGTCACGTATCATGGGGCGCCCACGCGATCCATAGATCGATCTTGATTGTCTTGCCCTATCCTCCAGTATATCTCGCAAGTCCGGAGCATTCCCCTGTGGCCTTGTGCTTTTCAAGCGATGTCGGGGTACGGGTCTAGTGAAGGGCCTAGAGGCCTCTTTGTCGCGACCACGAGGTGGTTGATCAGCCGTATTGTCTCCTGGTGATGCGGGTTCATATGCCTCCTCCTCTAATCAGGGGAGCAGCTTGCGTTTAGGGTAGCTTTTGGAGGGGCGTTCGAGCTCATGCTCTTCGGCCGCGAGGACTTCAGTCCATCTGTCGGCTAGCAGATCTTGATCGGCTCTAAGCTGCTGCTGCTTTTTCTTCAGGCTGTTCGCCGTGGCCATAAGCCTGCGTTTGAAACGCTCCTGTTCGACGGGATCCTCAGGCACGACGAATTCCTCGTCGTCGAGGCTTGCCTCGTCTCCGGAGGGAGGCATGTAGTCCTCTACCTCTTCTCCTGCCGCTCTCTCATGAGGGCTGGCGTCTCTGTCCTCCTGCGCTGGATCTTGCTGGAGTGGATTGTCTTCGGCACTGTCCGGTGTATTATTATCTCTGGTGTCGGAATCTTCGTTCTTGCTATGGCGGGATTTAGAGCGGCGCCGCTGACGCCGACGCTTGGGCTATTTCTTGGAGGGGTCATCCTCCGCTGCCCCTTCGCCATTCCCATCCTTTGGGATATCCACCATGTATATGTCATATGATGAGGTTGCTGTCCAGTGCCCAGTAGGCGCTGGTTCTTGGTCGTCTTCGACATCGTCGTCCATACCGTCGATGTCTTCGGAGTCGTAGTCTAGCATGTCGGTTAGGTCATCGACAGTGGCTACCAAGTGGGTGGTGGGTGGGCTTTGAATTTCTTCGTCATCCGCATCCCAACTGTCCTGGCCGCAGTTCGGCCAGGGCTCTCCTGATAACGAGAGATACTTCAGCGAACTCAAGATGTCGCCAAAAGGTGAGTGTTGAAAGATGTCCGCCGCGGTGAACTCCATGATCGGCGCCCAATCGGATTCGATCGGAGGGGGCGCGGGAGGTTCGGGGTCCGGCGAGGAGTCCGGCACCTCGGAGTCACAAGCTTCGTGAGGGACAAGATCAGTGTTCGGCTCTATCGTCGTAGAGGTGGCAGCCCCCAAGGCGATGTCTAGCCATCCGTCCTCGGTCTGCGCAGCCAGCTCCGAATTGAAGATCGGAGCGGGCTTGAGTGCGGCCTCCATGGTACTGTCCGGCAGCAGAGCTAAATCATGCCCATCGTGACAGTGCGGCACGCTCGGCTGTGGCTCGAATCCATCGAGGATCAAGTCCCCACGGATGTCGGCCGTGAAGTTCAAACTTCCGAATCTGACCTGACGGCCAGGGGCGTAGCTTTCGATCTGCTCTAGATGGCCAAGCGAATTGGCCCGTAGTGCAAAGCCGCCGAATACAAAGATCTGCCCGGGGAGGAAGGTCTCACCCTGGACTACGTCGTTGATGACGATCGAAGAAGCCATCGAGCCTATTGGCGACGACATAGAGGAACTCTCAATGAAAGCACCAATGTCGGTGTCAACACCGACGGATCTCGGGTAGGGGGTCCCGAACTGTGCGTCTAGGCGGATGGTAACAGGAGACGAGGGACACGATGTTTTACCCAGGTTCGGGCCCTCTTGATGGAGGTAAAACCCTACGTCCTGCTTGATTAATATTGATGATGTGTGTTACAAGAGTAGATCTACCACGAGATCAAGGAGGCTAAACCCTAGAAGCTAGCCTATGGTATGATTGTTGTTCGTCCTACGGACTAAAGCCATCCGGTTTATATAGACACCGGAGAGGGCTAGGGTTACACAGAGTCGGTTACACTGGTAGGAGATCTACATATCCGTATCGCCAAGCTTGCCTTCCACGCCAAGGAAAGTCCCATCCGGACACGGGACGAAGTCTTCAATCTTGTATCTTCATAGTCTTGGAGTCCGGCCGATGATGATAGTTCGGCTATCCGGACACCCCCTAGTCCGGAACTCCCTCACCCGTGTCAAGACATACTGGGCGGAGATGAAGGCCATGGCTGTTGCATCCCAAGATTCGGACGAGAGCCGAGTACCTGCCGAGCACTATTTTCAGGAAGTTCTGCAGGGCGCTCGTTTAATAGAGACGCAGTGCTCGAAGGATGTTATGTTTGAATAACATGTATTATTGTAAAACAATGTTTCGATGGAATATAAAAGCTTTTTATACTTGTGCCTTCAAGAATTAGAATACCTCCTGTGCGGCCGTTAATGTATATGTGTATATAACCTGAAAGATGGCAGTCTTCGGCTTCAGCCCACACGCATATAATGCGGGGGTGTTCGCAGAAGGCGCATTTTCACACTTGATCCAACGTCTTGGTCCTATTAATGGTAGCGCATCGAACTAGGCAACCGGACTATAATGCTTTATCACTTTCACTTAGCCATAGGAGTTTGATAGTGGGGCTACTATATAGCCCCTAGGGGCACCGCGCTCACCCGAATTCGGGGCGCGTGTGTGCCTGGCCGGGAAACTGCCCTTCGTTAATGCAGAGGAATCCGAAAGATTCCGGCGGGTCATCGAGTGGTTGACCAGTCTCATGCTATATCATGACAGTCAGTTTTCGGCTTTCTCTACTGAGGTGCTCGCCTGGCCGAACCGGGGCACAATCGCAGTAGTTCTCCTGGTGCCGCCTTAGCCGATAGAGCGGAACATAAGGCAGCAAAACATAGGAGCCGGGCAAACCCAACATTTGACCAAAGACATGATTCGGAGCTGATGCATATAAGGCCAAACTCGCGACGCCGAACACTCCCTAAGGTATTCGGTCTTTATGAAAACGGGCTGAACAACGCCCTTGGTAAGAAGCCCCTGGTGTCCAGGTACACGCAAAATTCTGACGTGGCCACATGCCAAGACGCCAGCCTCCTCCTCGGTTATAACAAGAAAGCGGGGGATGTGTATCAACAAGAGACAGTGAAAAGGTTTACGTAGGGTCTTAATCTGAAAAGAATCCTTGGAACGGGTCCCTACTGCACGTCTGCGCATGTGTCTCCGTTGTGCCGTATCATCGACGGGTGTAGCATGGTGTTCATCTGTAAAAGAGAGGAACTTAGTTGAAAACAATCATGCGAAATTCTATGTTATATTAAATAAACAAAGTAGAATTCAGAGAATGGCTAGAATTGAGCTTTATTGTCTCTTGTTATACACGCGCGGAGCCCCTTGTACGGGGGTATGCGGCTAGTAAGCCCTTGCATGTTTACGCCGGACTCGTCTAGCCATGTCCGGGGTCTGAACAAACTGTTTAGGTGCTTTGATTAGTGAAGCCGGTTTAATGTGTGGCTGTCAAGGCAGCCGCGCATATTTCCGCGCTCGAGGAACACTCGATATTTCCCTTTAATGAGATGATGCCTCGCGGACCGGGCATTTTAAGCGTAAGGGATGCATAATGCGGTATTGCGTTAAAGCGGGCGAAAGCTTCGCGTCCTAGTAGTGCTTGATAGCTACTTGTGAATGGGGCGATGTGGAAAGTTAGCTTTTCACGTCGGAAGTTGTCGGGGGAGCCGAACATAACTTCTAACAGGAGAGAACCCGTACAACTGGTATCTGGGCCTGGTGTTACCCCTTGAAAGGAAGTGTTGCCATGGCGAATTTTTGTTGGGTTTATCCCCATTCTGCGGATTGTGTCCTGATATAGCAGGTTTAGACCACTTCCGCCGTCCATTAGGACTTGTGTAAAGTGGAGTCCGTCAATTATCGGATCAAATACCAAGGCAGTCCAGCCTGCGTTCCGGATACTTCTAGAGTAATCCTGATGGTTGAAGGTGATTGGTTGTAACAACCAGTGGCGGGACTCCTCTAGGACGGGCCGTATGGCGTCTATCTCTATAGGCGCCACTTTGTTCTTCCCTTTTGTCACGTGAAGTGAGTTTATTGTTTTGACTTCTTGTGGGACTTCTTTTGTTCTCCGGTGCTCTGCTTGTGGGGTTTGTCGTCGTCCTCGCTTGGTATGTCGAGCCCCTTGTGTTCGGCGTTGAGTTTGCCGGATTGCTTGAAGACCCAACAATCTCTGTGGGTATGGTTTGCAGGCTTCCCGGGAGCACTGTGGATTTGGCATATTTTGTCCAAGATTTTGTTTAGGTTAGATAGCTCGTCCCTGTTATCCTTGAGGGGCAGCTTTTTCTGATTCTGCCGAGAGCTTTTGAATCCGGCGTTGACTGCCGTGCTCTTCGGGCTGTTTCCCTTGGTCCGGCGCTGGTCCTTGCTACGTCGTGGTTTCCCGTTTCCATCCCTAACTTCGGATGTACTTGGGTTGCTGGTACTACTTCTTGCCAACCAGCTATCCTCTCCTGCGCAAAAGCGGGTCATGAGGCTTGTTAATGCGGCCATTGTTCTTGGCTTTTCTTGGCCGAGGTGTCTGGCGAGCCATTTATCTCGAACGCTGTGTTTGAAAGCTACTAAGGCTTCGACGTCCGGACAGTCGACTATCTGGTTCTTTTTAGTAAGAAATCTGTTCCAGAGTTTCCGGGCGGACTCTCCGGGTTGTTGAGCTATATGACTTAGATTGTCAGCATTCGGAGGTCGGACATAGGTCCCTTGAAAATTTGCCCGGAAAGCATCCTCGAGCTCTTCCCAACTTCCTATAGTGTTTTCGGGAAGGCTTTTAAGCCAATGCCGGGCTGGCCCTTTGAGCTTGAGGGGTAAGTATTTTATGGCGTGGAGGTCATCTCCTCTAGCCATGTGTATGTGGAGGATATAATCCTCAATCCAGACTCCAGTGTCTGTTGTTCTGTCGTATGCCTCTATGTTTACGAGCTTGAATCCCGCTGGAAATTCATGGTCCAGCACCTCATCGGTGAAACATAGGGGGTGTGCAGCACCCCTATATTTGGGTGTGCCGTGATGTTCGGATGCTTGTTGCATTGCATTGCTTACTAGAGCTTGCTTTCTTGGCCCGTAGATAGATCTGGCTGGGCCGTCTTTTTGATGTGAATCCTTGTGCGGATCGTGTGCCGGCTTGTGTGCGACGCCCTTTGCTGCTCTATGTTGGCCATGGGGTTGTTTATCCGACCGGGTGTCTTCCTTATTTTTTGATTGCAGGGGCTCTAAGGCCTCCTCATCAAATTCCGGCCGTAATTTTTGCTTCGGATAGCTCTTTGTGTGGCGACTGTCGCCGTATTTGTCTGCGGTGTTGAGTACTTTGCCCCATCTAATTCTGAGTGCATCTTCCACTATTTTGAGCTTCCGCTTCTGCTTTTTCAGGCTACGCTCAGTGGCGACGAGCCTTTTGTGGAGGTTCTTTTGTTCCAGCAACTTGTCCGGCGTGAGGTCGTCCAGACTATTATCTTCGCCGGAGACGGGTTGTTTGGGTTATTTACCCAAGTTGTCCTGTTCGGACGGTTGCTCGATGGCATGTTCGTCGTCCGTCGGTTCGCCCTGCTCTATGGCCGGGTCTGTGTCGAGGTGGGGTTTGGAGTGGCGCTTACGCTGCCGCTTTGACTGCTTTTCAAGGGGACGATCCCTCGTTGCGTACCTTTGTTCCCCATCGTCGTTTCTTTTAGGTGTGTCCACCATGCATACATCGTTAGATGAGGTGGTTGTCCAGTGCCCTATAGGCGCTGGTTCCTGTTCGTCTCCTACATCGTCGTCCATACCGTCGATGTCTTCGGAGTCGAAGTCGAGCATGTTAGCGACAGTGGCTACAAAGTGGGTGGTGGGTGTGCTTTGAATTTCTTTGTCATCCGCATCCCATCCTTGTTGACCATAGTCCGTCCAGGGCTCTCCTGATAGAGAGACTTTAGTGAATTCAGAATGTCGCCGAAGGGCGAGTGCTAAAAGATGTCCGCGGCGTCGAACTCCATGATCGGCGCCCAATCGGGTTCGATCGGCAGGGGCGCGGGAGGATCGGAGTCCGGAAAGGAGGCCGGCACCTTGGAGTCACGAGCTTCGCAAAGGACAAGACTGGTGTTCGGATCAATCACCGTAGAGATTGCAGCCCCCGAGGCGGTGTCCAGCCACCCGTCCTCGATTGGCGCAGTCGGCTCCGAGCTAAGGGTCGGAGCGGACACTAGGGCGGCCTCCTGGGCACTGTTCGGCGGCAGAGCTAGATCATGCCCATCGTGACAGTGCGGCGCGCTCGGCTGTGGCTCGAACCCGTCGAAGATCAAGTCGCTGCGGATGTCAGTCGTGTAGTTCAAACTTCCAAATCTTACCTGATGGCCAGGGGCATAGCTTTCGATCTGCTCCAGATGGCCAAGCGAATTGGCCCATAGTGCAAAGCCGCCGAATACGAAGATCTGTCCGGGGAGAAAAGTCTCATCCTGGACCGCATTGTTGTTGATGATCGGAGGAGCCATCGGGCCTAAAGATGACGACACAGAGGAACTCTCAATGAAAGCACCAATGTCGGTGTCAAAACCGGCGGATCTCGGGTAGGGGGTCCCGAACTGTGCGTCTAGGCGGATGGTAACAGGAGACAAGGGACGCGATGTTTTTACCCAGGTTCGGGCCCTCTCGATGGAGGTAAAACCCTACTCCTGCTTGATTAATATTGATGATATGGGTAGTACAAGAGTAGATCTACCACGAGATCAGAGAGGCTAAACCCTAGAAGCTAGCCTATGGTATGATTGTTGTTCGTCCTACGGACTAAAACCCTCCGGTTTATATAGACACCGGAGAGGGCTAGGGTTACACAGAGTCGGTTACAATGGGAGGAGATCTACATATCTGTATCGCCAAGCTTGCATTCCACGCCAAGGAAAGTCCCATCCGGACACGGGACGAAGTCTTCAATCTTGTATCTTCATAGTTCAGGAGTCCGGCCAAAGGTTATAGTCCGGCCATCCGGACCCCCCCTAATCCAGGACTCCCTCACTACTTTTTTAATACAAATTCATATGTATATGATGAACACCATGGGAGTGAGAAAACTTTTGGATGGATTCAAACATATGACCTACAAAATAGCACAACAAATTGAGTCAATGTCAACTTTTCGAAACTTAGTATGGCACGAATTAGAAATAATTGCCCGTATGCCTAGTCCTCGGTTCAAATCTTGCAATGTACACCGAATTGAAACATCGATATTAAGTCTCGTACTATGTAC
>NC_041385.1:61998334-62021598 GCF_002162155.2 Triticum dicoccoides
CATACTTCCTGTATCGGTCAATCTTCCTCTCCTAACCACCTTAGCAAGCTATCGGTTTCCAACACACGTTCATTCTTTCTCTCCATGTTTCGATCTCTAAGTCTCTCAACTACACAACCCTTTTTCCAGTCCTGTTACCAAATGTATTTACCTCACACACCCGCCATTGCACCCCATGCCGAGCTCTCTCTCTCCCCCTCTCCCTCTCACCCTCTCGCGCTAAATACATGCATTGCCTATCTAGCCCCCCAACCTCTCGTGCGCACACACGCACGTTGTATATCTAGGTCACTCCCTCGAGACTGTCTCACTCTTTCTTCCGCACGGCGGGCCACACTCGCTCAATCTCGCTCTCTTTATCTGAGTCTCGTTTAACCTCGTTTTCTTTCACACACAAATGATATATCTCCCAGTTCGGGCCTCAATCGACACACTCTATACTCTCTCATGCAGATTGTCTATATAGGTCAGTCCATCCAAGCCGCCGACACTCTTTCGACCTCATGGTGGGCCACGCTCACTCAATCTCTCTCTCTCTCTCTCTCTCTCTCTCTCTCTCTATATATATATATATATATATATATATATATATATCCGTATGTCTCGATTGACCTTGCTCTTTCTCGGACCAAAACGATATATCACCATGTTTGATCCCAATTCGACCTATTCACATTGTATACTATCTCACGCACATCGTCTATCTAGGTCACTCTCTCCAACCCGTCTCACTCTTTCGATCGCACGGCCCCTATGTGATTGGTTGACCTTGCTTCCTCCCACGCACAAAATATATCTACACGTCTGTGACTGGATCATCTCTCAAGCTCTATCTTACAGCCCTCACCCTTACCAAAAGCTCAATCAGACAATATCTCTCCGGAGCATATATATATGTTCAATGAATGTCAGACCACACTCACTTTGTCTCTCTATCTATATGTCTCTCGATTGACCTTGCTTTCTCACACCGTATCTTCCACGCGTTGAAGCTACTACCTTTCCATCCCTCGCAAAGCCGGAGCTATTTACATTGCGAGGGGCACTCCAACCTTGGATTAATTTGTGTAGGAATTTATTCCGGTCGGTTTAGATTATATTTTCATAGCATTCGGCCCACAACTACTCCAAACACCGTTGCAACCCACGCAACTCCCCTAGTTGATTTCCCTCTGGCTCGGTCATCGCTCTCTCGCATGTCCTTTCTCGCCTTCAACGTCGCACCATGGTATTATTGAAAAAACTATGTTGTTCTCTTTAATTATTATAAATAAGCTACAAAACTACACACCGATAGTCCACTTCGAATGAAACAAATTTCGACTCACAAATTAAAGTGCTACAAACTACACACCGAGGGGCCGACATGTCATGAAACAAATTTGGACCCATATACAAATTAAAAAATAAAGGACGAGGATCGAACATGCGACCGGGCCTTCAAGGCGCACGTCAATAGGCAACATACGTATAATAGCAATGTTTGTTGTACCCCCTTTGTTTACATAATGTTTTTATATTATCACAGCCTAATTAATGGATAACATGTAATATTATTTTTAGTACTATTCGCCTTCACTTACTGGTGGGTTCAATGTGTGCTCTCTCTCTCTCCTCCCCTTCTGCGCTTAGACGCACGGGCAAACAAGAAGAACTCGTGGGCGATGTTGTCGTTGACCATATCTGGACGCGTTCACAAGTCACGGCACCAGTTTCACGTACTAGCAGCACTAGTCAGTGTGTACGTGCAATGCACGTTAATTTGGAAGTATATTAAGTGCATGCGGATATTAACTACTAGGATATTATTTGCGTGTTGTCATGTGATTAGCACTATTTTTGGCATGAAATTAACTGCACGCTAAACGTGTTGAGCGCTCGACATTGAAGCAGTCTAGGTCGTTGGATGACAAGGAATACATGTGGCTTGATGATGTTTTATATTTAATTTCATACGGCTCTAGCAGAACATTCAATCGATCAAACCATACATTTCGTTCAGTCTGACTCTGACTTTAAATTATACGACGATCGATATAAAATAAATGGAAATGATAAACATTCGGATTTTAAGCATGGCAATCCGAACGTTTTTCATGGCAAATTTAGATTACACGGCGGCGGCGGGGGCGTCTCGCGGTGGGAAGCGGCTCCTCTGCCATGCTCTGTGTGTCGTCGGGCCACTGACCGACGGCGATGGCGGCGTCTTGCGCCATTGTTGGCGTACTCCTGGACGTTGGCCTACCTTCAAGGAAGGCCCAAATGTTCTGGACTTCGGGGCGAGTCAACTGGTGGGAGAGGCGACTGGAGGTGAGAAAACTTTGTATGTATCAAGCATATGACCCCACACACACACAGAGAGAGAGAGAGACACACGCACAAACACAACAACAATCCAATAAGTATAGTGCATCTATTTTTCCAACCCATGCATGTCTGACACGAATTCAAAAATACTCCTTCTATTCCTAAATATTAGTCTTTTAGAGAGTTCAACAAGTGACTACATACGGAGCAAAATGAGTGAATCTAGACTCTAAAATATGTCTATATACATCCGTATGTGCCAGTCCATTTGAAGCCTCTAAAAAGACTAATATTTAGGAACAAAGGGAATAAAATGTAAGACATCCATGGTCCTCAGTTTAATATTTAAAATGAACATGAAACTGTAACATGGATATTAAGTCTAGTACTACAGTACATGCAAATGTTGTGTTTAGGCGGAGCTATGATTGTGGGGGGTCAGCCCCTCGACCTTAGATAAAATTGTAGAGCTCTGTTAGGGTTGTTTAGATTATATTTGTCCCCACCCTCCCAACCACCGATTGGTTGTGCACGCCCCACCCCTCCTCCCCGGGAGAATATCATGTGCCCCCATACCTTAGATGCTATATGCCGATACGAGTTGCTTGGAGCTTGTAGATCTGAGATATAGCAGCTCACATGATGTGTCTTAATTTTTTTGCAGGAAACCTTGATGAGTTTGAGAATTGCACACAATTTGTACAAAAACTACTTAGATGCCCTTTGATCCCATATCCAACGACCTCGAAGCTCGTATCACCGTAGCATCTAAGATGAAGGAGGACATCGTATTCTCCTGTATGTAAGAATATCATGTGCTACCACACCTTAGATACTTTGGTGATACAAGCTCTTCGGAGGCGTTGGATTTGTGACCTAACACCTCCTCGGTGGTTCGAATGGTTTTTTGCAGAAAAGCCCCAAAAGAGTTTGGCCACTACTTACAAGCACAAAGACTGCTCAGATGCCATTGGATCTCAGATCAAACGACCTCCAAGATCGTATCACCGTAGCATCCAAGCCGCAATAGCACCTTATGTTTTCTCGCACGGGAGAGTATGAGGTGCTCCCGCACCGTAGATTCTATGGTGATACGAGTTCACTGAGATCTAACGGCCCACAGTAGGAGGTTTGAATGTTTTTGCAATATATGACTGATAGAGTTTGGGAAATGCGCAGAAAGTACAAGTATTATGCATGTGCCATCTGATCACTGATCATAAGACCTAGATGCTCATATCACCATAGCGGGTAATTAAGCTACGGGGAGCACCTAATATGAGCACCGGGGAGCCGTTGGATCAAAGATGCAGCAGCACACACGAGGCTTGAATGTTTTATTTGCAAAAAAAAACTTTGGAGAGTTTGGAAATTGCGCATAATCACAAAGACTACTCCCAAGCCATTGGATCTCACTTCCAACGGTGTAAAAACTCGTATCATCATAGTATCTAAGCTGCGGGGTGGATGTGATATTCTATGCCGCTATCATTCTTGTTCGTAAACTTGCAAAATACGTGTAACTCGTGTCATTACTTGTCTAACCGCGCAAAGTGTTTGTTCAAAAAAACCATCCTACACTGAAATGTCGGAACAACACACGGGGGTCCCACTTGTCATTAAACAAATTTGGACCTAAAACCAACAAATCTGAAAGACGAGATTCGAACTGGCAACCTGGACTACAAAGCGTAAGTCGATAGCCTGAAAAAACGAACGGTTGTTGGCTTTGTCCCAGAACTTGATTTTATACAGTACTTGCGTTGAGTAGAGTAGAGGGAGTGCCTCGTCAACATGTGCATGACCGTTGTCTCACTTACTGATGGGTCCCAGGTCAGCAATCTCAATCTCTCTTCTCTCCATCGTCTAACCTTTGCATGGGCACACACGAAGAGTGGCGCTAGCTTGCCATGGTGTTATTACAACTAAAAAAAGCTTGGAAAATAGAAGAATCGCCTAGAACAAGAGACGTTGTGGCTGGTCGAGACGGAGCTAACCGTGCCACGTTTGCACGATGAAGCTGTGTGGCTAGTGGGGTGTTTTCGACCGACTGGATGGGTCCCAAGGTCGAACCATAGGTACTACGTCTGATACAGTATATTTTTACACGCACATTTTCCCTCCGTGCCGAGACGTGGCACACCCTACAGCGCGGTTTCCGGGTCCTCCCGGGCGATGCACGCATATATTCTTCCTGACGTGGGACGCCCTACCGCGCGTTTTCTGGGTCCTCCTCGGTCGTAGCGCCGAAGCAAGTAAATGAGTCATCAAATCACGAAAGACCACCTTTCCAGCCGAGTACATCAGTGAAGCACGGCGTCTAGCTAGTTGGGCTAGTTCGACCGATTAGCTAGGCCGCCACCACATTTGTTTTTTCACCCCTTTTTTTATCTACTTACCGGTAGGTAAATTTAAATATCCACCGCGGTGTTGCTCTGGTGTTTGGGTGCGGCAGGATTTTTAATTTTTTGATTGACGGGAGCAGGCGCGGCAGGATTTTTAATTTTTTTGATTGACGGGAGCAGGTGCGGCAGCAATTAGTCATGATGACTCTGCTTGTAAAAACCCACTGCTCCCCGATGTGAGAAGTCGTCGACTGGTGTTTTACCGTGTTGAAAACCAAAAGATTCCCCGCTCCTTGGCTGGCTCTCTTCGCCTTCCCGTAGATTGCATTGCCTTTCAGCCGTTTCGCCCCCTTTGCTTCCTCTCCCCATTGCTTCTACCTGGTGCCATGGCGGCACAGCAGATCACGGAGTCCGAGGTGAGGCGCCTGACACAGGAGCTCCATGCCAAGGATGCAGAGCTCAGGGCCAAGGACGTGGAGCTCCATGAGCTCAAGGAGGAGAGGAGTGCCATGCTCCTCCGTTATGTGCGGGAGTTCACGGAGCTTCAAAAGCGACAGGCGTCCACCACAAGGATGCTCGAGGAATCAGCAGCGTTGCTGCAGAAAGTGGGAGATATGATAGGCCGTCAGGGGAGCCGGCTGGAGCGCGAGCGGGCCGATCGTGACGAGGTCCAAGATCGCCTCAGCCACTTGGTGAACCAAGTTGCCACGCACGTGTTGCGGCTGTGCGATGCCTACCGTCGTGCCAGCGCGATGATGCCGGCCGTCGGGCTAAACCCGTTCGACCACCCGGTCGACTTCAACGAGCTGCGGCTTCCTGACCTGGTCTCCTTCTTCACCTATATCTCCGAGGAGCTGAGCCATCTCCACGCGATGGTGGGGGCTGAGCTGGACAAGAAGGGGTTGCGGGCTGCCGTCGCCGTTGCCGGGCGAATCCTTTCAGGGCTCCGTTACCGGAATCCATTCGTGCCATTGGACGCCGTCTTTGACGAGCCGGCTCCCGTCGACCGGGAGCGGGCTCTGCGGGCGGTTGCACCCTGCATCACCAACGTCGTGCGCCTCGAGAAGCAGAGGGACTTCGGTGGTGTTTAGGCGCCCTCTGCATGGGCATGTCCATGTCTCGGCGCAACATGACCGTTGGATCAAACTCAGACGGTGCAGATCAGTCAATGTAGGACAAAGCGTGTGGGTGTGTTTGGTTGCATTCTCATCTCAATATAGTTGTTTCCTCTTCGTGTATTTTTGTCAACCTACTAGTGTGGACTCATGCACCCTTCATGGTTCATGCACTCTGCCAAACACCCAAAAGTGGGTCGAGAAGGGAACTTTTGCTCCCATCCCGTGCACCCTTCATACACCCTGTCTAACACTATAGGATGTGCTTCATATGGTTCATGTTTCGTGGAGTACTGTAGCACCGTACTCTCCGTGCGCTGTGGACCTAGTTTTGTTAACATTGATCTCACCGTTCATTCTCGACCGGACAGTCGAAAAAGCGGTACTATGTTACATATAGGAGTAGTTGACATGCGCACAACATCATTTGTTATCGTCATATCTTACTACACTAGCAACAAGATTGTGTAGTACTGACGTATGAACCACTGCACATGCCTAGTAGTAGGAGCACCGTGTATGTTCAAGTGGCTGCCGTGTTTCGCACTCCTCCGTCGTAAGAGTGGAAACACTTGCTGTAATCATTTTTTTCTTCAGAATGAAAAACAGTGGACACGCTCTACTGTGCGGATCCTCCTCCAGCCATGCACTAAATTACTCACTTTCACCGACGTGTGGGACAGCCAACACCTGGGTCCACCAGCCATGCACTAAATTACTCCATAGTAAAGTGACGGTAGACTACCCCGATCGAACCACCGCAGTAATGCCCAATGAGCCGTCAAATCACAAAACCCCCTCCTTTCCAGCAGTAAGTTGGACGGACGAAGCAACCATCATTTCACTCTTCTCTCTCAGCTTCCTCTCTTGAAGAAAACCCCCACTCGCTTCGCTTCTCCCTCATCTCGTTCCTCCTTTCACTCTTCTCTCTCAGCTTCCTCTCTTGGATGGACACCGGAGCACCGGCCGACGTGATGTCTATGGCTCTGGCCAAAACTGTCGAGGCTCATGGTACGAAGAAGCGCAAGCACCCCGCCGAGACTACCACAGACAAGCTCAAAGCCATCGCCCTGTCCAAGCCCCCCTCTCCGGGATCCCTAATTAAGCAAGTCCAGGTAATGTCTCTTGTTGACGATCTTTTTCTTGATCTTGATCGTGTTTTTTCATCTAACACGCAGTACTAGTACTGGTAGTACAACTTTCTGGGTGATCTTGCATGTGATTTTAGTGTGCCAAATGATGGTTCTAAATTCCTCTTTTGACCAAAACATGCGAGAGGTTGACACTGATTTCTTATAGATTACTTTCAACTACTCCCTCTGTCCCAAATTTCTTGTCTTAGATTTGTCTAGATACGGATGTATCTAATACTAAAATGTGACTTGATACATCTGTATCTAGACAAATCTAAGACAACAATTTTGGGACGGAGGGAGTAATTTATGAACATCAATGCTACCTTTTAAGAGGGTATATTTGCCTCAGTAACTTGTGTTATGGATATTGCATGTAATCCCTCTGCTCTCATGCCTTTGAAGACATGTTCTAGTGTCTTTATTCACTCATTTTTGTGCGTATATGTAGTCATATATGGAGTATAATATCGAAAATCATCTTATATTTCTAAACGGAGGTAGTAATAAAATATGGTTTCTGTTTGAATTAGAACCAGGTCCGCGGTGGAGATGAAGTTCTCAAAGTCATGTTGTGTGAACTGGAAGACCTGATGATGAGTTCTACTGCTGAACTATCCAGCTATTGTGTCCTTGTTGCCACGTGTCCTGAACTAGTGTTTTCCTGTAGCATTGTTGTCAGGCATGTTCTCGAGGCTGTATTTGACCACAACAATTTCCTGGATGTGCCTTCGATTACGAAGGGTGTGGTTCTTGTAAAGCTTCCCAACAAATCTGATGCAGCCTGTCTTCATCATCATGTTTATGAGTGGAAAGACCACTCTGTTAGGTTCTCCAAGGTTTACAAGATGGTGATGGTGCATGTAGACATCTCACACGAAGCCCATGGCCTAGTCAGTTATGCGGGGTTCATCCCATAGGTCGGTGGCAAGAAATAGTCTGCAAAGTTTAGTTAGTGCAACTTTGCTTGTCTGTTGTAAGTACTATTGTTCAGTACTTGATTTGTGTTTGTGAACCCTGTATTGTTTATTAGTACTGCCACTTTTGGTGTGTGGTCAGTCCTGAGAATGGTCTATGTTAATGTGTGTCCACTCAATTCAGTCTGTACATTTTGAAGTATCCAGATCATATTTTTTGTGAGGACGGTTTATCAATTATGGTTACACTCCAATATTTGTATGCATTGCAGGGTTTATCGCACCCACCAGGATTTCCAGTCCCATGGATGTTCGGTCCATACGATTTGGACTGTCCTGCTTGTGGGAGTAGGCAGGGCCCCTGCATGCCACGCGTAGTTGGACGATCAATCTTCTGTTTAGTACTTCAACATAGTGATTTCCTGGTAAGGATTCACTCGTGTCACATCAAGTAAATCTTATTGATTTACTGTCTAAATCTTATTGATTTAATGTCATGTTTCTTTCTTTTCCTGCAATTTTATGATGCAGGTTTTGCCATGTGACATTCATCACAGAATAAACCGTTTGGTTTGCTCTACGATGGCTATTTTTGCAGGTTTCACTTCTTATGTCGTGTCAATAACGAAGGCACTGTCCATCACTTATATTACTGGAAAAAATTGGACCAGCCTGTTGTCTGAGTACAAGCTGAATCCCTATGATGAACTGCAGTTTGGTTTAACAAAAACGCCACAATTAGTCCTTCTCGCGTTTAAAAGAAATGAAGAAAAAAACTAGATCACGGTCATGGATCCTAGTCAAGTTAGAAAGCTGATCATAGCAGACCAGACACGATCGCCGCTGTCTCACACAGATCGAGCACCGGCAGTTGCTCTAGCACTGACAGCGGCAGCGGCTCAGTCTGATCCAGCTAAGAATTGGGCACCGACCGCGTCAGCGGATCAGTCTGATCTACTGGAGGATCGGGCATCGACACCGGCACCAGCAGCGGCTTCGGCACCTGCACTTGCATTTGATCTGGCCCGTACAGTTGCACCGGCAACAGACTGGGCTGCAGTTCCCACTTCATATACCAAAGTCCTTAAAAAAACTAACATGTCCACCTTCTTGGTAAGCATTGGTCGCCCAAGTGCTTCGTTCTTTTTTCTTTCCATGTTGTTTCACATGATTCACTGTGTTGATCTAACTGTTTGGGTATGTCTTCTGGTTTGCAAACAGAGAATTCCTAGAGCAACGAGGGAGTCCTTCAACAATCCGGGCGACCGCGACCAAGTTTCTCTTACCATGCGCATCCTTGGTGTGAATGAACCTGCTCAATATAGCGTAAGTACAAAGGATGGCCGCATGATGATTGATGCTAAAGGATGGTCAAGGTTCAAATCTAAATCATATCTTGCGGTAGGGGATGATGTCAAAATCGAACTTTCTCGGCAAGGAGAGCTAGTCCAAATCAACTTTGAAATTCTTCAGTAGCAGCACGCAACTGCCGAACTGATCTATCCTCCGAGAGATTTTGATGTAATAATCTGGCATGGTGAAACAAGTGTCCTGTGTGTATAAGTAGTACGACAATATTATTTATCACATGGTATATCGTTGATAGAATTGCAATATGAAAAGCGCTGAGGTAGGACACATGGGCCCCCAAACATGCAGGGTCGGCCTGCAGCCCAAAGTCCAGAACCGTGAGCCTATCTGAGTATTATATTCTCAGCTGACCCCCCATAAAAAAAAGCTAAACCCCCATAATGCCCGTGCGTTGCAGAGGGAGTATATTGCTCAGCAAGGTGAGCCTGTGATATAAAAGATTTGTATATTTCTTTACAGAGGGAGTATCTCTCTGTCAAAAAATATATTTATGTGTAACTAGTTACTCCTGTCTTTCTACTTCCTTTCGCTCATATGTGGGGCAACCGACAACGGGGTCCACGTGCCATATGCACAAATTAGAGTGCACAACTTCACGGTAGACACACCCCGGTCGTAGCGCCGCAGTAATGCCCAATGAGCTGTCAAATCACAACCCCCCCTTTCCAGCTTTAGCAGTAAGCTGGACGGACGAAGCGGCAATATTTCACTGGGCCTGAATCCCCTTCTCCCTCGTCTGCTTGTTCAGCATAGGGTTTTCTCATGGAGAACCAGGTACGAATTCTTCATCCATCCCCGATAAATCCAAGTCCCTTGGTCACAGGTAATCCTAGGATGGTAGCCGCCGCCGTTGATGCATTTTTCTTCGTACTGAATCTAGTGTGTTTCAGTTGCAGTGCCCAAAGTGCGAGTACCCTACAGATTTCTGCGCCTTCAGCGAGACGCCACACTTGTTCCTTTTCATCCTACCACAGCATTTTGAAACGCGCAGAGTATGTTCCTAGAATCCTCTTCTCTATCCAGGAGGGTGGGTTTTTTTGAACATGCTGTGTTCTCATATTATTTTTCCTGCAGTGTATTATTTGCTCTGCCAGAACACATGTACTCAAGATGCTCGTCCTTGCCATAACTGAATACACTAGTTTAATGGTCACAGTGAAGACAATCCATGGATATTACTTCCGAGTTGGGTTCATGAACCAAGAAGATCGCTGCTTTTTTAATGGCTGAACTTGGATAAACTTTCTCAAGTGTTACAGACTGAAAGTTGGCGCACGAATGTTGATGGAAATAGCAGAACCTGGTCTCATCTTCACTGCGATCTTCCACCCCGACGTCGTTCCAATTGTTCATCCATGTTAGTTTTGTATCTGGTTCTTGCTTGTTGCCTCGATTACTTCTTAATCCACCTATTCTGTCTAACTAATCACAATTTAACTTTAGAAGTAGCAACGAATCTCTCACGAAGATGCTACTTCTAACTAATATTTTCTTATAATTGGTGGCACATGTAGGTTTTTTCAGAGTTAAGTAGGTTGCTCGTTTGTTATTCTGTAGTAACTCGGCTGTTCCTGATGGCACTGAAGTTGACTGGGACGACATCCACATGTTCCTACACTTTATTGATCGTCTTGAGGTCTGTCGGTGTCAAAACCGGCGGATCTCGGGTAGGGGGTCCCGAACTGTGCGTCTAGGCGGATGGTAACGGGAGACAAGGGACACGATGTTTTTACCCAGGTTCGGGCCCTCTCGATGGAGGTAAAACACTACTCCTGCTTGATTAATTTTGATGATATGGGTAGTACAAGAGTGGATCTACCACAAGATCAGAGAGGCTAAACCCTAGAAGCTAGCCTATGGTATGATTGTTGTTTGTCCTACGGACTAAAACTCTCCGGTTTATATAGACACCGGAGAGGACTAGGGTTGCACAGAGTCAGTTACAATGGGAGGAGATCTTCATATCGTATCGCCAAGCTTGCCTTCCACGCCAAGGAAAGTCCCATCCGGACACGGGACGGAGTCTTCAATCTTGTATCTTCATAGTCCGGGAGTCCGGCCAAAGGTCATAGTCCGGCCATCCGGACACCCCCTAATCCAGGACTCCCTCAGTAGCCCCTGAACCAGGCTTCAATGACGACGAGTCCTGCGTGCAAATTGTCTTCGGCATTGCAAGACGGGTTCCTCCTCCGAATACTTCATAGAAGATGTTGAACACAAGGATAGTGTCCGGCTCTGCAAAATAAGTTCCACATGCCACTGAAGAGAGAATAATATTTGCACAAATCTAATCTGCTGACGTATTCCGCAATGTGACGTCACGTCACGGCCAGGCCTTTATTCGAATCGTTTTACCGTTCCACCTCAGCGCGTTTAGCGAGGTAGTTTCCTTGGCACGTCTTGTCAAAGCAGAGATCGTGTCCCCTTATTCCGGGATTCTCATCAATACGGGCGTGGGTAACCCAACCGTGCCTTTTGTATGACTCCCTAATTGAAAGCGAGTCCCAAACGGTTACAGGGAGGGCTCTTGGTATTCAACTCCTTTATAAAGAGACTAAGGCTCGACTCCTTTCTTCTCAATCCAATCGAATCCGCCCCTCTCTTCGAGTTCCAACACCCAAAGCTCTAGTTTTAGGCGCTTCAGACCTTCGACGATGTCCGGCTCCGACCTTCAAGGCCGGTGGATGCCTTCCTCCGTTACGGAAGAAGATGTGCGAAAGCTGAGAGATGCCAGGTATCTAACCGGCGAAATCTCGCATAGGCTGCCTGCTCAACGGCAGGCCATTCCCACTCCCTAGCCTGGTAAGAGCGTGGTGTTCGCATCTCACTTCCTTCGGGGGCTAGGCTTCCCGGTTGATCCCTTTGTGAGGGGGCTTATGTTTTATTACGGGCTGGAGTTCCATGACTTAGCTCCGGAGTCCATCCTCCAAATCTCATCATTCATTGTCGTGTGTGAGGCCTTCCTCCATATTACTCCTCACTTTGGATTGTGGCTGAGAACATTCAAGGTGGAACCGAAGATGATCGAGGGGCAGCATGCTGAGTGCGGAGGAGCTATAATAAGCAAGATGGCCGACGCTCCATGGCCCGAGGGCTCTTTTCAAGAGGAGTTCGGCTTATGGCAACGGGACTGGTTTTACATCACATCCCCCAGGGGCACCACATGGGTGGCGCCACCTACTTTTCGCTTGGGTCCCCCACCACGGCTAGCGTCATGGGTTAATGAAGGACTTATCTGGGGGCCGCCCAAAGACGTGCCCTTGCTGCAGGACCGCATTCGAGATCTTCTACAAAGAGATATCAATTTGACCGTAGTGGCGCAAGTTATGCTGATTCACCGCACACTGCCCTGCAAACGTCGCCCTCTCCGCCTGTGGGAATTTAATCCGGAGGGACCGCAAGTCCTCCAACATTTCATGGGCGCGACACCCGTCGAGATGTACAAATTGTTCTTCGGATCACAAGCAAGGTGTCCGGATTTGTCCGAGGACACAGGTCTGAGCTGCAATCACCCGGATGCTAAGGTAAGTAGCCCCGTATTTGGACACACCATCCGTATTTTCATCACAAAATTACCCTTAACAGAGTTGTCCTTTGAACAGGAGTGGATAGTGAAGGCAAAGCTTATCAGGTGTCCAGCCCCCCTGCCCGAGACTGCGCCGAATCCCATGCTAACCAGGATGCTAGAGGTCGTGCTTTTGGCAGAAGGAGAAGGGGGGAACCAAGGAGCTACCGCATCTGCGAAGGAGGCTGTTAGGAAGGGAAGAATCGAAAATTCCCCCGACCAAGGAAAGAAAAGGACTGCCTCTAAAGACCCGGAGGTGATGGCCTCAAAACGGGGGAAGAAATCTTCGCTAGAGGGTTCGGCACCGGAGAACACCCCGGCCGAATCGCCCCCTAAAGGGGACCCGCTCTCCCCCGAGACGTAAGTGAAGGAAGGGGTTTCATAATGAATGACACTCCTGTTTTATTTCTGAGGAAGATAACCGAAACATTACCTTGCAGTTCGGATCTCAACCCTTGTCAGCAGAGCTCATCTTCAGGAGATCTTCGTCTGGAGATGATAGAGAGCGAAACGCCTCCCCTTGTTGCACCGTCTCACGAGGCAGGCGACCCCGAGGTGTCGTCTCAGAGGGTTTTTCCAAGTCCGGACCCTGGAAAAGGTCGTCAGACTAGTCTGGCACCCTCTGGTGCACGGTCGGAGGGGCTGAAGGATCTGCTTGGGAGGGCGTCCATCTCAGAAGAACACCGTATGTTGATGAAGCGGACTGTACGAGGCTGCCAGGAGTTTACTAACAGGCTTTGAGGTACGTAAAAAGGTGTACCTTTTGGTAGAGCCGCATATTAAATGCGCCCTATATAAATAGTAGCCCCTGAGACTCTGTGTGTCGTCAAGAGTGATGGTGCACAGAGGATCATAACCCCAGGTATAATATGTCGCCTTGTCTATGAAGGTGGCGAGGCGTTCGGTGGCTAGCCGGACTGATGAATCTGCCAAGCTAAAGCGGCAACTTGACGTAGCAGATGCCGACATCGCGCTTGTAAATAAGCGGCTAGACGAGGCACAAGGTATGTTCCAAAGACACCTGGTAATAGGAGCTCGATGCTCGTGCCTTATAAGATATGTGCTTAATGTAGATGGTGCTGCTGCCGTGGAGAACCTTCGGGCGGAGCTTACCCGAGCCAAGGAGCAAGCAAGGAGAAGTGATGCGGCTGCCGTTAAAGCGGCTGAAGAGCTAAAAGCCGAACAGGCTGCTCACTGCGAGAGCAAGAAGGTAATAGCCGAGATGGCCATAAAATTGAAGGATGCTACCGACCGCTGTAAATTTCTTGAACAAGAAGATAGGGCGGTTCAGAAGGACCTTGAAAAGATCACTACCGAGGCCAAGGATACTCGCTCTGCAATGAGAGCTATGAAGGAGGAGCTGCGTCAGGCCGGAGATATCACGGCTTGAAAGCCCTATATGCTGCGGATGAAGTTCAGAGACCCCAAGTATGCTCCGTTAGACCGGCAGTGGAGTGCGGAAAACACTTATCTGGATTTGGCGGCTAGTGCGGCGGACGCGACCGAACACTTCCGCGGCTGAGGTGACCATGGATTGGAAGAGCTTTTTTGGTCGCAATTCCACAATCCAGAACGCCCACTTTTGGTATCCGACCGTTTGGCCGCCTGGGCGGAGCTGAACAGGTTATCCGGACTAGCCATGAGGTATGTTGCGAGTCGTCTGTGGCCGGAGAAGCCGGAGCCAAAGAGTTATTTTGGCTTGGTGCAGCAGTTCCTTGGTCTGGTGCCGCATGCTGATGCAATGAAGAGGTTGGCGTGCATAGAGGGCGCACAGATGGCTCTTACCCGTGTCAAAACATACTGGGCGGATATGAAGGCCAGTGTTGTTGCATCTCGGGATTCGGACGAAAGCCGAGTACCTGCCAAGCACTACTTTGAGGAAGTTCTTCATGGCACTCGCTTAATAGAGTCGCAGTGCTTGAAGGATGTTGTGTTCAAATAGCGTGCACTATTGTAAAACGAATATTTTGATGGAATATAAAGGCTTTTTATACTTGTGCTTGCAAGAATTATGATGCCTCATGTGCGGCCGTTTAATGTATATGTGTGTATATAACCTGAAAGATGGCAGTCGTTGGCTTCAGCCCCCACGCATAGAATGCGGGGGTGTTTGCAAAAAGGCGCCTTTTCATACTTAATCCAACGTCTTGGTCCTATAAAGGAGGTGGTGGCGCGGCGAACTAGGCAACCGGACTATAATGCTTTATCACTCTTACTTAGCCATATGAGTTTGACAGTGGGGCTACTGAATAGCCCCTGGGGGCACCGCGCTCACCCGAATTCGAGGCGCGAGTGTGCCTGGCCGGGAAGCGGCACTTCGTTAATGCGGAGGAATCCTAAAGATTCCAAAAGTCATCAAGTGGTTGACCAGTCTCTCGCTATATCATGACAGTCAGTTTTCGGCTTTCTCTACTGAGGTGCTCGCCTGGTCGAACCGGGGCACAATCGCAGTAGTTCTCCTAGTGCCGCGTTAGCCGATATAGCAGAATGTAAGGCAGCAAAACACAGGAGCCGGGCAAACCCAACATTTGACCAAAGACATGATTCGGAGCTGGTGCATATAAGGCCAAACTCACGACGCTGAACACTCCCTAAGGTATTCGGTCTTTATGAAGACGGGCCGAAATAGAGCCCTTGGTAAAAAAAGCCCTTGGTGTCCAGGTACGCGCAAAAATTCTGGCGTGGCCACATGTCAAGACACCAGCCTCCTCCTCGGTTATAGCGAAAATCGGGGGATGTTTTCAACAAGAGACAGTAAAAAAGGTTTACGCTGGGTCTTAATCTGAAAAGAATCCTTGAAACGGGTCCCTGCTGCACCTCTGCGCCTGTGTCTCCATTGTGCCGTATCCTGGACGGGCATAGCACGATGTTCGTCTACGAAAGAGAGGAACTTAGTAAAAAAAATAAGCGTGCGAGAAATCTATATTAAAATAAACAAGATATAGTTGGAGCAAGAATTGAGCCATATTGTCTCCTGGCGTGAACACGCGGAGCCCCTTGTACAGGGTTATGCGGCTATTAGGCATATGTACGTTTACGCCGGACTCGTCGAGCCGTGTCCGGGATGGTAGGGCTGGATTAGTGGGCGGCTGTCCAGGCGGCCGCACCTTTGTCCGTACTTTGGGGGTCAATTTATATTCCCTTGTAACAAAATGATGCCTCGTGGACCGGGCATTTTAAGTGTAAGGGATGCATAATGCGGTATTGCGTTAAAGCGGGCAAAAGCTTCACGTCCCAGTAGCGCTTGATAGCGACTTACGAATGGGGCGATGTGGAATGTTAGCTTTTCGCTTCGGAAGTTGTCGGGTGAGCCGAACGTGACTTCTAACGAAAGGGAACCCATACTCTGGGTATCTGGACCCGGCGTGACTCCTTGAAAGGAAGTGTTGCCATGGCGGATTATAGTTGGGTTTACCCCTAGTTTGCGGATTGTGTCCTGATATAACAGGTTCAAGTCACTGCCGCCGTCCATAAGGACTTCTATAAATTGGAGTCCGTCAATAATCGGATTCAAGACCAAAGCAGTCCAGCCTGCGTTCCGGGCTCCTCTGGAGTAATCCCGATGATCAAAGGTGATTGGTTGTAACAACCAGTGGCGGTGCTCCTCTGGGGCTGGCCGTACGGCGCGTGTCTTCGTAAGCATCGTTCTGTTTTTCCCTTTTGTTATCTGAAGTGAATTTACTGTCTTGACTTCTTGCGGGAACTTCTTTTGTTCTCCGGTGTTCTGCTTGTGGGGTGTGTCGTCATCCTCGCTTGGTGTGTCGAGCCCCTTGTGTTCGGCGTTGAGTTTGCCGGACTGCTTGAAGACCCAACAATCTCTGTGGGTATGGTTTGCAGGTCTCCCGGGGGTACTGTGGATTTGATATATTTTGTCCAAGATTTTGTTGATGTTGGATAGCTCGTCCCGGTCGTCTTTGGGGGCGGCTTTTTCTGATTTTGCCGAGAGCTTTTGAATTCGGCGTTTACTGCCGTGCTCATCGGGCTGTTATCCTTGATTCGGCGCTGTTCTCTGTTACGGCGCGGTTTCCCGTTTCCATCTCTGAGCTTGGATGTGCACGGGTCGCTGGTACTGCTTCTCGCCAACCAGCTATCTTCTCCTACGCAAAAGCGGGTCATGAGGCTTGTTAATGCGGCCATTGTTTTTGGCTTTTCTTGGCCGAGGTGTCTGGCGAGCCATTCGTCTCGGACGCTATGTTTGAAAGCTGCTAGGGCCTCGGCGTCCGGACAGTCGACTATCTGATTGTTTTTAGTAAGGAATCTGTTCCAGAGTTTCCGGGCTGACTCTCCGGGCTGCTGAGTTATATGACTCAGATCATCTGCATCCGGAGGTCGGACATAGGTCCCTTGAAAATTTGCCCGGAAAGCATCCTCGAGTGCTTCCCAACTTCCCATGGTGTTTTCGGGAAGGCTTTTAAGCCAATGCCGGGCTGGCCCTTTAAGCTTAAGGGGTAAGTATTTTATGGCGTGGAGGTCATCTCCTCTGGCCATGTGTATGTGGAGGATATAATCCTCGATCCAGACTCTAGGGTCTGTTGTTCCGTCGTATGCTTCTATGTTCACGGGCTTGAATCCCGCTGGAAATTCATGATCCAGCACCTCATCGGTAAAACATAGGGGATGTGCGGCGCCCCTGTAGGTAGGTGTGCTGCGATGTTCGGATATTTTTTGCATTGCATTTCTCACTGGAGCTTGCTTTCTTGGCCCATAGATGGATCTGGTTGGGCCAGTTTTTTGACGCGAATTCTTGGACGGGTCGCACGCCGTATTGAGGGCGGCGCCCTTTGTCGCTTGAGATCGATCGAGGGGTCGTCTATCTGACCTTGTGGCTTCTTTATTTCTTGACTGTGGAGGCTCTATGGCCTCTTCATCAAATTTCGGTAGTAGTTTCCGCTTCGGATAGCTCTTTGTGTGACGACTATTGCCGTACTTGTGTGCGGTATTGAGTACTTTGCCCCATCTGATCCTGAGTGCATCTTCCGCTGTTTTGAGCCTCCGCTTCTGCTTTTTCAGGCTAGGTGCAGTGGCAACGAGCCTTTGGTGGAGGTTCTGACGTTCCGACAATTTGTCCGGTGTGAGGTCGTCCGGACTATTATCTTTCCCTGGAATGGGTTGTTCGGATTGTCTGTCCTGTTAGGACGGTTGCTCGATGGCATGTTCGTCTTCCGTTGATTCGCCCTGCTCTATGGCTGGGTTTTTGTCAAGGTGGGGCTTGGCGTGGCGCTTACGCCGCCGCTTTGATTGTTTTTCGAGGGAGCGATCCCTGGTTGCGCCCTTTTGATCCTCGTTGTTATTTTTGTTAGGTGTGTCCACCATGTATACATCGTATGATGAGGTGGCTTTCCAGTGCCCTATGGGTGCTGGTTCTTGGTCGTCTCCTTCATCGACGTCCATACCGTCGATGTCTTCGGAGTCGAAGTGTAGCATGTCGGTTAGATCATCGACAGTGGCTACAAAATGGGTGGTGGGTGGGTTTCGAATTTCTTCGTCGTCCGCATCCCAACCCTGCCGACCATAGTCCGGCCAGGGCTCTCCTGACAAAGAGAGAGACTTTAGTAAATCCAGGATATCGCCAAAGGGCGAGTGCTGAAAGACGTCTGCGGCGGTGAACTCCATGATCGGAGCCCAATCGGGTTCGATCGGAAGGGGTGCGGAATATACGGAGTCCGGAGCGGAGTCCGGCACCTTGGAGTCACGGGCCTTGCGAAGGACTAGGCTGGTATTTGGCTCTATCGCCGTAGAGATTGTGGCTCCCGGGGCGGCGTCCAACCGTCCATCCCCGACTAGCACAGTCGGCTCTGAGCTAATGATCGGAGCGGACACCTGAGCGGCACTCTAGGTGCTGTCCGGTGGCAGAGTCAGATCGTGCCCATCGAGACAGTGCGGCACGCTCGGCTGTGGCTCGAATCCATCAGAGATCAAGTCCCCGCGGATGTCGGTCGTGTAATTTAAGCTTCCAAACCTGACCTGATGGCCAGGGGCGTAGCTTTCGATCTGCTCCAGATGGCCAAGCGAGTTGGCCCGCAGTGCAAAGCCGCCGAATACGAAGATCTGTCTGGGGAGAAAGGTCTAACCCTGGACCGCGTCATGGTTGATGATCGAAGAAGCCATCGGGCATAAAGGTGATGACACAGAGGAACTCTCAATGAAAGCACCAATGTCGGTGTCAAAACCGGCGGATCTCGGGTAGGGGGTCCCGAACTGTGCGTCTAGGCGGATGGTAACAGGAGACAAGGGACATGATGTTTTTACCCAGGTTCGGGCCCTCTCGATGGAGGTAAAACCCTACTCCTGCTTGATTAATATTGATGATATGGGTAGTACAAGAGTGGATCTACCACGAGATCAGAGAGGCTAAACCCTAGAAGCTAGCCTATGGTATGATTGGTGTTCGTCCTACGGACTACAACTCTCCGGTTTATATAGACACCGGAGAGGGCTAGGGTTACACAGAGTCGGTTACAATGGGAGGAGATCTTCATATCGTATCGCCAAGCTTGCCTTCCACGCCAAGGAAAGTCTCATCCGGACACGGGACGGAGTCTTCAATCTTGTATCTTCATAGTCCGGGAGTCTGGCCAAAGGTCATAGTCCGGCCATCCGGACCCCCCCTAATCCAGGACTCCCTCAAGGTCCTTGTGGGGCGTTTCAATGGTGGAAGGCCACGTGGGATATGTGTGCCACTGCTACAATCGTTGAACAGGTCCAACTGTGTCAAGAAACTTATGGTACGAGCTGTTTTCTGTTATATATGTTGTTCATAAACTATTGCTTATACACAGTTTTACAGCTGTGATCTTCTTGAAACAGGAACTGCCGAGTTCTATTGTTCCTATAAAGATGCCTGACCATGGTCGGGTCAGACTTGCCCTTGGTCACAACATGATGTTTATGTCGACCTACTCAATTCCCCTTGGAGGTGAAAAGATACTTATTCATGGGTGGTCTCAAATAATGAAGGCCCGTCCATCTTGGAGAATAGGACAGAAGATTATGTTCATGCTTTTCCATGGCTCTAAAGCGAATATCCTGTTTATTGACCACGTTGTGAGATGAAGCCGCTTTCAGAAGGTTGTGGATGCGCGGGGTGGTGCCTGGGCCTTGTCCTGGGGCTTGGCGGCCTCACCCTTGGTTAACTATAGGGAAAGTAGCACTGTTCGAGGCCTGCTTTGTACGGTTGAACCTGTATAAGTACTCATAATGCTTTCAGCTTTGGTTGTTAAGTGCCCCTGTTGGTTTCAGTTAAGGTTGTTAAGTACTCCTGCTGCTTTTACAGCATGTCGTGTTTCTTCAGTCCAGTCTTCCTCCAGCCGCCAAAACCAAACCAGCGCCGGCGGGGCCGCCTGCTTCCGCCTCCCACGGCTGGCTGCGCCTCAGCGCACGCATCGCCGCCCCACCGTCTCCTAAATCATTAACGCCGACGTCCTCCGCGCGCTTTGGTGCACTCGCCGTGGCGCCGCCCTCTCGCGTTGTCAACATGGTTAACAAACAACAGGAATCGACAGAAGTACGTGGAGAGGATGATAGTAGGGGCCCACCACATCAGCGTATGGAAAAATAAAATGCTTCCTCCTAGTGTTTTCCTTACATCTAGGACCCACGACATTGTGAGCGTATATATTCAATAGACAAGAGAACAACACAAGATCGGCTGACACCTAGGACGTAGCTACTCGAGCAGTATTTTTTTTGTTTGGTATTGTTAAGACGGAGCAGGGTTTGAACTGGGCTGTGGCCCATCTAGCCGAGGCTTATATTTTATGTTCATCATGTGACCAGCCTAGCTATTTTTTCTTTGTGAAAATGAGCCCAGTTTAGTTTTTTTGAAGAATACCCAATCCGGGCCTACCTATTTTTCTATGCCCTGATGGGCTGCAACTCTTTCAAGACGCCTACAAATCTTGAAAGTAATATCGAATGGGTTGTAAATATAAAAACAGATGACAAATTGGCAATTACTTTATAATTTCTGATTTTTTTTTACATTTTCAGATTCCTATTTCACTGGGCATTAACCTAATTTAAATATATCTTCAAAGTACTTTAAATCTGGCTCGACATTTCAGTATTAAAAATAGTTTGGAACCCACGGAAATATGCGAAATTGGCCCTAACCAACCAAAAAAACGACTGCAATAAACTGCATAAGAAGTTCCCATGAGCTATATATAAATTATTAAAAAAAGAGGGAGTGGTCTGACTTGTGGGCCTATTTAGTTGACGCGTATGCAAGATTTTTTTAGTTATTATATACTACATCAACAAACGATTCTAGCAGACGTAACCGTTGGATGTCAATCCAACGGCCGTCGTGTTTTTTCAATCTCTGATCTTCTTGCTCCAGCCGCCAAAGCAGCGCCGGCGGGACCATCTCCCGTAGCTAGCTGTGCTGCCGCGCAGGCCTCAGCGCCCCCTACTACTCCCACCGCTGGTCTGGGCATCCCTCTACTCACCCACACCCCCTGTTATTCTGCGGCGACAGCAGCCTCACACCACAGCCGAACTGGTGAACCCTCGTACTCCTCTCTGCGTGGGATTCCACTTCCGCGTCTTCCTCGGCTCCGCGTCGTCCCCTTCCTAGGCCTCGCTGTCGTCCACCGCTGTGGTGCTCTCGGCGCGGCGTGGTCAATGTGGTCAACGACCGACTTCCATCGAAAGAGTACTGTACGTGGAGAGGCTGACAGCTGGGTCCACGACAGCCGCAACTAAGTGCCTCCTTATTATGCGGAAAATAATTATTCCTCCACCTGACAGCAGGGACCCACCGGATGGGCCACCAGTATTTCGCGAAAAATCATTTCCCCCTGACTGCTGGGACCCACAGGATGGGCCACCGTATTTCGCGAAAAAAACATTCCCCCCGCTGTCAGCTCGAACCCACCGGGAGTGACTCCTTATTACGCACAAAAAAATGAATACCCCCTGCTAGCTGGGATCAACCTTGGTGGGAGGCTGACTTGTGGGCCTATTAAGTTGACTGGGATGGAGGCCTTTGTCAACTTTAGTCAATATATGAATGATTCTAGCTCCAGTGACCGTACGATGTCCATCCAACGGTCGTAGTGCTTCTTCAACCTCTGGTCTTCTTGCTCCAGCCGCCCAAAGCAGCGCCAGTCGTGCCGCCTGCTCCTGCCGCCCGTGGCCGGCTGTGATGCCACGGAGGCCTCACCGCCCCCTACTACTCCCACTGTTGGCCAGGCCATCCCTCTACGCACCCACACCCCTTGTTATTCTGCGGTGACGGCAGCCTCACACCGCAGCCGAACGAGTGAACCCTCATACTTCTCTATGCGTGGGCATCCACTGTCGTGTCTTCTCCGGCTCCGCGTCGTCCCCTTCCTAGGCCTCGCCGCCGTCCACCGCCCTGGTGCTCTCGGCGCGATATGGTCAACGTGGTCAAGGAATGGCTTCCATCGGACGTGGATTGTATGTGGAGAGGCTGACAGCTGGGTCCACGGCAGCAGCAAGGAAGTGCCTCCTTATTACGCGCAAAATAATTATTCCTCCACCTAACAGCAGGGACCCACCGGACGGGCCACCGTATTTCACGAAAAAAACGTTCCCCCCTGACTACTGGGACCCACCAGCTACATCTTCGCAGGCAAGGAAGTGCCTGACAGTCGGGACCCACCTGGTCGAAGCGTACGTAGCGTTGTCATTCTGGTCGCGAATGTGTACATACATACTGGTCGATGTAGAGGCGCGCACGTGTCGTAGTAGAGGCGCGCACGCAGCATGTACACGTATGTACAGCGGCGAGGGTGCAAGAAAGAAAATACGGCCACGTACGTACATACGGGCAGGGTCTCGAATGCCGACTCGCGCATACGTACATGGCTGGGTCGGAACAGAGAAACAGCGTCGTCGTCGTGTTCATGGGGAGCCAACCGGTTGGGTCGGAACGAAATGCCTGGTCGTGTTCATCGGGAGGGCTTGAACGAAACAGGCGATGGAAACAAGGCCTGGCATACCGCACAATGGAGGAAACGGCCTCCTACGTTTGGAACGGGGTCCTGTTGATCGGGAGGGGTGTGGCATACCGCAAAACAAAGGAAACGGACCTCATACGGTCGAAATGGTGGTCCTGTTGATCGGGAGGGGTGTGGTGTACCGCAAAATGGACGAAACGGACTTGTGTTGGAGTGCTACGGTCGAAACCGGGGTCCTGTTCATTGGGAGGGGTGTGGCGTACCGCAAAACGGGACTCCACGGGATAATGTTCATCTCCACCGTCGACCTCCTCCAGCCTCCACGGGCTACCGTCGACCTCCTCCAGCCTCCACGGGCTCCTGTTCATCCAGCCTCCACCGCACGCTACTCCACCGACTACTGTTAAACCACCCCTCCACCGTCTACTGTTCATCCAACCCACCACCGTCTACTGTTCATCCAGCCCTCCACACCACGGGGTCATGTTCAACCACCCCTCCATGGCCACCCCTCCATCGTCTACTATTCATCCAGCCCTCCACACCACGGGGTCCTGTTCATCCAGAGGCAACGCCACCGCTCAA
>NC_041385.1:62022001-62023351 GCF_002162155.2 Triticum dicoccoides
TCAGCTTCAGTTAGCAGAAGTAGCGAAGGAATCGCTCCATCGGGTTCAGTTAACAGCCATCGATCGCTCGCTCGGGTTCAGTAACGCGTAGCCTGCAGTGCAATCGCTCGGGTTCAGTTAGAGCCCAACGCCTCGCTCGGGTTCAGTTAGAGCCCAACGCCTCGCTCGGGTTCAGTTAGAGCCAACGCCTCGCACACACGCGCGTACGTGTGCGAGAGAAACGCGCATCGCTCTGCCCCCGACCTCCCACCGTAACCGGCAACTTCCAGAAATTTTTCTCCCCCTCGCTTCTACCACGGTTTTTTCCGTCATGGACGGCCCAAAGAATGTCATGCAGCTGCGTCTCCGGCCCGCCCAGGACGAAAAGCCCATTTTCTGTCATGATTTTTTGTCATAGAAGTAGGAGCCCACCACATCTATGATGATACCGGGTTTTGTCACAATTATTGTCATAGAAGTGTCATATGTATGACAGAAAAAATTTCGTTCGGCCCGAAATTTCACGGATGTGTCTTTTTTTTGTAGTGTCTCTAGTAAACTCATGAAAGGTCTCGGAGTATGACACATAAGCTCCACCCGCAGGGAAGACCCACGGTAGCCACGTATCGGTCAAGGCTTTATATGAAGCTAGATTCGCAGAAAACTTGCAGTTCAAGGCCCAGTCCACTGTTCAAGTTGCTTACTAGTGTAGCATAGAGTTCTAGGTGGAAGTTCAATGTCACATCCCTGGTCCTGTTATACACTAGGCTAGGCCTCATGTGAGCATCATGTTTTAATTCAAATGAAATTTGAATTGAGGGATTTTTAAGGCCTCAGAAACCTTCTAAAAATGATCAACATTAAAATCTTCTCAAAGAAGTCCAAGAAAATGTTCCTCTTAGTCTCTGAAAATATTGCAAAGAGGTAAAACTCAAAACAATATTTTTGGTATCTCAGAGTTAATTATTTTGGGCCATTCGAATTAATCCGATAACTATTTGCTTTGGATTTATATTTAATATATATTAAATATGACTCCAATTAATTCTGGAAGTTTGTGAGTGGCTTTGTATATATTTTAGCAAGCCACATAAAAACCCACAGAATTTATTAAAATGATTTAGTGTCTAAAACTAAATCAAAACAAACTATAGAAAATAGAAGACAGAATTAAATAGAAATTAAAAAAAAAAGAGAAGGAACTTACCTGGCGCTTACCTGTCCAGCCCAGCCAGCCCAGCTCCCCCAGCGGCCCAGCCCGCCACCGCTACCCCCCTGTCGCCTTCCTCCTCTGCCAGGAGGACGGGCACGCGCCCGGCGCGCGCGGCCACGCGCCCCGGCCACCTCCTCCCTGCCTGGCTGCCTCCTTCT
>NC_041385.1:62023507-62031616 GCF_002162155.2 Triticum dicoccoides
TGCTTCCCCCCCCTCATGACCGAGAGTCGCCGTCGCCGCCGCTCGCCATAGCCACGCCTACCGGCCACCCCACGCCTCGCAGACGCTCCGGAAAGCTCCGCCTTGTCTCCCTCTTCATCCCCACCCAGACGAAAGGCGCCGGAAGCCCCTGGATGCCGCTAGCTCCGCCATTCCCCTCCTCGGCCACCGAGGATCGCCGTCGTCAAATTCATCGCCGTGCGGCCTTCCCCGAGCTCACCGACCCCTCCGTTCGATCCACTGTGAGCCCCTCTTCCTCTTCCCCCTTCTCTCAAGCTCGCGCTCATCCCCTAGCTTCTTTCTCCACCGCGGCCGATTGCTCCTCGCCGCCGGCCATGGCGCTGCCGTGGCCAGGGTCACCCCAGCTTGCGCCCGAGCATGTTACCAAGTTTGCCGCCCTCTCAGGAGCCCGCAGAGCCCTTCCGTTTTCCCTCTAGTGCACCACAGCGCCGTGTTCGACCTCGGCCGAACTCCGGCGACCACCTAGGTCGTCGCCGGCGCCGATTCGGGCCGCCCCGACCCCAACCGACTCCACAGGAAGACGTGGCGCCCTTCCAGCTATCCGTAGAGCCCCTCCTCCGTCCGTCTGGTCGCCGGAGCAAGAAACCCGAAGGCCCCCGCCGCCTCGGCCTCGCCGGCGACTCACCGCCGGCGGGTTAGGCCCTGTTGACCAGGGGTTTGACCCCCCAGGGTCGATGACAGGTGGGGCCGGCCCCTGTTAATTAGTTTAGTTTTTTCTAATTTTTTTAGCCACTGACTCACTGACATGCTGGCCCGGCCCGGCTAATTAAACTAAGTTAGGTTTAAGTTATATTAGGATTAGCCATAGTCACTGACCAGTGGGCCCCACTGGTCAGGTTTGACCTGGACCCGCCTAGTTGACCTGCTGACATCAGCATGACCTAGTGCTGACGCAATAAACCATTTTCTGGTTTTAAAATAATTCAGGAAATTCCAGAAAATTGAATAAACTTCTAAAAATCATAGAAATTCAACCGTAACTCCAAATTAAATACTTTATATATGAAAAATTATCAGAAAAATTCAAGGAATCCATCTGTACCATTTTCATGCATGTTAGAACAACTTATAGCTGCTGTTTAGCATAAATCAATTAAATGGCATTTGAATAATCACATATGGAGTTTGAATTTGAATCTTGTATTCAAACCAACTTCATTTAACCTGTTGCTAGTTGCATTAGCTCAAAACACATTCATATAGCCATGTCATGAGCATGCATCATATTGTGCATTGCAATGATTGTGTTCTTCTTGTTTGCCGGTATTTGTCCCCTCTCGATAGACGTGATACCGATGATGTGATCGTTGACACTAATGAAGACTCAATGTTATCTTCAGAAGTGCCAGGCAAGCAAAAACCCCTTGTTCATTCCGATACAATCCTACTCTCTCACTCCTGCTCTCTTTTACTGCATTAGGACAACAACGATTCATCTGTTACTTGTTGCGGTAGCTAAACCCCTTTATCCTTTGCATGACCTGTCATTGCCACAGTAAATAGATGAAACCCACTAGCATGAGTAGGAGTTGTTTGAGCCCTGTTGTGCCTACTCATTCATGCTTGTTTGTCATGCCTGCTACTGCTTAGAGTTGAGTCAGGTCTGATTCATCGGGGATGAATCAGAGGCGTGTGAACATGTCCTACTGTGTGTGAGCTAAGTGTGTGAACACGATTTGGTAAAGGTAGCGGTGAGAGGCCATGTAGGAGTACATGGTGGGTTGTCTCATTGCAGCCGTCCTCAGGAACTGAGTTCTGTGTTTGTGATCCATGATTCAGCTACTACCACGCATTGGGCCCGAAACCAATGGACCCTCTCGGCTTCTTAATCACCTTGTCCTCTATCCAGGAGTTGCAAGTAGTTTCTGGTGTTTGTAGTATGCTGGAGGCCGTGCGCAGCGCTGACCGTAGGGGTGGGCTGTGATGCGGTAGGCACGTGGCACGGTGTACCGGGCGCCCGTTTGGTGTCTCGGGAACCCTGTTCACATCGTTTGGGGCTGTGAGCGAAACTCCGGTCGGATCTCCTCATGGATGGAACCCGAATAGGCGATAAACCTGGACTAGAGACTTGAGTGTTTAGGTAGGCCGTGGCCGACACCCACGTTGGGCTTCCGCTTGAAGGTTGCCGAGTACATGTCGTGTAAACGGCGGTAAGTGGTGAGAGCGTGTGTGAAGAAGTACACCCCTGCAGGGTTAACATCATCTATTCGAATAGCCGTGTCCGCGGAAAAGGACTTCTGGGTTGCTTATATCAGTTCATAGACAAGTGAAAGTGGATACTCTAAAATACGCAAGATAAGCGTGAGTGCTATGGATGGCGTTCTCGTAGGGAGACGGGAGCGGATCCATAGTGGTGTATTGATATGGTGAATATGTGGACTCGTGTGCGCCACCTCAAAAGAGTTACTTGCAGTCGTAGTTTAGGTTAGCCACCGAGTCAAAGCTGGCTTGCTGCAGTTAAACCCCACCATCCCTTTGTTGATAATGATGCATATGTAGTTAGTTCTGATGTAAGTCTTGCTGGGTACATTTGTACTCACGTTTGCCTATTTTATGTTTTGCAGAGAGACTTCGGTCTCGCTAGTAGTTCCACGTGGGCTTCGACGTTTAGCTTGATACCTCAGCTACGATCTTGTGCCCTCGGCAGGATCTGATAAATAGTCAGGCTTCTCAGCCTTTTTCATTTATAGATGTCTGTACTCAGACATGATAGCTTCCGCTTGTGCTTTGACTTGTATGCTCTGATTGTTGGGTCATGAGACCCATGTTTGTAATATCTCGCTCCTCGGAGCCTATTGAATAAATACTTGAGTCGTAGAGTCATGTTGTGATGCCATGTTGTATTTGCACATATCGAGCATATTGTGTGTATGTTATTGAAATGCTTGGTATGTGTGGGATCTGGCTATCTAGTTGTTTATCCTTAGTAGCCTCTCTTACCGGGAAATGTCTCCTAGTGTTTCCACTGAGCCATGGTAGCTTACTACTGCTCCGGAACACTTAGGCTGGCCGGCATGTGTCCTTCTTCATTCCTGTGTCTGTCCCTTCGGGGAAATGTCACGCGATGAATACCGGAGTCCTGTTAGCCCGCTACAGCCCGGTTCACCGGAGTCCTGCTAGCCCAGCGCTACAGCCTGGATTCACTCGCTGATGACCGACACGTTCGATGCTGGGTCATGGATGCATGTCCCTGTAAGTTAGTGCCACTTTGGGTTTACGACTAGCCATGTCAGCCCGGGCTCCTTATCATATGGATGCTAGCGACACTATCATATACGTGTGCCAAAAGGCGCAAACGGTCCCGGGCAAAGATAGGGCGACACCCGTGGGAATACCGTGCGTGAGGCCGCAAAGTGATGTGAGGTGTTACATGCTAGATCGATGTGGCATTGAGTCGGGGTCCTGACAGCGTTGGTATCAGAGCTTGACTGCCTGTAGGATTACCAAGCCAAACTGGTCGAAGTTGAGTCTAGAAATTCTTTAGTTATATAAGGGAATTGATTTTGGGATGGAACGTAAGGCTCTTTTTACTTCTTATACCTTATGCCCTTCTGATCTGAGCCATCTTATCTTTCCTACGGGGTTAAGGAACTAGGTATTCTCATCTATCTATCAGGATGACGTGTTACTAATCCGTAGACTTATAGGATTGTTGGATTTAAGTCTCAGTTCAGTTCCTACTACTTCCGTATGTTAATTGTTGATCTCGAAACCTTGATATTGTGCTTCTGAGTGGTTATGCCACCATTTTTGTGAATGTCTCAAATCTTTTTGAGCATTTACAGCCGTTATGCTGTCCGAGTCATCCCAGGTTTCTAAATAGTCTGATGCATTTGCAAATCCTTTCTTTCTGTTTCCGATGTCCCTTATGGTCAGAATAAGCACACTAACCGGTGTGTTGAGGTAATTATTGCCTCGACATATATGTTGGAATTATTATTATGACCCTAAGTGCTTAGGGGATCATCTAGTGGTCTAGCCATGATCTGTGTTCCCAGTGTGATGCTTCTGGCCTTTATTCTCGAAAGCATTCCGTGATGCTACTTAGTAGTAGGTATTCTACTCCTGGGTTTTAAACCCGAGATTCACTCTACTTACTTCTTGTTGATAGTGTTTGCTAGTTCCTTTAGGATATTAGTAACCTTTGTGATAGTTCTCGAGGTTCGTGGTACATCCTTCTTCCAATTACCATGAACCATTCTTGGCAGGAGTTCTTCTGAACCAAAAGATGACAACAAGAGTGCTCTCGATGAGTTCTCCATGCTATGTTGTGACTCTGCCAGCTCAACCTTTCTGCATGGGTTATCCGGAAGAATTATGTTGAACTTGGTTCGACATACTAATCTATGCATCCACAACTCAGAAAGTTATATGTTCCTTTGAGTTGTCCCTCTTTAGTTGTCTTCTGACCCTCGTCTATCAATTGATAGTCAAGATTATGTGTGCATTCGTTCATCGATGCCTATTACTCTTGTGGCCCGTCAAGCCATTCTGTCCTGAATGACTTGGAGAAATAAACTCCAGTACCTCTTCCATATCCAGGATTGGGTCAAAGCAGTTGTATTCCACAGATCAAATGCCAATCCAGCTTTTGGTTCTGTTCTACCTTGGAGTATTACCATCTTTTATATCGGGATTGTTATAGGAATTGCCCACCATCCTATGAACTCTTGGTAGTGATACTTCTCACCATCATTAGTCATTCCTCGGTCCTCGTGTTGATGCAACCGGAATACCGACAAATGAATTGTGATGTGTGAAATCAATACTCCCAGCAACCTCGTTGCTTGGTAGTTAAAGGATAATAATTTCATTCTTAGCGTGTTGGTTTTTGAATCATCCTTCTAAGACTGATTGTGCTACCTAGTCCTTATTTCGGTGCACCCTTCGATTGATGAGTTAGGATCTTGTCAAGTCCTCACTCATTTGATCATATCGTCTTGCCCTCAAAAGCGAGATTGTTCTCGAGCTTAGTAACATACCGGTGGTTCGTGATTTTCCGAATATCTTCTCGGAAGTATTACCAGGTTGTCACCTGACCGCTATGTTGAGTTCGTGATCAAGTTGGTTTATTCATGTGAACCACCCTCTCTCCAAGAATCTGTGTTGGATATCCCTGAGCTAGTTGGTTAAGCTAGACAACAACTTGGAGAATTGGAAGATAAAAGCTTGCCAAACTTAGTTCGTTCCAAAGGGATATTCTTGTGTAGTTTGAGTTGAAGAAAGATGATATCTTCAGCGATTGGTCCCTGTGATCAGTTATTGGATCTATTGCCTTATAAAAACTTGATTTGAGTATGGGTTATCGTCAAATCAAATCAGAACCAACGATGTTCGTAATGTTGTCTTACTCGTGGATTTTCCTCGAGCATACCCCATTACATCTTTTGGTCTGACCAATGCTATCACCGTGTTCACTTAACTACGGAATTCCTTTTGAAAAGGAAACCTAGATGAATTGTTGTTGAGCCCATTGACAACATCCTTATCTCCTCCATGATTTTGTTGAACATTAAACTAGTGTTGGAAACTTTTGAAAGCATTTGTTCATGCTAGCTCATGAAGCATATGTTTGAATGAAGGTAGTGACTTCCTTTAATTCATGTGCATTGGTGAAAGTTGCCGCCGTGAATTTGAGAAAGTTAGTTTTGCTTCCTCTGGAATCATCCCAAGTCAGTCATGCATACGTGCGAAGTATTCTGTGGTCTGGAGACTTGCAACCTTCATTCCATATGTGTCCCGAGCACACCAAGCCACCGATTGATTTGTTCAAGGGGAAGAAGTTCCTTCTTAAGAGCACGCCTTATGCAAGGACTTCGATATCCTTGTTGATGGTTTCCCCACCTGAACTCGGTAGTGTTTTATTATAAGACTACCACGTGGTCATGCTTGTCTGGGACAACGTGTTCACATGTTTGTAGCAGAACCAGCTCATGTTTTGGAGCTTACTATCGTAGTTCATTTCCCGAGAATCTCGCAACGTCATCTCGTCGATTTGTGTTACAAACTTCCATTTTTCTTCCCAGACTCGATGAGTCTGGAATATCCTGACACCAACCAGATCTGAATCTCAGGCAGATATGATGGTTGGAACATCTCCCAAGAGTTATAATATTGGTCTCGCGATAACCGGTAAAGTGAATGTCGTGGCCTACACACCCCGCCGGGAGACCTAATATTGTAGTATCTTGATTGGAGAAGTTGGCCACCTCCCCATAAGGATTTCGTAGGATTTACCTCCGTAACTGTTCCTTATGGATTCTATTGCTCCCGAAGTCCGACCTTTTACTTGATGTTCTAGATACCAAACCATTTCAAGGAATGGGATACGCTAGTACATCAAGGAGAATATTAGAAGTGGAGTGCTAAATGTCTCTCGGTCGATCATCAAGATTTCGTTCCCTTGGCTTCGCTAAGGTGAAATCCAAGAAAGTGTTATCCTCCTTTGCATCTGCATCGTCCATCGCTATTCATCATGGTAGTATGTTGTGTGGTCAGCATCTTTGACATGGATGTTGGTGAAACCTTGATGATTGTGGAAATGCTCAAGTTCTTGAGAGCACGCACAAGCGCTACGTGTTATCATCGGTACTAACTGGGATTGCCCCAGATTTCCTCGGTTATGCTATAACCATTCCAATAGTGGAATAACTCTCTATTGTTGAGCCTCTCCCCAGTTACTAGAATCATTCCCAGCATTTGCATTTTGTTCCCAGCTTGCACCGCCAATGGGCCATTCTACCATGGGTCTCTTCCATTTCCGGTGATAAGAAAATTCATCCATTACGTTGTCTTCAACAAGGTAATCCACATCATTCAAGTCCGAGTATGCCATTCTACCGACCCCCGCCAATCGATTGCTGTGATTTGCCTTAGGCTGATATAGAGAGTCTCAATGATCTCTATATCAAAGGTAATTCTTTTTGCCACTTAAGGGGATATATCTACGAGTCACCATCCCTAAGGTGTCTCGTTGTGGTATCATGGCAACTCAACTCCTCGCTACGTTGACAATCGTTTACCACCTTCTTAGGTGTGGAATCGTTGTCTACCTAGTGAACCTTCGTCATCTGTTCCACTCCATTCCTCTAGAGGTGTGCTTCGTCTCTCAGCTCGAGAGATGTTGCTATGTCCCATTCCGTGAGTTAATCCTGAGTTGTTCGATCCTTGAGAAGATTAATTCTTCTAGAGTTTTCCTTCCCTCTTCTTGTCATGTTGGTTGGAGTTCTCAGAGAAAGACTTCGAGACAATGATGGTGAACGAATCAACGTTCAATTGAAGTGCAATCTGGATCATGAAGATCGTACTAGTTTGTGTTTTCCCCTTCATCCTACCCTACGCTTGAATCTCGAGACGAGATTCTTGTTTAGTGGGGGTGAGTTGTCACATCCCTGGTCCTGTTATGCACTAGGCTAGGCCTCATGTGAGCATCATGTTTTAATTCAAATGAAATTTGAATTGAGGGATTTTTAAAGCCTCAAAAACCTTCTAAAAATGATCAACATTAAAATCTTCTCAAAGAAGTCCAAGAAAATGTTCCTCTTAGTCTCTGAAAATATTGCAAAGAGGTAAAACTCAAAACAATATTTTTGGTATCTCAGAGTTAATTATTTTGGGCCATTTGAATTAATCCAATAACTATTTGCTTTGGATTTATATTTAATATATATTAAATATGACTCCAATTAATTCTGGAAGTTTGTGAGTGGCTTTGTATATATTTTAGCAAGCCACATAAAAACCCACAGAATTTATTAAAATGATTTAGTGTCTAAAACTAAATCAAAACAAACTACAGAAAATAGAAGACATAATTAAATAGAAATTAAAAAAAAAGAGAAGGAACTTACCTGGCGCTTACCTGTCCAGCCCAGCCGGCCCAGCTCCCCCAGTGGCCCAGCCCGCCACCGCTACCCCCCTGTCGCCTTCCTCCTCTGCCAGGAGGACGGGCACGCGCCCGGCGCGCGCGGCCACGCGCCCCGGCCACCTCCTCCCTGCCTGGCTGCCTCCTTCTCCCCTGGTCCCTCCCGCGACGCCATGCAGCCCCTGACCCCCTCTCACTTCTCCCTC
>NC_041385.1:62031676-62038040 GCF_002162155.2 Triticum dicoccoides
GTCGCCGTCGCCGCCGCTCGCCATAGCCACGCCTACCGGCCACCCCACGCCTCGCAGACGCTCCGGAAAGCTCCGCCTCGTCTCCCTCTTCATCTCCACCCAGACGAAAGGCGCCGGAAGCCCCTGGATGCCGCTAGCTCCGCCATTCCCCTCCTCGGCCACCGAGGATCGCCGTCGTCAAATTCGTTGCCGTGCGGCCTTCCCCGAGCTCGCCGACCCCTCCGTTCGATCCACTGTGAGCCCCTCTTCCTCTTCCCCCTTCTCTCAAGCTCGCGCTCATCCCCTAGCTTCTTTCTCCACCGCGGCCGATTGCTCCTCGCCGCCGGCCATGGCGCTGCCGTGGCCAGGGTCACCCCAGCTTGCGCCCGAGCATGTTACCAAGTTCGCCGCCCTCTCAGGAGCCCGCAGAGCCCTTCCGTTTTCCCTCTAGTGCACCGCAACACCGTGTTCGACCTCGGCCGAACTCCGGCGGCCACCTAGGTCGTCGCCGGCGCCGATTCCGGCCGCCCCGACCCCAACCGACTCCACAGGAAGACGCGGCGCCCTTCCAGCTATCCGTAGAGCCCCTCCTCCCTCCGTTTGGTCGCCGGAGCAAGAAACCCGAAGGCCTCCGCCGCCTCGGCCTCGCCGGCGACTCACCGCCGGCGGGTTAGGCCCTGTTGACCAGGGGTTTGACCCCCTGGGTCGATGACAGGTGGGGCCGGCCCCTGTTAATTAGTTTAGTTTTTTCTAATTTTTTTTAGCCACTGACTCAGTGACATGCTGGCCCGGCCCGGCTAATTAAACTAGGTTAGGTTTAAGTTATATTAGGATTAGCCATAGTCACTGACCAGTGGGCCCCACTGGTCAGGTTTGACCTGGACCCGCCTAGTTGACCTGCTGACATCAGCATGACCTAGTGCTGACGCAATAAATCATTTTTTGGTTTTAAAATAATTCAGGAAATTCCAGAAAATTGAATAAACTTCTAAAAATCATAGAAATTCAACCGTAACTCCAAATTAAATACTTTATATATGAAAAATTATCAGAAAAATTCAAGGAATCCATCTGTACCATTTTCATGCATGTTAGAACAACTTATAGCTGCTGTTTAGCACAAATCAATTAAATGGCATTTGAATAATCACATATGGAGTTTGAATTTGAATCTTGTATTCAAACCAACTTCATTTAACCTGTTGCTAGTTGCATTAGCTCAAAACACATTCATATTGCCATGTCATGAGCATGCATCATATTGTGCATTGCAATGATTGTGTTCTTCTTGTTTGCCGGTATTTGTCCCCTCTTGATAGACGTGATACCGATGATGTGATCGTTGACACTGATGAAGACTCGATGTTATCTTCAGAAGTGCCAGGCAAGCAAAACCCCCTTGTTCATTCCGATACAATCCTACTCTCTCGCTCCTGCTCTCTTTTACTGCATTAGGACAACAACGATTCATCTGTTACTTGTTGCGGTAGCTGAACCCCTTTATCCTTTGCATGACCTGTCATTGCCACAGTAAATAGATGAAACCCACTAGCATGAGTAGGAGTTGTTTGAGCCCTGTTGTGCCTACTCATTCATGCTTGTTTGTCATGCCTGCTACTGCTTAGAGTTGAGTCAGGTCTGATTCATCGGGGATGAATCAGAGGCGTGTGAACATGTCCTACTGTGTGTGAGCTAAGTGTGAGAACACGATTTGGTAAAGGTAGCGGTGAGAGGCCATGTAGGAGTACATGGTGGGTTGTCTCATTGCAGCCGTCCTCAGGAACTGAGTTCTGTGTTTGTGATCCATGATTCAGCTACTACCACGCATTGGGCCCGAAACCAATGGACCCTCTCGGCTTCTTAATCACCCTTGTCCTCTGTCCAGGAGTTGCAAGTAGTTTCTGGTGTTTGTAGTATGCTGGAGGCCGTGCGCAGCGCTGACCGTAGGGGTGGGCTGTGATGCAGTAGGCACGTGGCACGGTGTACCGGGCGCCCGTTTGGTGTCTCGGGAACCCTGTTCACATCGTTTGGGGCTGTGAGCGAAACTCCGGCCGGATCTCCTCATGGATGGAACCCGAATAGGTGATAAACCTGGACTAGAGACTTGAGTGTTTAGGCAGGCCGTGGCCGACACCCACGTTGGGCTTCCGCTTGAAGGTTGCCGAGTACATGTCGTGTAAACGGCGGTAAGTGGTGAGAGCGTGTGTGAAGAAGTACACCCCTGCAGGGTTAACATCATCTATTCGAATAGCCGTGTCCGCGGAAAAGGACTTCTGGGTTGCTTATATCAGTTCATAGACAAGTGAAAGTGGATACTCTAAAATACACAAGATAAGCGTGAGTGCTATGGATGGCGTTCTCGTAGGGAGACGGGAGCGGATCCATAGTGGTGTATTGATATGGTGAATATGTGGACTCGTGTGCGCCACCTCAAAAGAGTTACTTGCAGTCGTAGTTTAGGTTAGCCACCGAGTCAAAGCTGGCTTGCTGCAGTTAAACCCCACCATCCCTATGTTGATAATGATGCATATGTAGTTAGTTCTGATGTAAGTCTTGCTGGGTACATTTGTACTCACGTTTGCCTATTTTATGTTTTGCAGAGAGACTTCGGTCTCGCTAGTAGTTCCACGTGGGCTTCGACGTTTAGCTTGATACCTCAGCTACGATCTTGTGCCCTCGGCAGGATCTGATAAATAGTCAGGCTTCTCAGCCTTTTTCATTTATAGATGTCTGTACTCAGACATGATAGCTTCCGCTTGTGCTTTGACTTGTATGCTCTAATTGTTGGGTCATGAGACCCATGTTTGTAATATCTCGCTCCTCGGAGCCTATTGAATAAATACTTGAGTCGTAGAGTCATGTTGTGATGCCATGTTGTATTTGCACATATCGAGCATATTGTGTGTATGTTATTGAAATGCTTGGTATGTGTGGGATCTGGCTATCTAGTTGTTTATCCTTAGTAGCCTCTCTTACCGGGGAATGTCTCCTAGTGTTTCCACTGAGCCATGGTAGCTTACTACTGCACCGGAACACTTAGGCTGGCCGGCATGTGTCCTTCTTCGTTCCTGTGTCTGTCCCTTCAGGGAAATGTCACGCGATGAATACCGGAGTCCTGTTAGCCCGCTACAGCCCGGTTCACCGGAGTCCTGCTAGCCCAGTGCTACAGCCTGGATTCACTCGCTGATGACCGACACGTTCGATGCTGGGTCATGGATGCATGTCCCTGTAAGTTAGTGCCACTTTGGGTTTACGACTAGCCATGTCAGCCCAGGCTCCTTATCATATGGATGCTAGCGACACTATCATATACGTGTGCCAAAAGGCGCAAACGGTCCCGGGCAAAGATAGGGCGACACCCGTGGGAATACCGTGCGTGAGGCCGCAAAGTGATGTGAGGTGTTACATGCTAGATCGATGTGGCATTGAGTCGGGGTCCTGACAGCGTTGGTATCAGAGCTTGACTGCCTGTAGGATTACCAAGCCAAACTGGTCGAAGTTGAGTCTAGAAATTCTTTAGTTATATAAGGGAATTGATTTTGGGATGGAACGTAAGGCTCTTTTTACTTCTTATACCTTATGCCCTTCTGATCTGAGTCATCTTATCTTTCCTACGGGGTTAAGGAACTAGGTATTCTCATCTATCTATCAGGATGACGTGTTACTAATCCGTAGACTTATAGGATTGTTGGATTTAAGTCTCAGTTCAGTTCCTACTACTTCCGTATGTTAATTGTTGATCTCGAAACCTTGATATTGTGCTTCTGAGTGGTTATGCCACCATTTTTGTGAATGTCTCAAATCTTTTTGAGCATTTACAGCCGTTATGCTGTCCGAGTCATCCCAGGTTTCTAAATAGTCTGATGCATTTGCAAATCCTTTCTTTTTGTTTCCGATGTCCCTTATGGTCAGAATAAGCACACTAACCGGTGTGTTGAGGTAATTATTGCCTCGACATATATGTTGGAATTATTATTATGACCCTAAGTGCTTAGGGGATCATCTAGTGGTCTAGCCATGATCTGTGTTCCCAGTGTGATGCTTCTGGCCTTTATTCTCGAAAGCATTCCGTGATGCTACTTAGTAGTAGGTATTCTACTCCTGGGTTTTAAACCCGAGATTCACTCTACTTACTTCTTGTTGATAGTGTTTGCTAGTTCCTTTAGGATATTAGTAACCTTTGCGATAGTTCTCGAGGTTCGTGGTACATCCTTCTTCCAATTACCATGAACCATTCTTGGCAGGAGTTCTTCTGAACCAAAAGATGACAACAAGAGTGCTCTCGATGAGTTCTCCATGCTATGTTGTGACTCTGCCAGCTCAACCTTTCTGCATGGGTTATCCGGAAGAATTATGTTGAACTTGGTTCGACATACTAATCTATGCATCCACAACTCAGAAAGTTATATGTTCCTTTGAGTTGTCCCTCTTTAGTTGTCTTCTGACCCTCGTCTATCAATTGATAGTCAAGATTATGTGTGCATTCGTTCATCGATGCCTATTACTCTTGTGGCCCGTCAAGCCATTCTGTCCTGAATGACTTGGAGAAATAAACTCCAGTACCTCTTCCATATCCAGGATTGGGTCGAAGCAGTTGTATTCCACAGATCAAATGCCAATCCAGCTTTTGGTTCTGTTCTACCTTGGAGTATTACCATCTTTTATATCGGGATTGTTATAGGAATTGCCCACCATCCTATGAACTCTTGGTAGTGATACTTCTCACCATCATTAGTCATTCCTCGGTCCTCGTGTTGATGCAACCGGAATACCGACAAATGAATTGTGATGTGTGAAATCAATACTCCCAGCAACCTCGTTGCTTGGTAGTTAAAGGATAATAATTTCATTCTTAGCGTGTTGGTTTTTGAATCATCCTTCTAAGACTGATTGTGCTACCTAGTCCTTATTTCGGTGCACCCTTCGATTGATGAGTTAGGATCTTGTCAAGTCCTCACTCATTTGATCATATCGTCTTGCCCTCAAAAGCGAGATTGTTCTCGAGCTTAGTAACATACCGGTGGTTCGTGATTTTCCGAATATCTTCTCGGAAGTATTACCAGGTTGTCACCTGACCGCTATGTTGAGTTCGTGATCAAGTTGGTTTATTCATGTGAACCACCCTCTCTCCAAGAATCTGTGTTGGATATCCCTGAGCTAGTTGGTTAAGCTAGACAACAACTTGGAGAACTGGAAGATAAAAGCTTGCCTAACTTAGTTCGTTCCAAAGGGATATTCTTGTGTAGTTTGAGTTGAAGAAAGATGATATCTTCAGCGATTGGTCCCTGTGATCAGTTATTGGATCTATTGCCTTATAAAAACTTGATTTGAGTATGGGTTATCGTCAAATCAAATCAGAACCAACGATGTTCGTAATGTTGTCTTACTCGTGGATTTTCCTCGAGCATACCCCATTACATCTTTTGGTCTGACCAATGCTATCACCGTGTTCACTTAACTACGGAATTCCTTTTGAAAAGGAAACCTAGATGAATTGTTGTTGAGCCCATTGACAACATCCTTATCTCCTCCATGATTTTGTTGAACATTAAACTAGTGTTGGAAACTTTTGAAAGCATTTGTTCATGCTAGCTCATGAAGCATATGTTTGAATGAAGGTAGTGACTTCCTTTAATTCATGTGCATTGGTGAAAGTTGCCGCCGTGAATTTGAGAAAGTTAGTTTTGCTTCCTCTGGAATCATCCCAAGTCAGTCATGCATACGTGCGAAGTATTCTGTGGTCTGGAGACTTGCAACCTTCATTCCATATGTGTCCCGAGCACACCAAGCCACCGATTGATTTGTTCAAGGGGAAGAAGTTCCTTCTTAAGAGCACGCCTTATGCAAGGACTTCGATATCCTTGTTGATGGTTTCCCCACCTGAACTCGGTAGTGTTTTATTATAAGACTACCACGTGGTCATGCTTGTCTGGGACAACGTGTTCACATGTTTGTAGCAGAACCAGCTCATGTTTTGGAGCTTACTATCGTAGTTCATTTCCCGAGAATCTCGCAACGTCATCTCGTCGATTTGTGTTACAAACTTCCATTTTTCTTCCCAGACTCGATGAGTCTGGAATATCCTGACACCAACCAGATCTGAATCTCAGGCAGATATGATGGTTGGAACATCTCCCAAGAGTTATAATATTGGTCTCGCGATAACCGGTAAAGTGAATGTCGTGGCCTACACACCCCGCCGGGAGACCTAATATTGTAGTATCTTGATTGGAGAAGTTGGCCACCTCCCCATAAGGATTTCGTAGGATTTACCTCCGTAACTGTTCCTTATGGATTCTATTGCTCCCGAAGTCCGACCTTTTACTTGATGTTCTAGATACCAAACCATTTCAAGGAATGGGATACGCTAGTACATCAAGGAGAA
>NC_041385.1:62040273-62051526 GCF_002162155.2 Triticum dicoccoides
CCGAGAGTCGCCGTCGCCGCCGCTCGCCATAGCCACGCCTACCGGCCACCCCACGCCTCGCAGACGCTCCGGAAAGCTCCGCCTCGTCTCCCTCTTCATCTCCACCCAGACGAAAGGCGCCGGAAGCCCCTGGATGCCGCTAGCTCCGCCATTCCCCTCCTCGGCCACCGAGGATCGCCGTCGTCAAATTCGTCGCCGTGCGGCCTTCCCCGAGCTCGCCGACCCCTCCGTTCGATCCACTGTGAGCCCCTCTTCCTCTTCCCCCTTCTCTCAAGCTCGCGCTCATCCCCTAGCTTCTTTCTCCACCGCGGCCGATTGCTCCTCGCCGCCGGCCATGGCGCTGCCGTGGCCAGGGTCACCCCAGCTTGCGCCCGAGCATGTTACCAAGTTCGCCGCCCTCTCAGGAGCCCGCAGAGCCCTTCCGTTTTCCCTCTAGTGCACCGCAGCACCGTGTTCGACCTCGGCCGAACTCCGGCGGCCACCTAGGTCGTCGCCGGCGCCGATTCCGGCCGTCCCGACCCCAACCGACTCCACAGGAAGACGCGGCGCCCTTCCAGCTATCCGTAGAGCCCCTCCTCCCTCCGTTTGGTCGCCGGAGCAAGAAACCCGAAGGCCTCCGCCGCCTCGGCCTCGCCGGCGACTCACCGCCGGCGGGTTAGGCCCTGTTGACCAGGGGTTTGACCCCCTGGGTCGATGACAGGTGGGGCCGGCCCCTGTTAATTAGTTTAGTTTTTTCTAATTTTTTTTAGCCACTGACTCACTGACATGCTGGCCCGGCCCGGCTAATTAAACTAGGTTAGGTTTAAGTTATATTAGGATTAGCCATAGTCACTGACCAGTGGGCCCCACTGGTCAGGTTTGACCTGGACCCGCCTAGTTGACCTGCTGACATCAGCATGACCTAGTGCTGACGCAATAAATCATTTTCTGGTTTTAAAATAATTCAGGAAATTCCAGAAAATTGAATAAACTTCTAAAAATCATAGAAATTCAACCGTAACTCCAAATTAAATACTTTATATATGAAAAATTATCAGAAAAATTCAAGGAATCCATCTGTACCATTTTCATGCATGTTAGAACAACTTATAGCTGCTGTTTAGCACAAATCAATTAAATGGCATTTGAATAATCACATATGGAGTTTGAATTTGAATCTTGTATTCAAACCAACTTCATTTAACCTGTTGCTAGTTGCATTAGCTCAAAACACATTCATATTGCCATGTCATGAGCATGCATCATATTGTGCATTGCAATGATTGTGTTCTTCTTGTTTGCCGGTATTTGTCCCCTCTTGATAGACGTGATACCGATGATGTGATCGTTGACACTGATGAAGACTCGATGTTATCTTCAGAAGTGCCAGGCAAGCAAAACCCCCTTGTTCATTCCGATACAATCCTACTCTCTCGCTCCTGCTCTCTTTTACTGCATTAGGACAACAACGATTCATCTGTTACTTGTTGCGGTAGCTGAACCCCTTTATCCTTTGCATGACCTGTCATTGCCACAGTAAATAGATGAAACCCACTAGCATGAGTAGGAGTTGTTTGAGCCCTGTTGTGCCTACTCATTCATGCTTGTTTGTCATGCCTGCTACTGCTTAGAGTTGAGTCAGGTCTGATTCATCGGGGATGAATCAAAGGCGTGTGAACATGTCCTACTGTGTGTGAGCTAAGTGTGTGAACACGATTTGGTAAAGGTAGCGGTGAGAGGCCATGTAGGAGTACATGGTGGGTTGTCTCATTGCAGCCGTCCTCAGGAACTGAGTTCTGTGTTTGTGATCCATGATTCAGCTACTACCACGCATTGGGCCCGAAACCAATGAACCCTCTCGGCTTCTTAATCACCCTTGTCCTCTGTCCAAGAGTTGCAAGTAGTTTCTGGTGTTTGTAGTATGCTGGAGGCCGTGCGCAGCGCTGACCGTAGGGGTGGGCTGTGATGCGGTAGGCACGTGGCACGGTGTACCGGGCGCCCGTTTGGTGTCTCGGGAACCCTGTTCACATCGTTTGGGGCTGTGAGCGAAACTCCGGCCGGATCTCCTCATGGATGGAACCCGAATAGGCGATAAACCTGGACTAGAGACTTGAGTGTTTAGGTAGGCCGTGGCCGACACCCACGTTGGGCTTCCGCTTGAAGGTTGCCGAGTACATGTCGTGTAAACGGCGGTAAGTGGTGAGAGCGTGTGTGAAGAAGTACACCCCTGCAGGGTTAACATCATCTATTCGAATAGCCGTGTCCGCGGAAAAGGACTTCTGGGTTGCTTATATCAGTTCATAGACAAGTGAAAAGTGGATACTCTAAAATACACAAGATAAGCGTGAGTGCTATGGATGGCGTTCTCGTAGGGAGACGGGAGCGGATCCATAGTGGTGTATTGATATGGTGAATATGTGGACTCGTGTGCGCCACCTCAAAAGAGTTACTTGCAGTCGTAGTTTAGGTTAGCCACCGAGTCAAAGCTGGCTTGCTGCAGTTAAACCCCACCATCCCTATGTTGATAATGATGCATATGTAGTTAGTTCTGATGTAAGTCTTGCTGGGTACATTTGTACTCACGTTTGCCTATTTTATGTTTTGCAGAGAGACTTCGGTCTCGCTAGTAGTTCCACGTGGGCTTCGACGTTTAGCTTGATACCTCAGCTACGATCTTGTGCCCTCAGCAGGATCTGATAAATAGTCAGGCTTCTCAGCCTTTTTCATTTATAGATGTCTGTACTCAGACATGATAGCTTCCGCTTGTGCTTTGACTTGTATGCTCTAATTGTTGGGTCATGAGACCCATGTTTGTAATATCTCGCTCCTCGGAGCCTATTGAATAAATACTTGAGTCGTAGAGTCATGTTGTGATGCCATGTTGTATTTGCACATATCGAGCATATTGTGTGTATGTTATTGAAATGCTTGGTATGTGTGGGATCTGGCTATCTAGTTGTTTATCCTTAGTAGCCTCTCTTACCGGGAAATGTCTCCTAGTGTTTCCACTGAGCCATGGTAGCTTACTACTGCTCCGGAACACTTAGGCTGGCCGGCATGTGTCCTTCTTCATTCCTGTGTCTGTCCCTTCGGGGAAATGTCACGCGATGAATACCGGAGTCCTGTTAGCCCGCTACAGCCCAGTTCACCGGAGTCCTGCTAGCCCAGCGTTACAGCCTGGATTCACTCGCTGATGACCGACACGTTCGATGCTGGGTCATGGATGCCTGTCCCTGTAAGTTAGTGCCACTTTGGGTTTACGACTAGCCATGTCAGCCCGGGCTCCTTATCATATGGATGCTAGCGACACTATCATATACGTGTGCCAAAAGGCGCAAACGGTCCCGGGCAAAGGTAGGGCGACACCCGTGGGAATACCGTGCGTGAGGCCGCAAAGTGATGTGAGGTGTTACATGCTAGATCGATGTGGCATTGAGTCGGGGTCTTGACATTCAACTTAACAGTCTCCACTGCAGTACCGGTATATAAAACAGTGTTTTGGAACCAAAGGAAAATTTTGTGTGCCTCTGGGATCTGGAGAGGGATTGCTGGAGTTTTTGTCCATTTGGACCTAGCCCAATAGCAGTTTTAGAAATTCCAAACAAATCCTAGAGGCCCACGCAGCCCATTAGTGCAAGGCAAGAGGTGGAACTAAAGTTTAGTCCCACATTGCTAGTTTAGAGGAAGTTGGACCTCTTTATAAGGGAGGTTCTTTCCCCACTTGTATGAGCATGAGAACAAGAGGGACATCCACGCGCGCTCCTCCTCCACCGCTTGCCTCATCACGACGCGCCGCGCCGCGCTGCGGGTTGCGGGAATGAGCCGAGCCGATGTCTAAATTTTTGCCACGCACTACGGGTATACGAAAGGTAACACGGAAGCTGAAAAGTTTTTGCGATAAGTGCAGTTTGAATGCGAACGGTGCAACCCTTCGGCTGCTGGCTGTTCGCTTCATCTTTGTCTCTTCGTTTCACCTTCCGTGGTTGCCCTCTCACCTCCTTCTCGTGCGCCTATAAAAGGGAGGTCGCTCCTCTCAGAGAGACGCACCAGAACTCATTCTTCCTCTCGCCACCGGTTCCTAAACACTGCGTTGCTGCTACGATCTTCCTCATCCTGGCTTGCGGCGTGCACCGCAGGTCGGGACAATAGGCCTCCGAAACCGCACCTGTTTCAGTCATGTACGGGAGAAGGGTGATAAAGTTTTTGGGGATCGCTCTGCGCGACTACTGACTTCTTCGTCACGGACGCCCCGAACTCCGACGACTACTTCCCCAACGACGACTACTTCCCCGACGTCGACATCCTCCTCGACGACATGGAGGACACCGACCCCAAGTCTAGTGCCTCTGCTTCGGCTACTGTCTCGTACGTGTTCTTGTTTTTCCTGTTAGAGGTCCTGTCATAGTTGCTTGTTCTAGTGTTTGCCCTAGACATGTTAGGATCTACCTCATATATGCATCTTCATCTACTGTCTGCTCTAGAGATGATCAGTTCTAGCTCATATATGCAGATGTTATTTACCTTCTCTTTGTCAAATCGCATGACTTGTTTTATCACTGCTATAGTAGTCCTGCTTTATCTAGTATTTCTGTTAATACAATCATTCGGTAAATTGCTCATATTTCCAACAGACAATTCTAATAGGAAGGGCAAAGGATGATGGTCAAGTAGGTGGTCTGGTACCTCATATAATTGATGGAGGGGTGTCTATCCTACAGTACGTCGATGATACTATTATCTTCATGGAGCATGACTTAGCAAAAGCGAGAAAAATGAAGCTGGTGTTATGCTTATTCGAACAATTGACCGGGTTAAAGATTAACTTCCACAAAAGTGAATTGTTCTGCTTCGGAAGAGCCAAAGAGGAACAAGAGGCATACAAACAATTGTTCGGGTGTGAACTGGGGGCTTTACCTTTCACGTATTTGGGTATACCAATTCACCATCGTAAGCTAACAAATAGAGAATGGAAGTGTATTGAGGATCGATTTGAAAAGAAACTGAGTTGCTGGAAGGACAAGCTGATGTCATATGGGGGCCGATTAATTCTCATCAATTCGGTACTCAAGAGCATGCCTATACTTCTCTTGTATTTTTTCAAGGTACCAGTTGGAGTTCAGAAAAGACTGGATTTCTATCGATCCCGCTTCTTCTGGCAGAGTGATGACCTGAAAAGAAAGTATAGACTAGCTAAATGGGATATTATTTGTCGACCGAAAGACCAAGGGGGTCTGGGTATCAAAAATCTTGAGGTTAAGAACAGATGTCTTCTCAGCAAGTGGCTGTATAAGCTATTTGTAGAGTCGGAGGCCACGTGGGCGCATATTCTGCGTAATAAGTACCTTCATTCCAAAACTTTGTCCCAGGTGACAGTGAGGCCGAAGGACTCGCCTTTTTGGAAATGACTGATGAGAGTTAAATCAGTCTTTTTCAACAGGACAAAGTTTCTAGTCGGAAACGATACCTCTACGAGATTCTGGGAGGATACATGGCTAGGGGAAACACCCCTCGCGCTTCAATATCCTTCCTTTTATAGCATTGTTCAACGAAGAGACGCTTTCGTTGCAACCATGCTTCAGTCCACTCCTCTCAATATTCAATTCAGGAGAACACTTGCCGGAGCCCGTTGGGAAGCCTGGCTCCATCTGGTGAGAAGATTGATGGAGGTGCAGCTTTCTCAACGTCCAGACCAGTTGTGCTGGAAGCTAACCAGGAATGGAGAGTTTACGGTTAAATCCATGTATCTGGATGTTATCAACTCTAGCTCTATTCCTAGTCCGAAACATGTTTGGAATGTCAAAGTACCTTTGGGAGTTAAAGTGTTTATGTGGTTTGTACACAAACAAGTCATTTTAAGTAAGGACAACTTGACAAAACGCAACTGGATTGGTTCTACAAGATGTAGTTTTTGTGACCAGGATGAGACCATCAAACACCTCTTTCTTGACTGTTCGATGGCGAAAATTTTATGACGGACTGTTCATATTGCTTTTAATATTACTCCTCCGAATAATATCAACACGTTATTTGGGACATGGCTTGACGGGATAGATTCCGAAACAGCGAGACACATTCGTGTAGGAGTATGTGCTTTACTATGGGCAGTCTCAAACTGCAGGAATGATTTGGTTTTTGTAGGTTATCTTCCGAGCCACTGCGTTAATCCATATGTGGTCGCTGCTCACTCAGACGGAGGTCAGGGAGCGTTTGGTTACTGGATCTATCCGATAGGAGATTGTAGCTCGGGCTATATTCAACCGGTTTGGATGGCGGTCATGTAATAGGATAGGCAATTAATTTTCATATCTTTCTTTTGCCTGCCGGTTGTGGCTTTCCTTTTACCATTCCGCTCTTTGTGAGCTTTTTTTGGTTCGTTTGTTTGAGACTTCAAGACCTACTAGAGGCTAACACGTGCTTTGCCGCGCCGTTCTTCACTCTGGGATTAACTCTTTTATGTCTAGTAGATTATTGTTATAGGTTGTTTTCTTTGGATTTTATCTGCGCTGACTTGTGTTTTAACTATGTTTTGAATTCATATATCGTGCCAGAGTGATGTTGGAGACTGTATTTGGTCCCAGAGGAGAATGAAATCGTTTGGTGCGTGGTTGTGGTGTATTTACATGTTTCGGCCTTGGTGTCAGTCGGTGGTGGTCGTTTGAGCCTCTTGAGAACTCCTATTCCATGCTAAACCATAAAATTCTTGCTATAACACTCACATATGCTAGTCCACGAAGCTCATGCCCGCCTCGCTTGCCTAATGCTAGCTAAGAAAAAAATATCAACAATCATTTTCTATTTGAAAAATTAGTTTAATTAAAAGATGTTCAAGGATTTTAAGATATATTACAAAATTTTAAAACCATGAATTTTAGAAACATTCATGAGTTTAAATATATTCATGGATTTCAAAAAATATTCACAAATTAAATAAGTTTTTGAATTTCAAAAGTGTTCACAAACTTTAAAAATGATCATGAACTTTGAAAATATCTGCTAATGTAATAGATATTAATGAATCCAAAAAATATTTTGTTTTTAATGTTTACAAACTTTATTAATCACTTGTGAATTAAAATATGGAAAATGAAATATTAAAGAAAAGGAAAAATAATACCAAACAGCAAACAACCTTACAAATGGGGGCCCCACCGACCTCACAACCTCTGAAATGAATCCAAGAAATATTTTGTTTTTAATGTTTACAAATTTTATTATTCACTTGTGAATTAAAATATGGAAAATAAAATATAAAAGAAAAGGACAAATAAAAACCAAACATCAAACAACCTTATAAGTGGGGCCCCCATCGACCTCACAACCTCTGAAGCATCACAACGCTTCAAATCATGAGAGCTTAGTATCTCTATAGATGTTGAACTTATTTGCTTTTTAATAAAGGTGGTTGTATGCATCGCTCTGATGCAGGCCGGGGTTTTTCCCCTTTTAAAAATAAAAAATAAATATACACGACTGTATATGGGTGGGCAACGCTGCTTGCATCCTTGACCGCGCACGACAGTTTGCCTCCTCGCGTGCACGACGGAGGTTGTGCATCTGCGTGGGATTTGCATGCATGGCTCGCATGATGGAGGACAACACGAGCATGTGGCGCCATGACGGTGCTGGCAAGCCTTTCGGGGCGTTGCATCGGTTTGGGACGGATCTGTGTAGTGGCACTTCAATCTTATGCCAACAAAAGGCATATAAATTTTTTCATATTTTCCTGACATATTTGAATATTTGGTTTCAAAACTAAAAGATTTCCATTTAAGATGAAACATTAAAAAGAACTATTCTGAAACAAATTCTCCCGTTGAAAGATGTTTCAGAAGTTGCATGAACATTTAATTATACGCACTTGAACATTTAGTTAGGCAAGTATGTAAGGTTTCCTTAAAAACAATTCGTACGAAGTATTTTCCAACAGTGTGTAATATATTCTGTTTTTTCATCAGGCGAATAATTTTTAATAAAGTGTATGAACTTTTTTCTAACGACACACATGATTTCAGATTGACAACCATGGAAATTTTGCCATATAATATAAAACATGAAATGTAGTTTTTTGAAGACAAGTTCCCATTCAATCATATTTCATAAGTTGCATGGATATTTAATTTTACACACTTGGGACAATTATCAGCAACCATGAAAATTTCCGAACACGGTGGAACATTTATTTTGAAAACCATACAAAATAGTTTCTAAAATACTGTGATATATATGCTTATTATCTACAATTTTAGTACAGCATTTTTATTTTCTTGAGTCTTGTTTTTTTCAAAAGCCTCTACCCTTTACTGCCACGCTAGTTTTGCCGGGTCTTTGGTGATTCCCTCCGAGCAGTGCGGTCTTTCTTTGGAGACGGCAGCCCGTGAAACAGACTTTTTTTATATGAGAAATGGAATGGATTCACGTTCTATCCTTCTCCGAAAGATTGGTCGAACAACAAGTTTACGTATTATCTATCCGACGCTACTGGCTACATACATATACAATATGTAAGATCTCTTACAATCCCCTAGCATTTGAAATCAACTTCCACATGGTATTCTCCGGCTTCATTGATGACGTGGTCAAGAAAGAATCCCATCAATACCTCTTGAATTGCTTTCATGTGATCTTGTTCTAGGAGTTCATTCCGCATCTGCCACGTCTAATTTGAAGAAGGGGGTTAATACATATATGAATGAAACTCAACAGAAATGATGGTGTAATAAAATGAAATTGTGAATATTATTGCTTACGCACTTCATATTGTCTTTTAGAGTAGCCTCGCTTATTTTTCAAAGTCGCGTTGTAGATGAACTCGCACACGTCGTATCCACAGAAATTATTCCCTTCTTCCTGCCACAAGCACTTTACGAGAAATAGAGGTCAATCAAACTGATAATGAAGCATTATAAATGACATTGATGAAAGTATAGCTATAGAATCAATGGGAGATGCGCGCAACTAGCTAGCTAGTAGTACTTACTTTCGGGTATGTATATCGCAGCTCCTTCGGCAGTCCCGAAGCTTCTGCGGTGAACTGTTTCCAAATCCTGCAACACAACAACAATAATTATTATTACTTGCGATTTAGGGAGACCTATCTTCTTAAGACCAGGAATGAAGTCAACACAAAACCTGATGACATCCTCTGTTTGATGGCCCATGGAGATGCTTCCTTCTGGCCTAGCGCGGTTACGGACATATATCTTTAGGACTCCCATGAACCTCTCAAAGGGGAACATATTGTGTAGAAATACGGGCCCCAGAATGACAATCTCGTCGAGTAGATGAACTAGGACGTGCGTCATGATATTGAAGAAGGATGGTGGGAACACTAGCTTGAAACTGACAAGACATTGCGCCACATCACTCCTTAACCTTGGTACGTTTTCTGGATCGATCACCTTCTGAGAGACTTGGCATGCTCTCCGTTTCTGAACAGACGTTTCAACCGTGGTATTATAGGAGCATACCACATCACCTTCGCAGGAACCCTCTTTCTGGGGGGCTCGCCGTCAACATCACCAGGGTCATCTCATCTGATCCTATACCGTAATGCACTGCATACCGGGCATGCGTTCAGATCCTTGTACGCACCGCGGTAGAGGATGCAATTATTAGGGCATGCATGTATTTTATGCACCTCCAATCCTAGAGGGCATACGACATTCTTTGCTGCGTATGTACTGTCGGGTAATTCGTTATCCTTTGGAAGCTTATTCTTCAATATTTTCAGTAGCTTCTCAAATCCTTTGTCAGGCACAGCATTCTCTGCCTTCCACTGCAACAATTCCAGTACGGTACCGAGCTTTGTGTTTCCATTTTCGTAATTGGGGTACAACCATTTTTTGTGATCCTCTAACATGCGATTGAACTTCAGCTTCTCCTTTTGACTTTCGCATTGCGTCCTTGCATCGACAATGACCCGGCGGAGATCATCATCATCGGGCACATCGCCTGGTTCCTCTTGATCTTCAGCAGCTTCGCCCGTTGCAGCATCATCGTGCACATCGTCTGGTTCCTCTTGATATTCAGTAGCATCACCGTATTCAGGGGGCACATAGTTGTCATCGTACTCTTCTTCTTCGTTGTCTTCCATCATAACCCCTATTTCTCTGTGCCTCGTCCAAACATTATAGTGTGGCATGAAACCCTTGTAAAGAAGGTGGGTGTGAAGGATTTTCCGGTCAGATTAAGACTTCGTATTCCCACATATAGGGCATGGACAACACATAAAACCATTCTGCTTGTTTGCCTCAGCCACTCCGAGAAAATCATGCACGCCCTTAATGTACTCGGAGGTGTGTCTGTCATCGTACATCCATTGCCGGTTCATCTGCGTGCATTATATATAATTAAGTGTGTCAAAAATCATTACAGAACATCATGAATAGATAATTAAGTGACCAAATTAATAGAAGTTCATCATCACATTAAAACCAAAGTACATACATAGTTCTCATCTAACAACTTAAAGCTTTGCAGAGCATCTAAATTCATTAAACCATACATTGAAACTATGTAAAACATTTCAATGCGAAAACAAATGCAATCATAATCGCAACCAAGGTAATAACTGATCCAACGGCATAATGATACCAAGCCTTTCTAATCTTTCTAATCTTCAAGCGCATTGCATCCATCTTGATCTTGTGATCATCGACGACACCTGCAACATGCAACTCCAATATCATCTTCTCCTCCTCATTTTTTCTTATTTTTTCCTTCAACAAATTGTTTTCTTCTTCAACTAAATTTAACCTCTCAACAATATGGTCGGTTGGAATTTTCGGTTCAACAACCTCCTAGATAAATAAAATCTATGTCACGTTGGTCGGCATAATTTTCATAAACAATAAATGAACCAAGAGCTATGAAAAGATAATATATACCACATCCGAATCATAGACAGGACGAGGGCCGACGGGAGCGGATATCAAAACCATCACACTATATAAGATATAGTAATAAAAGTAAGAAAATAATACAAGTATCTATCTAAACATACAAGTAAGAATATTTTTCCTTTCAGAAAGAAGATAAGAACAAGAGGCTCACCACGGTGGTGCCGTCGATGAGATCGGTGCGGGTGATCGACGGCGGTGAAGACGGGAATGGGGCATGACGGACCGCTAAACCTAGACAAATATTAAGGAAAATGGAGCTTGGAGGTCGAGCTTGGAGAGGAGAAAGCTTAAGTAGTGTGGCTCGGGCATTCCATCGAACACCTTGTGTGCATAGCAGGTGAGCTAGAGCACCACCAAGCCCTCCCCCCCCCCC
>NC_041385.1:62051696-62053519 GCF_002162155.2 Triticum dicoccoides
CTCTTACGCGAGGGGATATATATAGGCACCTCATTGGTCCCGGTTGGTGGCATGAACCGGGACTAAAAGGGAAGCCTTTGGTCCCGGTTCAAGCCACCAACCGGGACCAATGGTGGTGGGCCAGGAGCGAGGCCCATTGATCCCAGTTCGTACCACCAACTGGGACAAAAAGGTCCAGACGAACCGGGACCAATGGCCCACGTGGCCCGGCCGGCCCCCGGGGCTCACGAACCGGGTCCAATGCCACCATGGGTCCCAGTTCTAGACTGAACCGGGACTAATGGGCTGACCCGGCCTGGACCTTTGCCCTCTTTTCTACTAGTGTTTTGTCGCTTTGATATGTTGTTTTTATAGCTTACCACATATGCCATATGGTCTTCTAGCGTTTTTAAGTAGACCCATAAAGTCTTTGTACATGTCCAATATATGTTTGTTAATGTTGTCTTGTCCCTATGTAGCCTTGTAAACATCTTTTGAATGTTTACTTGTCAATTATAGTGGTAAAATGTACGTGCCAATCGAGTATGTTGTTATAAATGAAATATTTGCAGACTAATAGTTGCTCGTGATAAAACCTTCTATGTTGGACTAATGGGCATTATCAGAAGTACTTGTCAGATTTTCTCGATAATAGAAGTATATGTATGTGTAACCAGTGGCGGAACGTGACCAAAACACAAGAGGGGGCCAAATTCATCTAAAAACACACAATATGCATGAAAAAGCTACTCATCATAGAACATGTGTAAGCGATAATTTTAGGGATCCCATAATTATATGACTAAATAATACGTCGTTTCCATTTTTTGCTATATATCTAAATCAGGAAGTTATAATGCATCAAATTTTCCAGCATTTAACCGACGCAGTGGACATCTATATGAATAAATTATCATCACACCTCGGTTCTCAGTTACTCTCTCCGTTCCAATCAAAAAAATAGGACATACACTTTTTGTAGTAAACTAACCAAGCAATTAGCAAGGCAAGCACGAAGCACCAACCAGCAGTGTCCAAGGCGTTTGGTTTCAATCAACAAGGAGCCGCAACCATCAATGAGGGTGGCTATGGAAGCACCACAATGCATGCATCTTTGAGGGAGCAAGGCCATCGATCACCCTCACCTCCGACACCATCAAGGACGAGGCGCGCCTCTGGGCCAAGGCGGGCGCGTCTGGACTGCAAAACATCATCCCGACGCTTAGTTTCTAGTTTTGTAGTGGGGCTGAGCACACCCCCTGTTCTGTTCTGCTCCCACGCTTATTCACCGTGCCTAGTGCGTACGTGGACTTATAAGCGTTGTAACCCCATGCTTCTACTCTTCTTCTATCAATAAAAGATACACATCTTGCGTATTCGCGGAAAAAAAGAAGGAGCCGCAACCCAGCAAGAGGATTAAGGTCCAGTGCTCAGTAGTGCTAGTGCGTCCACCGTACGGCGTGGTGGCTTGCCGGCGTCAGCGGCGTGCAGCTCCAAGCCTCCAACCGATAAGAATGGGATAGACAAGTCCATAAAGAGGAGCCAAGGTGGTCATCAGACGAACAGACGAGTTCGCAATGGTCGGCCGCTCAAATCATGTCAGCGGACGATGGTTCACCATAGTTGTGGCCTGGTAGTGATCTAGCCCTGCAGCAGCAATCTATCGGAGCCGTGGAGACTCGGGAATGGAGGCTTCTTTGGCAATCAGGCCGAAGGGTGGAGGGCGAACGGGTCAGGTGCCGAACAGGCGAGGACGCTGTTCCTAGACTGTTACTGGGCATTACCTACTGGGTTGTGCTAAAGTACTGAATATACCTAGTAGAAAATTCTTTTTTGTAATTTTG
>NC_041385.1:62053654-62059445 GCF_002162155.2 Triticum dicoccoides
CCTCCACTACCCTCCGCCAGTGTGTGTAACCAAGTCCTTGTTAGCATTATCGGAAGTCCTTGTCAACATTATGAGAATCTTGTTAATAAATTTACTTGAGATCACCATGATCCTTTCTTCTCAATTCAACCAAAGTGCGGCTTGTTTGATTCACTAAGTCACGAGCTTTTGAACTGAATGTTGAATCGTCAAGCCATTACACATGCCAAGTGGAAGAATCTAAGAATATTATTTATTTATTGCAGGGACAATGTAAGAATATTTTGAATATTCATTATAGCCCATGTAATTTTTCCGGAATAATTCTAATATTAAGTCATCTTGTGTGACCATTACTAGACATAAATGAGTTAGCATTATGGTATTTAAATACTCTCTTCTCTCCCTTCAAAATGGTATATGTATATGTGTATATATGTATTCTATGCATGTATATAAAAATAAGTATATATGTGTGAGAGTGCACATATAGTCAGTAATGGTTGCATGCAACACATCCTGTTGCCGTTAGGTCAATGGTTGTGATGGTTGCATGTGATTAATTAAAGAGTGCTAATGGTAGGTGCTTTATGAGATAATCTTGACGTAGTACTTTGCCATACTTAAGCATAATGCACAAACCTCAAAGCACAAACACTTCTCCTTTGTTCTAGAATTTTTCATACCATAATTGCCCAATTTTTTTTCTAGATGAATTGTCATTATTTGTTTTTTACTTTATGTTTTACAATGCACAATTTCATGAATCTTAAAATAGATTAACTTTTTTATAAAAACTAGTTGATTTTGAATGAGATGAACTATAAGAATTAAACGAACATCTACATCATGCATATATGACTCAAAGCTTACATGTTATAGTGTGGTATTTATTCATAATTTGGTTGCCAAAATTCATGTGTGCAATGCATGTGTACCTTACTAGTATAAATAGAAGAAAAACACAGTCCATCACCTCTCCACTCGCCAAACCAAATATTGTCTCAGTTCCGAAATATATATTGGTTGATTAGCAGATAACACAGAATCATATCACGTCCCACCAAAACACCGCATTATAAACAAAAATAAAACACACTCAATCATCTCTCCACTCGCCAAACCAAATATTCTCCCAGTTTCAAAATACATATGGGTTGATTAGCAGATAACACAGAATCAAACCACAAAGGTCCATCAAAACACCGTATTATAAATGAAAATAAAACACATTCCATCATCTCTCCACTTGTCAAACCAAATATTCTCTCAGTTCCAAAATCTAAGATGTATTTTTAAGTCAAATTTATTCAGTTTCATCAAGTTCAGAGCCAAAAATATCAACATCAGCAATCCTAAATAAATAAAATACAGAAATTCATTTCATAATGAATCTAATGCTACCGATTTTATATTATGGATATTGATAATATTTGTCTGCATATTTTTTCAAACTTAAGGAGGTTTGATTTTTCAAAAAACTAATACACCTTATATGTTGAAACAATGAGAGTAAAAAAGTTATGAAAACACAACAACACCAACGGCGCAGCAAAGCGAGCCCAACCCTTCTAGCACTTATTATATATAGTTCAAATGAGTGAAATACATTGATGCCCTGCTCATACATTGAACAAAGATGACAAAGCCGTGTTAGGCATTCCTAAGAAAAGATTTTTTTTGGTTGTGTGCATCCTAACTATACTAGGTTGGGTATGTGTGCTCATTGTGTTTTGTATCGTCTTGATGCCACATTTTGGGCCAATAAATTCCACCCTTTGTCAGAAAAGAAAAGATTTGTTCAGACTTTAATTTTGTTTGAGTCCAACACAATACCATGGAAAAGAGGGTTCATTCTTTTACCATATTTGCATTAAGAAGAAGACTACTTATGATCCACATAGGTCGTCGCTCCTTTCGGGAGTGACTCAGGTGGAGCCCTAGCCAGCCGGCATAGCCCCTCCCCCTCATCTCCTCCCCTCGCTACCGGTGGAGGGAACCCACAGACAAAGCCTACACAACATCGGCGACAAAATGACCGTCCTCTCGCATGAAGGCGCATGTAGCCGAGGTGTGTGGAGGAACGGCGCAATCTTACTAGACCTTGGAGTCGTGGTAGCCCTGTCGGCGGAGCTCCTTCCAGCGAGGGGTGGCCCTACATTGCCGGGAGTGGAAAAAATCCATTTTAAACCTTGAATTTGTAGAGCTTAGCGAAATGGCACCCCGAACTTATCAATCCTGGTCTAAATTGAACCCTGGAACTATTTGCCGCAACGGGAAAGCGATGATCCTGGGATTACATCTCTTAGTTTACTTCTTTGGTGGGCCGGCCAGCCTAAAAAATAGTCACATTTTTTTAACGAATTCAAAAAATTGTGCTTGGTATTGAAAAATGTTCGCAAATCAGAAAAAAAGTTCGGAAATTATAAATTATTATTAAATACGAGAAAACTTTACGAGTTTGAAAACATGTTCGGGAATTAAAAATTATCATTAAATACAAAAAAACTTTAGGAGTTTGGAAAAATGTCCGTGAACTAAAAGAATGTTTGGAAATCTGGAAAAAAGAGGAACTAAAAAATATTCTTAAATTTGAAAAATCTCCAGGAGTTTGGAAAAATCGCTAACTCAAAAATTGTTTGCCAAATTGAAAAGGATTCTTGCATTTGAAAAATATCGTGAACTCCAAAAATGTTTTGAATATTAAAAACTGTTTATGAATTTGAAAAAATATCACGAACTAAAAAATGAAAAAAATGTTCACAGACTCAAAAAATGTTCGCAAATTTTAAAAGTGTTCTAAAAATACATGAGATTGACAATTGTTTGCGAAGTTGAACAAATATCGACAAACTCGAAACATGTTGGCAAAGTCATAAAATATTTGTGAATTTTAATTAGTTTACATGATTTTCTTAAAAATATTCACAAGTTTGAAAGATGTTCATGAATTTTAAAAACCACCCGTAGTCTCGTGCAGGATGCCCGGTAACCGATTCTTTTCGTACCCGTGCCCACTTGCATAGCAAACTTAAGCTAGTTTTTTTTTAAATGTCGTTCGGCAATGGTCTAGTGTCTAGATTTCTTTTCTCTTTTGATTTTCTGTTTCCGTAATTTCTATTACCATTTTATACACCTTTTTGTTTCTTTTTAATTTACATTTTCCTTAGGCATTTTTATTTACATATTTGTTTTTATTTGTTTCTTTTTTATTTTCCTTTTTGTATTTATTATCATATTTCATTTTTAAATACATGAACATTTTTCTCTTAAATATATGTTGAACATTTTTCAACTCCATACTTTTTTTCGTGAAAAACAGCTCCAGGGTTCGATTTAGACCGAGATTGATAAGTTCATGGTGCCAACGACCGGGATTCGAAGTTGAGGGTTCGATTTAGCTAAGCTCTACACGTTTAAGGTTTAAAATGGACTTTTTCCGCCGGGAGTGGCCACCTACTTAAGCCCGGGCCTAGTATATACACGACTGTATATGGGTGGGCAACGATGCTTGCATCCTTGACGGCGCACGACAGTCTGCCTCCTCGCGTGCACGACGGAGGTTGTGCATCTGCGTGGGATTTGCATGCATGGCTCGCATGATGAAGGGCAACACGAGCATGTGGCGCCATGACGGTGCCGGCAAGCCTTTCGGGGCGTTGCATCGGTTTGGGACGGATCTATGTAGTGGCACTTCAACCTTGTGCCAACAAAAGGCATATAAATTCCGTTCATATTTTCCTGACATATTTGAATATTTGGTTTCAAAACTAAAAGATTTACATTTAAGACGAAACATTAAAAAGAACCATTCTGAAACAAATTATCCCGTTGAAACATTTTTCAGAAATTGCATGAACATTTAATTATACGCATCTGAATATTTTATTAGGCAAGTACATAAGATTTCCTTAAAAACAATTCATACGAAGTATATATTTTCCAACAGTGTGTAATATATTCTGTTTTTTTTTCATCAGGCGAATAATTTTTAATAAAGTGTATGGACATTTTTTTAACGACACGCGTGATTTCAGTTTGACAACCATGGAGATTTTGCCATATAATATAAAACATGAAACGTAGTTTTTTTAGAACAAGTTCTCATTCAATCATATTTCATAAGTTGCATGGATATTCAATTTTACACACTTCAAACAATTTTCAGCAACCATGAAAATTTCCGAACACGGTGGAACATTTATTTTGAAAACCATACAAAATAGTTTCTAATATACTGTGATATATACGCTTATTATCTACAATTTATAAATTACAATTTTGGTACAACAATTTTATTTTCTTGAGTATTTTAGTGGAATTTTCTTAGTCCAGTAAAATCGCAAAAGCCTCTACCGTTTACTGCCCCGCTAGTTTTGTCGGGTCTTTGGTGATTCCCTCCGAGCAGTGCGGTCTTTCTTTGGAGACGGCAGCCCATGAAACAGACTTTTTTATATGAGAAATAGAACGGATTCATGTTCTTCTAGATAAAATTTCTTGTGTTAATCAAATGTTCGTCAAAGATATATACTCCATGGATATGCCATGCAGTAGCTATCCACTTAACCATACACAAGATATTTACTAATTACTATCTATACTATATTTGTTGCATGAATTAAAGCATTGATCAATCATTTAATCTATACTTCTAATAATCTACATAAACACACAAATCAAATAATAACAACACAAAGAAAGGAAGAATTATAGGTACAGTGTACACCATGGCAATGCCGAAGAGGAACATGAGCGTCCTGTGCTTCGTGGGCACCCTCATGGTGGTCATGGCTACCACCCTTCTTCTCTCCTCGTGTGACGCCCACAAAGAGGTTGATAAGTGAATTTTATCATTCAATTTGCAACGTCGTTAAGATCAGAAGATCAAGGTCATTTTTCAGATTATATTTGAGACACACATTTTGTTTTATTTTTATGTCTGCGGACATGCAGGGAGATGAGCCTACTGCCTTTCCCTTGCCGGCGTCATGCTATTCCATCTTTTTCCCAAATTGCACCGACGACCGATGCAGGAAGTTCTACGGCAGGGACGGCAAGCTGCCGGCCCTTGGAGCCTTCTGCAATGACTGTTGTTGTCATGTCATTCAACTATAAGTTCCCGCTGAAGCTATTGAGCTAAGAAATAATTAAATATGCCAATATTCATAATTATTTTTATTAGTGTGCACCCATGGACTGTTGCCCTGACTAATTAAGATGTTTTAAATCATTACAAGCCGGCTTTGTCAATAATTTGTTGTGTCCGACAGCTTTTTTAGTGATTTTATCATGTGTGTATCTCTAGCTTGTGTATGTGGAGACCGATTAAAGATAATTAGGTTTAACAAAAATGGTTGATGCCTGCGTGTACATAATCACAAACAAGTTCTTGTTTGATGTTTCTTCAATAGATGGGCATGGTATGTGATGTGAGCAAGTTCTTTTAGCACTTGTAGCTTCTTCTTTTTGTCGCTTTGATATGTTGTTTTTATAGCTTACCACATATGCCATATGGTCTTTTAGCGTTTTTAAGTAGACCCATAAAGTCTTTGCACATGTCTATTGAATTCATGCACCAGCCAACTCATCCAAAAGTCCGAACTGATGGAGGGAGACGGGCAATATATTTTAACACTCCCCCTCACGTCTAGGCTATTTTAGTCATTCGACGTGGGATCGATGTAGGACGCAGAATCGTTTTATTTAATACTGCGTTGGCAGGGTCTTGAACTCAAGACCTCTTGACTCGGATACCATATTGAATTCATGCTCCAGCCAACTCATCCAAAAGTCCGAGCTGATGGAGGGAGGC